>NC_141279.1:6022500-6362500 GCF_054856545.1 Hippocampus guttulatus
ATGTAAAGGTATTTACACTTCAATACTGTCATGGGCTATAGGACAAGTACGTTGTCTTACCGAATTACGCCGTACGGGGGTATAGCTCAGTGGTAGAGCATTTGACTGCAGATCAAGAGGTCCCCGGTTCAAATCCGGGTGCCCCCTCTTTTTTTCCCCCCTTTCTCTACCTTTTTGAATATTTATTGAGATTACATTAAATTCTGTCCTTGAAGTTACGTAATATTCTTAAGAGTATATTATGTTAATGTTTCTTTCAAAAAGATTTGGAAGTTAATTTTTTTGGAAGTGCAGACATCACCGGAAACCTATTGAAGTCTTTCTCACCTTTGACAGCCTCGGATTGTCCACCCGCTGCGCCGTGTGGTCCTGTCCGCAAGATCATTGAAAACTCTGACTGAGGTGACTTTTTACTCTTCAATAGCCTCTTAAAACACACCGCTTTTGCTCACCTTGAATAGAAAGCAGGACTTAAGACGTGATCACAGCTGGCTAACATGCTGAGCAAAAACCTTTGCTCGAGCATGAACGTCTCCTACGACGACGACTTGCGCCGAAACGCATTTTTTTTGGCCGTATACGCTGATAAATATAGACGAACGCAATAATTTATGTATGCAATCATGGTTAATTTCAAGTTTGCTCCACGATAATGCAGAAACTTTTGTCACGATGACTGTACAAGCGTTTGATCAAACCTTTTTCCAACATCAAGGACGAAAGTGACGTTTGCAGAGGGGAAGTAGACAAAACACGTCCATAAATTCACAATCCGACAGAATTCATATTTTTATACATGCGTGCTAATTGTTAAACACATACTACTCGGGGAGGGGGAGGCAGCAGTAAGTTAACTCTCTGAAATAAATTTTTAATAAAAGACATTTAAACATGAAAAATATAACCACAGAAAGGATGTTAGTTTCTTAACAATCATTAGTTATTATCACCATAGTAATATAATGCAACAACACATTTCTCTCTGTTTCCAGACAAAGACTGATTTAAAAACACAGATGGGAAGTGTATCACACATTATGAAGGACCTGTCCATTGACATTTTTTTAAATTGGGTATTTCTTCTTTTCACTTCAGTCCTTGCGACATATGGTGCATGTGCGCAATGTCAAGCAGACGCTGAGAAGGCCGGGAACAGCCGCCGATGGTTGGTGAGTGGATTTTCTGTTCATCTGTTACTCTCCTCAAGATGGTTGCCTTCAGCAGCACTGTTCGGCCTCGATAAAACCTTCCTTCTCGTGACTCGTGAGCTCCACCTCGCCGTAGCCCGACGGGCAGTCCTGGTTGCGGAACTTCATGGCGGGCCAGTAATTGTTGCTCCGTCGCTGCGGTAGATGCCAACAGTAAAGTCATTACAGCCAAATATTTTTTAAAGAATGAAAATACCTGTGATTTACGTTCTTACCTGCATGAGGTAGAAGGGCGGTGCCAACGTGGGGTGAGTGTTGATGTAGTAAACGGCCAGCAGGGTCAATGCCACCACCAGCACGAGAGCCCCCACCACGCCGGCGATGATGGCCGCATTCTCAGTCATCCTTGTGTGCTCTGGAGGCTCTGTTTTGGGGAGAGTCGGCCATGTTTTCAATAGAATCGCATCTAAAATGGAGGCATGGATTAGCAGCCATTCCTTATCAACTCACCCCCGGTGACCACATCATTGTGGAATTTGGCTGAAGATGACGTAGGAGCAGCTGACGAGTAGGAGGATGAGAGTGTCCAGTCTTCAGGTGACGCGGAGTAGTAGTCCTCACACGTGCCTTTAGCCTGAGCGCCATATGTAGCATGAGGAACATCGACATAGGGCGAGGTTTAAAAAAAAATCTCTCACCTCTTCAGGACAGTTGTAATCCAGCCACTCTTGTCGAAGGCGGTCGATCCCATCTGAGCATCTGAAACGGAAGCGGGAATTATTCGGTGTGGTTTCCCCCTTTTGGGGACTTCTGCAGTCGTACCTTTGGAGCGTGTTGCACCACCCGCATCCACTCGTCAGGTTGGAGCCCAAGCAGACATCACAGGATGTGTGTTGAAGACAAGCTGAAAGGCGAATCGAGTTAGCGGACGACAGTTTTTCCCTGTCATGTTTAGTTCTTACTGGGCAGCGGCGTGAACTCGAATGCCGATCCGCTGACGATCATTGTGGTGTTGATTTCAACACGATGATACTCATAGATGGTTCTCTGCTTTGTATCTGAAAAGGCAACGGCATTCTGTAAGGAGACTCGCAGACATTTTGAGCCGAGGGATATGACAGGAAGTTGAAAAATGACCTGCAGTCTGAGTCTGGACCGTCGGGATGTACGCCATGAACGCGTCGGACATTCCCACTTTGACCGGATGCTCTGTGGAGTTAATCCTCTCCACCGGCACCGGGATCTGAACGACAACAGAAGCATTAGTTCTGAAGCCGAAGATGAATGTGGCTGCGCGGGGAGGGGCAACAAACTCACCTCTCTGTAGTTAAAGACCACAGTTCCGTTTCTGTACAGCGCCGCCTGGAACGTGAAAGCTCCTTCGGCCTCTCGGTCCTTTAATCGCACTTTATCCCACTGGACCACAAACAGATGACCTGGTGACAAGAAGAATTCACCCGAATTCACCCTTTTTCCCCATCCTCTGTGGAGATTCCCAAACTCTACGGAGGTGCTCCGCTATCTGCGCTTACCATTATCCGAATACCTCACGGTGGAGTTGATGGAGAAACTGGGGTCAAAGTTGGCCATGAGGGGGGCAATGTACTGGGTAGCGGTCAGCATTCGGTGAGTAATCTCCCCCATGAAGATGAAACCTTGCAGGATAAGAAGGCTTCTTTTCATTTGTAAGCTACGTTTACACCCATTGGATTGGTAAAACCTGAATGAGGTAAAGCGCCACTGATGAAAGGACAGCACAGCACATCTACAGATGCTAGCGGTGTGTAGTGATGGTCAGAACAATTGAATGCTCTTCCACTAGATGGCACCAAAGTACAAATAACTCGTTTGGATCCCTTTGTGATCATGAGACATGATCCCCTTGTCTTTATCTAATGATCTGATTGCGATAGACCGTATTGACTGTGTGACGGAATGCACAGACACAGCAACTTCCCTCCTATTCTATTGGAACTTCCAAGAGCACTGATTTGTCAGAAACGTGGTGTGAAAGGAGCTAAAGCGTAACCTTCCATCAAGTTTCCCTTAACCCGTTCGTGCACCCTGTAACCTGATAACATGATAAGCTGTCCACGGTAGTGACCGCTGTCCCTGAAAGGGTTGTCTGAGGCAAAGCACATATTTTAAGATCCGAAACTCACCACCAGTCGCGACGATAATTTGTCTCAAGTAATGCCCATAAAACGGAAAATCAAAGGAAAGTGCCACCCTCTGAAAAAAAAGCCAAACATAGTCAGTGTAATGCTTTCAAAGTGTGGTTTTGCGTGTAGTTGCGACTCCTTACCGCCGCCTGCCGGTGTGCGTTGGACAGTATGCCATGGATTCGGACTTGGCTCTTGTGCAACGAGTCCAGGTCCACCCACAAATCTTGAGTGCGCCCGTCATCCGGGCCGAAACTCTGCCAGCTGTAGTAGCGCTGCGAGTCCTCCTGCCGACAAACCGCAGCTCAACAGCAGTGGTGGGACCGGAAATCTTTTTCTTACTGTTTGAAAGGAGATTTTTTGCTTAAGTTTGGGACTTGTCAATTTGATAGCCTTGTTTATTTTAAACCTGTGCTTCCTAATTCGTTCAGAGAGTGCATACTTATGTCACCTCTGCTCAGCAGCGCCGCCTGGGGGTGAAATTCCCGCATTGCAAGCAGGTGGTGGTGCAACCGCCGATGTTATTGATGTGCACCGTCGTTGGAGGTGTCCGAGAGCAAAAGTAGAACAGTTAGGCGCAGCGCTGCTGCACATGCAGCCAGCGACCCCATTTTTTTTTTTTTTTGCCTCTTAATCGACACTTCGAGGAAGGTGGGGGCGGGTGGGGCGAAGGGTCTTCCTCGATGAGGAAGCATTCATTGGCATTGCAGCTTCACGATGGTTAAATCCCAACCCATCCCTTAAACAGGCACTTGGCCGTACAGCCGTCATCGGTGTCCAAGTGAGTCATTGGGAATGGTTCTTCACATGTCAGCTGGCAGGACCTCTGCTCTCTTTTTCCATTTCCAACAAAGGGAGGAGGAACCGTGCAACACACTTGACGCTGCGTGAGGCGAGAGGCTGCGTCATCACTTACCCACGGCTCTGACTAATTCATTTCATGCGAAAGCAGCAGGTGTCACGATCCCTCCCAACTGAACCAAAAAGCCTCGTTAGAACTAAGAAACTGTACGTGCACGCTACTTAACCCAACCTAGAGATATTTTATGGTGATGTGAGACAATAAACAATCTTGTTGGTCCCTCACCACAATGTGGCTCATGTTTTCAGGCAGGAAGGTGATGTCCAGTCTTCCTCCATGCGGCGGAGGAGCACTGCGGGCGCCTCTTGGCCGCTGGAGGCTGGAGGCGGACCTCTCTGGAGGCATCCCGCTCTCTGAGTCTGCAACAAACGGTGAACACTTGGGATGTCAAAAGTATCCCCTTCGATAAATGAATTCCATCTTGTGAGAAAGTTTACTTTAAAAAGGCGTGAGAAGGGCTTTCAAGCAAGACTGACACCCTTGCTTGTGGTTACATCTGGGTTTTTTTATTGCGATCCTCGTTTGCTTTATGCGTGGGCGCGTGTTTTGCGCTCAGCCGAGTAAGAGATGATCGTAAAAAACAATTCCCACATTAGAATTTGCCGACATGGAACGATTTGTTTCCAGAGTTGTTTTTGCTGCAAAAGTCCTTTATCCTCAACCTCGCTGGTGGTCTTTTTTCACACCTGCTTGTGTTTGTCAGTTGGCTGCAGTGTTCAATTCCACCACAAGAGGGCACCATTAAGCCTACAAGACAGCAAAACGTTTTCTTCTTTCTCAGGGAGGCTTAACGGCAAGTAATTGAGATGACTGAAATTATTTTAAACTGTTTTGTGGATCATACTTTCCAAGATATTTTCAGTTTACGCAATTGTAAACATATTCGGGGTGGTATCGGTTACTATGTCGTTGTTGCAGGACTCAGTCCCGATCCCCGGAAATAGTGGGCGATGACTGTATTTTCATGTCCAAGCGTAATAAACTTTCCATGTTGACTCTGAGGCTCGTCTGGCCTCCTGCATGCGCACGGGGGGTGAAAGTCCGGTGAAGAAAGGGGCGAAGTGGAGTTCAGGAGTGGGTCGGTCGGGCTTATGGGAAGAGCCTGGTCGACATGTGCTCGCCAGTGCACAACAACTTCAGTAATCATGGTAAACAGCGAGAAAAGTTCCCGACGAGCGTCCTGTCGACATGCCGGTTTACTGTTTCCAAACAAGATTTTGTCCTCCGTTGAAGGTTAGATGGCGGTAATGCTCCCTTTCATCTGATTCCTGATGATATCAAACCATGATCCTGCAGGTGGTAGCACGTAGTTAGCCGCCGGTCAGTTAAGAAAACATTTACCGCACTACTGATGATGCATTATTATTATTATTTGAATATGTTTGGCTCAAGAATTAAAGATTTTAGTTTTCAAGATTTCTAATCGTGCAAGAGCCGCTGCTGTTGGTCACAGCTCACGCACTGACACTCACGCAGGCCCGCCTCTTAAAGGCCCCTAGCTAACACACAGATACTATGTAAAGTGTTATCTTTACATTTCACGATTGCAATTTTCGGGGTGCGTTCAAATCCCTTTTCCGGTTTATGTTTCATAAAATGTGTTGGAGCGGTAAAAGCATTCATCAGTCTTGTTTTATTGACATTGAAACAAGTATCATTTTCGGGGCTCTCTTAAAAGGCCGTGCATGCGTTTTTAAAATACGGAAAGAAAAGCGGCGCCAAGTTTCTGGTCTGAAACAAAAGCTGATGTATTTTCCGGCTGTTTGGAAGTGCGCAACTCAGAGGATGACAAATACATTTGCGCTTAGAAGAGGTGAAGTGAAGGCTTTTGACGGCACTCAAAGAAAAAACGTGTGAAGAGCATTTAAGGTTTTTCCAAATGGAAAAAAACAAGATTGTAATCAGGCTGGAACGCGGTCGGAGCAAGAGTAGTGCGCTCGGTAATGTACAAAGTGATATTGCGCTGTAAAGAGGGGGTGATGTGTGTTACAAGATGTCCAGAGGTGCTCTTGGCGTGGGCCAAAGCCACAAAAACACCCAGAGTACTGGCAGCTCAAGTCATAACAAGGACAAACTGTAACTTGGAAAGGAGCTTGAAATGTCTGTTGTACTCGGGTGATGGACTTTGTCTGTTTTCTTTGCTTTTTTGTTTTTGACTTGCAAATAACTGGGAGTTCCGCATGGCTATTTTGGTTCTCTTTTACACGTTTCGCAACAGGATATCATTTCACTGGGTTTGAAAAAAAAAAGTCAAGTGGTCTAGACTGATGAGAAATGGAATCTAGAATTGACAGACCAGTTAATTTTTTATTAGCTTGAGAAATGAAACGTTGCAAGGTTAGTGTTCGGGTGTAGGCGATTGATTGAAAAGGCCAATGCTTTTCTATTGTCGGAAGTTGTCAGGCTACTCTCGACAAGATGTCCTCCATTGTTGTCAAACGTCTTTGTTGCCGTTATTGCCGCAATATTGAGTTAGTATAAGCCCATTTTCTTCCTTTTAACCCAGGCTTTCACAATCTAGCTTGCATTTTCAAGAAGACTCAAATGTTGACCGTTCTGAATCCTATATATTTTTTTGTGTGTGTGTTGGGAGTCCAAGAAATTTAATTTTCAACATTTTCGTGGGGTACATGGAAGAGGTGGAAAAGTTTTGAAAAAAAAATCGCTTTAACTCTTTCAGGGCCAGCGTTCACCGCAGTGGACAGCTTGTCATGTTGTCAGGTTCAGTTCGGTTGGAGCACTTGGCGATAATGGAGGTAATGATCTGTGAAATTTGCAAATCAGGCTTTTTAGGTCATCTGTGTCCCCCTTGGAAGTAGACATGCGTCACTCTTTGCAGGAACGATCCAATGTTTGACACTGCCAAGTAAACAGTGGTGATCTAATAACCTGCTTTTGATGGATCTGTAATCAGTTGTAATTTATTTATTATTATTATTTTTTAAAGCAATTTGTTAGAAACAGGATTCCGATGCATATTTTGTTGTTGACATGGATGGACACAAGAGCTTTGATGGAGTGTTGCTGGTTAAAGTGATGGTGGGGCATCACGGGGTAGGCCGGAGGAAGAAAGTGGAGCATCACGGATTTGTTGGAGGAGGAGCAGAAGAAGAAGAAGAAGAACGGGGTCTGGCTAAAAATACAGCCTCTCCAAGGAGAACAGAAATACATACTGTACATGCACACGGGAAGGGACGTAAGTAGTACACAGGGCGGTCCTGCCATCGGAGATGCAAAAAAAGTGACATTTTAGATTGATGAGATGAATCATGCTTGAATGGATGAACTTGAGGACTCCGAATTCCAAATTCCTGTTTCTAGACCTCGAAACATCGCATTTGGGTTTAAAAACAATCCACAGCTTTAACTTATGACGACTTAGCTGAGGGGGAAAAAAAAAAAAGCTTTCTCACTTGAATCCGATTTGACAAAAACATCTCATTCTTGGAGAATGAGATGTTTGGGGGGGGGGGGGGGTACGTGGATGGGCTTACCTTCATGAGTCCACAGGGTCCCCAGCTGAGCCTGGAGGAGACAGACGAGGAGAAGCCCGCCGAGCTCCATGTCCAGTCGCCTCGTCGTCACTCCCTGCTCGCTCGCTCGCCCCAACTTCCACTCCGCTGCGCTCGTCGGCCCCCCTCCCCGCCCCCGGACCCCCCACCCCGCGCTCACTTTCCCTCACCGCGGCCAAGGTTTTCACTGTTGCAGCTCTGCTCCGCGCTCCCCTCAAAGGAACATCTGGGACGGCGGCTCCATGACAGCGGGAGGGTTTGACAAAACAGCTTGAGTGAGGAGACTGCCCTCTCTCTCTCTCTCTCTCGCTCTCTTTTTCTCTCTCCGCGCAGCTCTCTCGCTGGCTGTTTGCGAGAGGAGGAAATATTTACGCTTTTTTTTCTTCCTCAGAGCAAAGTGAGCCCAAAAAATGAGAAGTTTGGGAGGGCCTAACTCCCGCTCCCCCTTGTGTGAAGTGAATCACACGTGATGTTTTGGAAGCCAAAAAAAAAATCACATGGACTGTGATGGAGCCTACCTGTAAACAAACAGGATTGTGTCAAAGATGAAGTTGAAATTCACTTTGACATGGAACAGTCACAAATTCAAAGCCTGGATTTCTCCAGGTTTTTCAATCCATGGACCTCCTCACCGAGAGAAATTTTGATGACCGCCTCACAATCTAAAGGCCAATTAAAAATGACTCTCACTGCGCCCCTTTAATTGCCATGGCAGGTATTTTTTTTTGAATGTTTCAACCAAAATATGTGACGCATTTTCATAAATAGGAAGTTCAATTCAATATTTATCCACAGTTGCATGCTGACCTGCACCTCTTCCACTAACATGGCTGCGAACAAGAGAGGAAGGAGCGAGTTTACCAAAGTGCAGTCACTGTTGCAAACGGAGCCATTCGGTGGCTATCTTTAGAAACTTTTTTCCGACTGCTCAAGCATCTATTTTGCAATAAAGCAACCGCGAAGAAACAGACAACACGGGGTGCAATCATTTTCACATTGCTTTGGGTATGACAAGAAAGCAGAATGCAATCACGCAGTCGATTGCGCTGAACTTTGCCAAAAACATGGTGCCAATTTATTTATTTCATCAACGATTGATTTCAACAGCCTCCATTGATTTGGGGGTTCTCCCTTCTTGTTCCACAGCTGGGATCAAACCGGGGTCCATCTGGTTCAAGTCAAGCCAAATCTTGAAAGGCGAGGCCCAATGTACTGAAAACCCACTGGAAGCGCATCATCGGCATGTTCCGGAGAAGACTTGAGGCAGTGGTTTTGGTCTTGGAAGGCCGGTCCCACAGCAATTGGAGGTTCTGTGGCACATCCTGGCATCTCTTTGCCGACCATACCCGGCAGGTAACGTCTGCCATTTTGGTTTGGAGAAAATTTCATCCTGGGTCTTGTGAAGTGTCCTAATGATGACTTGTGTGTTTGGTGCCTTGCTCAAGCGACCCACCCGCCCCCCACCGGGCATCACTCCGGCAACCACCCTCTGCAGCGATCTTCGTCTGTAAGTTATGCCTCTTCGGTTGCGAGCTAAATCAATGGAAGGTCTTTGGGATGTGGTGGAGAAAACTTAACTTGCTAATTTCTAAGCAAGGGGTGTTGAGTCCGACATTATTTGCGGGGTTTGGCGCCTTACAACTGACCTTGATGGAAGTCTGTTTGAATCACCACAACGAACTGCATCTTGTCCTCTTTGCCCTCTTGCCATCTCCCTTCACCTGCGTTCCAATCTTGGCGCTGGGGAATGACGTGGGGGGGGGGGGGCTGTTTCCCATTACGGCGGGAATCACACTGGCCTTTCTTGTCCCAATTGGAAACAGGCTATCGAGCAACCTCAAGCCGACTGAGACAAAAGACAGCACCCTTAAATAAAAGACAGGTTGGGTCCATCAAAGAGGCCCCCTCTGACATTGACATATAGTACAGGCACACCTTTAAATATTTTGTGTACATGTTTCATGTGGTTCTTCTGAATTCTTGGGCGGCGACGGCTCATCAAGGCAAGAACCAATTCATACCGTACTGATGAGAAACCAAACGTTTGCTCCGAAAACTAAAACGGATTGATTTTGTTTTCTTTGTGGTCAACTTTTTTTTTTCCGTTGCTTTCCTTTTAATGACACATCTGAAGAGTATCACGTCAGTTCACCGACAATTAAAAAGGCCGTCTTAAAAAGTCAACGGAAAGTTGATTCACATCACCAACATACACGAATGCATTCGTGAAATCATAGTAGAGTAAATGGTCATTAATATAATACAAAAAAAGATCTGCGATAACTGATTATCGTTACCGAGTTAAAAAAAAAAGTGTGCTTTTAGTCTAAATAGTGCAACAATGTCCAAATGTGCATTGTTTTGATTTGCAGGGTGGCTAAGGGGGTGAAACTCTTTCTCAGTCCCCTCGCCCGCCCGCCCCCACTGAGGCCGGCATTCATGGCTCCCTGCGGGGGGTCAAGGTCCATTACAATGGGCAAAAATCACCCTGAAGAGGTTTTTTTTTTTTTTTTTGTAACTGCCCCCCGCAACCACCGCTATCACGCCACCCCGCTGTCACATGTTTATTGAGAAAAGGGAGCACGTTCATTAGGGAGGTCATTAGCTGAGTCACAAACACTGGGGCCGTGGAGGGGCGGGGGGGGGGGGGTGTTCTACGCCATGTTGAGACACTTATCTGCCGGCTAAACAAATACAAGCGGGGGGCCCGTTTGGGTGTTACTACAAATTGACGACCCGAATACTGTGCTCGGGTAGCGTGACAAGAGGAGGGAGTCGATGATGATGATGTCGTCGTTGTTGTTAACACGAATGTCCAAACGCGTGTACACCTGCAAAACATTTGCGGTGTTACTAGGTTGGTTGCAATCAACAAGAATTGCAACGTTTCCGTCATGGCGGCAATTTTTGCATATTGCCGATGGGTCCGGTTGTGGCCATTGTGTCCTCTAATTGAGCAGCAATTACGTCATTAGTCTGTGTTAAGCATGTTTGGAGAAAAGGACTCAAGTGGCCGGCGCAGGATAGCGATCAACACTGTCTGCCGCAAGCGATATGCAAATGAGCCCCTGGACTTATCCCGGTATCTGTCTCTGGGGGAAAGTACTGAATGTTAATCAACAGTTAGCAGACAATTAGTTTTTTTAATTTTTTTGTCATCTCCCAAAAATGTTACCTTACTGCTCACATCATGTACATTGCAAAAATCCAGTGAAAAGAGAAACAACTGCTTCCTTCACATAATTGCTCAGTAGCCGGCCATCATTTATTCCAGTGGAGTTCTTCTCCCTGGCATGTTGCGGCCCGACTCGGTACAACACGAGAGGTGTCCGACTCTAAATTCGGACTTGTCTGTCCGCCGTTAAAACCCCCCCGAAAGATTGCTGAAAAAGCGCCACCGTCGTAGGGGGTGCGCCCGATGAACCGCGAGAGAGCGCGGGAACACAGTTTATGACATGAAGTCCTGAAAAAAATGTTTTCTCGCTATTGTGCATCGTAAAACAAACCAAAATCGTTTTGTCTTCTTTTTAGGAAAGCACAACGTCAATATTGCAGTCGGTCAGCTTTCTCAGAAAGTCTCACCTCACTCGCGTTTGTCTCCTTGATATGGAAGTGCAACGGCAATTCATTTTCTTCCTTTTCAGAAAGCGCAATATCAATAATTGGTCTTCTTTTCAGGAAACAAAGGATGCAGAGAAGTGCAACGGTAACCGTTAGAAATTAAGAAATTTGGATTTGCTTTGCCAAGAAAAATGAATCAGAAAAAACGTCAGCCCCACTTACCCCGCCGCCCCCTCCCCATTAACACCCCACACTCCCCCCCTGAGAACTAATAGCTGATGGTAATTACATTTAATGAGATCAGGGGGTCGTCTGCAGGGTGCACTCCTGCAAATTGCTCTCGCCATGGGGTCTGAGGTGGTGGGGGGGGGGGCGCTGGGGTGCTTGTGGGCCCCAAATTGTTTTTTTTGGGGGGGGGGTATGCAGTGAAACACGCTGTTGTCAGCGCTGTTGGTGGGGGGGACGTCGGGCGGTGACTCTGCATCTTAGCTAATCCATTAACAACTAATTGTCTCCTCCTCCCTTACGACTTGGACAAACAGCCCAGTGGGAGGGGGTCCTGGGGAGGTTACCGGCGGGGGGGGTTGAGCTGTAGCCTTATAAAAGTGGAAGAGGAGCCCCGGTCACTGTCACTTGCTGACGTTCGGATTTTTGCAACCGCCGCTGAGACGCCAGACCACAAGTCGTAAAACTCGTCTCGGTGTCGTCTCGACCTCGCTCCCTTTGTCTAATTTTGTCGGCCATGTTGCCCAGCGTGTGGATGGCGAGTCTGTGTCTGTGCTTCACACGGGCCGAGGCGCACATTTGGGCGTGGATGCTCAACATGCCGCACAGTCCGCCCAAAGATGGAGCCGTGGCGCTACGGGACGGGGCGCCCCCTGCCAGAGCCACCACGGTAAGACTTATTTCTTACAGTATTTTCTAACCTCATGTCAAGATTGACAAAAAGACCCTTGACGTGTGACTCTTGTCCACAGGCGGCGTGTGACCACGACAGGGCCTGTGGGCGAGGTTTCTCCTGTGACCGTCACTTTGGCCTGTGCGTGCCCCTCCGCGGGGAGGGGTACTACTGCCGCAGGGACGCCCAGTGCGTGCGGGGCCTCAGCTGCATGTTTGGCAAGTGCCACCGCAGCGTTCCCAATGGGCAAGAGGGTAAGTGACCATTTTCATTTCATTTGGCAACTGAAATGGAAAAAAAAATTAAAGGGCCGGTAATTATATTTCATTTTTTTTTATTTTCTGTTGGATTAAAAAAACTGCCATTTACCAATTGAAAAGACACAACTTTTTTTTTTCCCCCAGGCGCCCGATGCAAGTTGGACCGGGACTGCGGAGCATCTATGTGCTGCGCCCGCCACCACGGCGAGCGCGTGTGCAAGCGTCGGCTGATGCGCGGCGACGGATGCTACGTCCCCGACGGCGGCCTGGCGTTCAGCATCAACCAAATCTGTCCGTGCGACGAAGGGCTGCTGTGTCGGGAGAATGTCGCCCCGCGGGGGAGAGAGTGAGTACTGCAACATCCATCCGTCCACCCCATCATCCATCCATTTTATGATCCACTTATCCCCGCTTATCAAGAGACGACAATATTTCATTTAAAAACAAAACCAACGCAAAAAGGCCCGTGACTCCCATAAATCCTAAACCAAATATTTGACTTTTGGGGGACGGATTAAAAAAACATTCATCTCTTTTTTTCGTCACTCTCATTTCTTACTGGTTCATTCTCATGTCATCGTGACCTAACTTCCACTTGGTTGTCTTCCAGGAGGGATTTTATTTCCCAGACAGAGCGCACAAACTGGACGTGCCAAGTTCCCGAACGCTAACACCAAGCTCAAGATGAAACGTTATTTATTAACTCCACTGTACAGGATAGTGTATATAAAAGTTGATGTTTCCCCCCCACATTGTTTTGATTGTTTCTTTTTTTAAATGTTTTTTTTTTTTTACGTGAAGCACGACACTGACCTGTTGTCATAGTAACACGCATCTGCTGTACTCCAAAAGAACCAATTAAAAAAAAAGTCCCATTATGAGTCACATTTTGGTCCTTCTTTTATTTTTTAGTTTATTTTATTTATTTTTTGTAACTGGAGGGACATGTCCGCGGGACGATTCGATACGTGCTGTAACGCGAGCTGCCGTTCGATGCTATCGGCGCACCTCATTCAGATGTTAATCAGCTGCCGTTTGTAGCGAGACGCTCCCGTGCTCTTTCCAGTCAGATTCTCTTGTTTGAAGTCGGCCACAATATTAAGTACACACAGATGCAATGCAAAATGATCAGAATGGTAAGATTTTGAAGACTGATGCTTCTTGATGTCTTGTGCACCATTTGGGCATTTTTTAAAATTATTTTCTGTCACTCTTTAACAGCTTGGGGTACAAATGTTTTTCAGAAAATATGCACAAAAACACAAATGTCAAATGATCATTTATATTATGTTTATATTTTATTTTGCTTTGAACAATTTTCTATTGTCAGGAAAATGTCTTTTTAATTTTTTTTCTGTTAAAAAAAACATTAAAATAATAAAACTGTCATTTAAATGGTTAAAGCCCAAGAAATGTGGTTTGTCGTTTTGAGACTGGTTAGTTAGTCAGGCAGCCAGTTGGGCGCATCGTGAATTACTTGGTGTGCCGGTTGGTTGATAAGTCAGCTGATGACTCATCAATTGGTATCATAGTCGGGAGTAGTTACTCGGTTTGTGGGTTAGTTTTTGAACGCGTTTTTTTTTTCAGTGCCATTCACCATGTTGAAGAAGCTTCTTTTTTGTTGTCAATGTAGTTGCTGCAGCAAAAGTGGCACCTTTCCATCAGGTCCATCCCGACAAAAAGCGTCGCAGCGGGCGTCCCGAGAGGCGCCGGTCATTTAAAAGTGAATGTCCGGGCAGCACAGAAGGCTTTTTGTCGGCGGGGCCCCACAATGGAGGCTCTCCGGGTGGGAACCTTGGACCACCTCCGCCCGCGAGCGTACATCAAATGCTATCTCAGGGGGTCCTCATGAGGGTCCTCTGACAGCGCACAGGTAAACAAGCCTTTCCCGCCCCAAATTATTTCAATTTGTGTCCTGCATGGAATCATGGCCGCCGCTTTGCTCCTTGTGACGCTTCCCGTGGTGTGGACCTGTGTTCCCCAGAAAGCAGGTAACCAGACTTTTGACTCTCAAAGCAGCAAAAACGCACTCAACGGAATTTTTCTCCTGTATGTGCGTGTGGATCAGAGCCAGCTAATAAATCTCGGTTTCACGTGACGGCATCTCTTCAATCCAAACCGATGAGAATTCATTCAGGATTTCGCCACCGTCCTACCGAGCATTTGCAACAACTTGTATTAGTTGGTAGGATAAATGTAGCTTGCTTGTTTACTTTTGGTTGATGAACTCAGTTGGACTGTTAGGTGGTAACCTTTGGGTTTAATTAGTGAGTTTGTGTATTGGTGAGTTTGTTGGCTGTTCAGGTGGTAAATTGGTTCGTCAGCCAAACTCCTAATTAGTTTGGGAATTCAATGTTTGGTTGGTTGGTTAGTTGGTTAGGTCATTTTGATTGGGTCGTCACTTAGGCAGAAATGATTTTGCCTCATGAAACTGCACTTTAGTTAGTTACGTTCTTATGGAGTCTACCTGTTTTTTCTCTACTGTTTGGGGCAGCGGATCCCTCCGCCCCAGGATGCCAAGATAACAGCGCAGTGCTTTGTCCGAACGTTTCAGATTACGTGATGGTGTCGTGCTTCCCCAACGCCATTATCGCCAATGTGCCCGAGTGTCCGTACGGATGGAAGATGGAGCAGCTCTCCCTGGGGGGCGTGTGCGCTACAGGCGTGCACAGCTCCGGTTACTACTGCTTCATCATCCCTGACCTGACGCCCAAGAACCACTCGTACTGCGGCACCCAGTCGGAGGTGAGTCAAGAGGCTTACGCGCGAACATACCGCCGCTCAGCACGAAATGTCTCTTGCATGGTGGTGAGTCCACTTTGAGGTTTGTCAGTCAAGTAACATCTGGATGACACGGCGTTGCACTTCCATGTTTGACTTTAATAGGAAATGTTTTATTTTTATTTTTCCGCGGCTACTGCCAAATATCCCGTCTCCTGCGTGCGGTGAGATCGTCGCTGTGTGACGCCGGTGCGACTTTTGAACGGTGGCCAAAATCAGCCCGGTGCAGGCACAACAATTACGACATCGTGGGGAGGAGAGGGGCTTGCTGCTGCTTGACCCACTTTGATCTTCCAAAAAGAGGCAAACATAGCCGACCTGGAAGCAACACAGCCTTTCCCAAATTCTTGAAACTCGCCAGCCTCATTTAACGTTTCTTGGCGCACCCCCCTCACATAGCGGAAAAACAAAAGCTTCGGGGTTGGGCAAGGCGGGGTCATGGGCTAAGTTTAGGAGGATTAGGCTTTGGGTTGGGTTCAGGTTCAGGTTAGAAGGTTTCGGGTTCAGATAATGAGGGTTTATGGGTTAGGTAACATTGGGGTTGGTGCTTGTACATTTTTTGGAGTACATTCGAGCACTTTTAACAATGGAAACTTTTCCTCCTGGACAGTACATCCCCGGCAAAGACGCCCGCTACGTCTTCTTCAACTCGGTGGTGTCCAACGACACATCTCTGACGCTCAGGAACCAGCCGGTCAACTACACCTTCAGCTGCGTCTACCGCGCCACCTACCTGGTCAACAACGCCGTCTTCAGTCAGAGGTCGGTAAACGCCTCAGACGGGCCCTCGGAAAAAAAGTTGTGCGTGGATTAAAAATGCCTTTGCTTTTTCCAGAGTGGCCACCGTCTACGTCAGCAACGGTACTTTGGGTTCCTTTAAGTCACAGTTGTCCATGGGTGTGTTCACGGTGAGTCTCCTGGAAAGAGGGCGGAGTTTGTGACAGTCCATGGACACGATGGGAATGTGCTGGCCCCACCCCCACAGAACGCCAAGTTCCTGTATGCCAAAGAGACGCCGTACGTGATTGACACCTCTGAGATCGGCTCGGAGGTCTTCGTCGGCGTGGAGGCCAAAGGGCTGAGCGGACGTTTCCGCGTGGTCATTGAAAATTGTTGGGCCACGCCTACACCCTACCCCACGGACAGGAGGAGGTGGAGCCTCATCATCAACAGGTATGGAAATATGAATTCTGTCCAATATTCTTGTGCTTTCCCATTTCTCTGTGGTGATGAGCAGTCACCATGCTAATTTGTTTCTTTGTTGTGCGTCTGGAGCCCTCTGCCCCAGGTTGCCAAGGTAACAGCATCGTCGTGTGACTTAATGCTAATGTTTATTGGTCTTCGGGGGGAGAAATGATTGTGCCCCTTGCATTCTGCCTAGCAACAGTTAAGAAGTGCACAGAGGAAAAAAAAATCGGGATTATTCTGTCTTGTTTCTCCTTTTTACATTTTTTTTCCCCTGCTACGTACTGCCTGCATACATATTTCAAAAGTGTCCCTTCAGCTGCCCGTCCGACGGGACGGTGAACATTTTCGAGAACGCCAAAGACGGCCGCTCCACCTTCAAGTTCAACTCGTTCCGCTTCCGCGGCCAGGAGAAGGTGTCCACCGTGTGGCTCCACTGCGAGGTCCACGTGTGCGACAGCGAACGGATCGCCTGTCAACCCGTGAGTCAGAATGTCTGTCTCGGTTCAAGACGACTGTCCTTTAAAGCCGTATTTCCCCCCCTGTGAAGAGTCCTTGCCCAGCCAGGAGACTGGCACCAAAAGCCGAGCAACACGCTGGTATCCTGACTGCTGAATTTTACATCAGAGGTAGAGTACGGCACTTTTTTTCAGAACAGTCACTGGAAACAAAATTAAACCACTAGTAGGCTTCAGCTTATGGCAAAAAATATATATAAATGTCTTCACAGCTAATGGATCATCCGGCAAAGGACACATCATAGGTAAATATACACGTATCGTCACAACGCATTTAAATTGAATCAAGTGTGTCTGTGTGTGTGTGTGACAGAGAGTGTGTTGTGATTGTGTAATCGTGTGTCAATTTATTTTTGTCATCTAGGAGCGTCTCCGCCTCTCCTGCTGCTCATCCTAATCAACACATGCTGTTATGCTTACACAAGTCATCAATGAACAAAAATCCGCTTGTTGTACACTTGGCGCGTATGCATCTCGTCATCGGTGCTTTTACGTGCGTCCTATAAAGCGGAAAATGCGCTACTTCGTAGGCTTAGTAGGATCCGCCGTGATCCCGTCATCATCATCCCTGTTTTTCAACTGCAACATATAAAAATGTATTTGAAAACCCTCCGTTCGATTCTCGTGTCTTGAGATCCACTTAATAAATATTAAAAAAAAAACTTAAGTGTTATTTTCATATATTATTATTACGGGTAAACTAAACATCCACTGGAGGTAAGGCGACGTCCCCGCTGGCAGCTTTCTTCGCAGCTCCCTTGACACACCACAAAACCCCCCCCCCCAAAACAATATGAAACACAACAGCAACGTCAAGAACAAGAAGAGGAGTATAATGATGAGTCCCGGGTGTACCTCTGCTGCCAGCTGGAGGCTCGCATCCGCCTGCGCGGGTCTTTGAGCATCCCGTAAAGGAGGGTTGAAACCCTGTTTGCTCAACAGCCAGTAGGTCTTGTGGTAGCCTTTACCCTGACACAAAAAAAAAAAAAAAAAAAAAGGTGAGAATGGTCACACAAATGTAATGCACACGATCACGCGTGCTCAAATCACCTTCATTTCAATTTCTCCCCTTTGCTCCAGCTCAAATGATCCCACCTGGACCAGAATGTCAGCCGTGCACTGAGAGATGTGAATCTTCAAGGCTGACGAAACGGCAAAGGAAATCGGACTAATGTCAATTTGTGGACATAGAAAAATCAGTCCTCAAAATCAATTTTGTTTCTATGCTCTGTGAAATTTTCATCGAAACAGCGAAGTCATACAAAAAGTCGATCAACATCGTTTTTTTGTTTTTTTCTTGCGAGCTGTCTCACGTAAGCTGTTGCTCTCCATTCGAGAGGCCATGTTGACCGTATCGCCAAACAAACAGTAGCGAGGCATCGTGCTCCCGACAACTCCGGCGACCACCGGACCTGCCGGGACACAAAAACAAACAACCATCCTCCCGTGGATGCTTTGAAGCCTTTTTTGGCTTTGCCTCTTTCGGCATGAGCTCCCACCCGAGTGGACACCGATGCGGATGGCCAGGCTCTCTGAGGGCATGTGTTGTATTCGGAAGCGCTTGATGGCGCTCAGGAAGTGCAGGGCCATGGTGGCGATCTCCACGGCGTGCTGTTGGCCGTTGGTGATGGGCAGACCGCTGGCCACCATGTAAGCATCACCGATGGTCTCCACCTGGAACGCGCGCTCGTCGTCAGCGCTCGGAAGTCCAAAATACAAATAACGTCGTCGCTCTACTTCCAGAGTACTGTTTGTGTCTTTTGTTCTTTGACCTTGTAGACGTCGTACATCTGGATGATGTCATCAAAGAGGCTGTAGAGGTCGTTGAGGAACATGACCACCTCCATGGCCGAGCTGATGGCGCACATGGAGGTGAAGCCCACGATGTCGGAGAAGAAGACGCTCACCATGTCGTAGCTGCGAGGCTCCACCGACTTCCCCGCCATCAGCTGGTCCGCGATGTACCTGCGGGAGACGGCGCGTCACCGCCGAGGTGACCGGAAGAGGCGGTCGCGCGTCGATGCGGTTACCGCGGCAACATGCTGGAGAGAAGCTTGTCGGCGCGGGTCTTCTCGGTGACGAGTTGATTTGTCCTCTCCTCCACCACCTCCTCCAGGTGATTGGCGTATTTTTCTAGCTTCTCTACCATGTTGTCCAGAATGTTGGCATGGCTGCAGCACGGATGGGGGAGAACAACACATAGTGGTACTTAAGTCAGTTGAAATGATGCTTAACTCGTTCACTCCCAAAGACGTTTTTCAACGTCTTTTCAGACTTGGTCCATAATTGGCTGGTACTGAATGAGTTAAAGGCAAAGACAAAAATAATGGTGGGACCTCTCTGGGCTGGCTTCCTTCAGCTGTCTTAGAATAGACCTGAATGGCGGCCGGTGATCAGCGTTTTCGTTCCAGCAGACCCGAAGCAGCGCGTTGATGTTGCCGTCGCACAGGTCGGAAAGCGGAGGTCTGAGAGGCTCGCCGTGGAAGGGCCCCCGCAGCCTCGCGATGATCTCTTTGGGCTCCAGGTCGACGTCGCTGTACGGCCCGCTCTTGGAGTTGTACATGAGCTCCCACAGGATGATGGCAAAGCTGTAGATGTCCCCTTTGGGGGTCCCGTTGACTTCAGGGACGACTTGTCTCAAAAGCTCCGGAGCTGTCCAGAACAAACCTGTGACGGCAACAAGTCACTCGTCAGACTAACTGATTTCTTTTTTTTTTTTTTTAACCCTTTCAGGGACAGCGGTGACTACGGTGGACAGCTGATCATGTGATCGGGTTACAGGGTGCATGAGAGGGGTTAATGGTAGGTCATACAACTTTGCTTACAGGCAAGAACACAACTTGAATGTTTGGTGATTTAGCCTCTGTCGAGTTTGTGTTTGCTTCAAAAAAAAACTGAAAACCGACTACCAAGTTGCATGTTGCTCAGTGAAACTGGCTTGAGGCTGACTGAATTTTCCAAACATTCTTCTGGTTGAATTATTGCAATTTTAATTTTTTGCGGCGATTCACCACAAACTTTGCTCCCATGCACCACTGACATGCAACGACAACAATTCGGATGTTTCACAATTGAGCATCGTCCATCTGTGTTGCCAAATTGGTCCCAATCAGACCAAATCTCAAGCAGGGTTTCATCCGTAAAGGACTCCGGCAAAGGCCAACATGCGCCTAAAAGTGCCCTTTTCATCCAAGACAGCAGACCTCCTCTGTCTTTTTAGACTTTTTTTAATGCATCTCATCACAGCAGAAACAAATGTTCTGTTGCAAAGTCAAACTGGCTTAAGGCCCTGAATTTTCAAAACATTCTTGTGGTTGAGTTATTGTGGTTTTTTTTTCTTCTTCTTTTTGAGGCATGCTTCCATGTCCCACTCGCATGCGAAGACGAGTATTCAAATGTTGAGCATCGCCCATCTGTCTGGTAGATGTGGTTTTCATTTCTTCAAAATTGCAAAAACCTGAAGAGGAGTTTGTCCTTCAAGGACCTTTAACCCTTTCAGGGACAGCGGTTACTACGGTGGACAGCTTATCATGTGATCACATTACCTTCATATTTGGGAGTTCCCGGCGGGCCACGGTTGCCTTTACCGCCGTATTTAAACTCCCACAGGCCAAACCCGGAGAGTTTGACCTGCAGCCGGCTGTCCACCATGCAGGTGCTGGTCTTGAGGTTGCCGTGGAACTTGAGCCTGCTCTTGTGGATGAAATTCATTCCCTGCGGGAGATGGCATGCGTCACATCTGGTGGGGGGGGGGGGGGGTGGTCTCGAAGCACTCGGTGAAAGGCGTCACCTACGTTTACGATGTCGTAAGCGAAGGAAAGCTTGAATATCCCATCCAGCTCCACATCGGAAGCCTTCAAGACGTCCTGCAAACAACACCACCACTCCAATTGTTTTTTTTTTTTGGGGGGGGGGGGGGGGTAATGTACCGCACTGACCTTCAGGCTGCCTTTCCTGCAGTACTGCGTGACCAGACAGACGTTTGGAGGCTCCACGCAGGCGCCGAAGAACTGCACCAGGTTTTCGTGCTTCATCTCCTTCATCTGTCCCGGCGGAGGCGGACGCCGTTCAGCAACACGCCCGTTGAGCAACACGTCGCCAAAGAGTTCTCCGGAGAACGTTACCACGTTGAATTCGGCGAGGACGGAGGCCCGCTGGAGTTTCTCGCAAACCTCCTTCTTGATGTACTTGACGGCCACGTAATTCCCCTGCGTCCCGTCACGAAAGCCACCACGGAGACAAAAGGATGGAGACGGCCACGGCGGGCGACATTTTATTTCTGACAAACATTGTCAGTACCTGGTAGAGGCCGACGGTGGCGTAGATCTGCTCTTTGCCCCGCTTGTCCTTGAAACCGCAACTGCTGTGAGACAAGGTGGAGTACGAACCTCCGCTACCACTCAGCGTTCTGGAGGTGCTCAGCGACACGCTCTGTTTCTCCTGGATAGAGACCGCCCCAATCAAACCTTCCACGAAACAACGCGCCACAATGTGCAACATCCTCCAAAGTCACGTACTGACGCCTCCCTGATGATGGTGATGTCGCCGTAGTCGATGAGCCACCAGCGCGAGTCCTCCAGGCTGGTCTGGAGGCGCAGCTTCTGCAGCACCAGGACGCCGATGCCCAGCACGGCCAAGACGCCGATGACGGGGAACGTGACCAGCAGAGCCAGCAGGATGATATCTGACGTGACGTGATGACGGCACGAGGCAGGTTAGTCAAGTCCAACCGGGCACGAACTGAACTGCTTTCCAGGAAGCCATTGGAGCATTTGCCTGAACGTACCGTTGCTGAGCCATTCGCACAGCTCGTTGTTGAAGCCACATTCGGGGTTGTCAGACGGGGGTCTTCCTTTGGGCCAGGTGACAGCGGTGAACATGGTCGTCGGTCTGAAAGCAGGCCGTGCTTCAGTTCACGTTGGATACAGCGCAGCAAGAAACAAGTTTTCACAGTGCTTCACTTTTTTATGTTTAGTCTTATTCCCCCTTAATTATTTCTTTTTTTGCAAATTTTATTCTAGTTTTGAGGCATATTTTGTCCAAAGGCCATGATGATTGAACATCAAGTTTTGTTCAACTTTGAAGGAATATTTTCCCCCATTTTGGCAGAACTTCATTTTGAGGCAGATTTTTTTTCTTCCCTGCACATTTTGCCCGATCTGCGAGTTTTGTTTTGAATTATAAGGCATATTCTAAGTTGATTTGACTTTTCACTCCATTGTGGATCTTCTTCTCCATCGTCACTGTGTTTCTTATTACCGTATGCTTTTGCTGTGGCTGTCAAAATGGAGGACGGGGACAAATGCGGCGGCGTCTCCGGTGTACTGCAGGTCATAAATCGAATAGTCCAGATTTCTCTCCCCGTCCTCGTCAAAGTGGACCAGTCCTGAAGCTCCTGCGAGAGGAACCTTGTTTGGCGCGTCATCGTTTGAAACGCAAAGCTCCCTGCTCACTTACCATAGAAGCGAATGCTATTTTTATTCTTCAGTTTCTGTAGAACCTGACGTCCATTGCGAGGATCCTTGCCGTCTCTCAAGACCTCCTTCAAGGCCATGGTGTAAAGCAGCACGGCGTCGTGCAGGTAGGCTGAGTAGGTGCTCACCTGAAATGGATGCCATCAATCTTCCCTTCCTCTTCCTCTTTTCCCTTTTTTTTTTTTACCTCTCTCTCGGATGTCAAATTGCTGTGAAACGGAGGTCCTCTGAGTCTCTCAAAAACCCGCTCGAAGAAGTCGTAGTACTCGTAGCCCTCGTACGGTTTCTGGCCAATGATGAAGGCCATATCGAAGGCTCGGAGGGCCGCTCGGTTCATTTGGCCGTCCATTGAATATTTCCACACGTTGTCCTGCTCGGATAATAAAATTTAAAAAATGTACTCACTTTTTACCGATCGGACGTTTACGTTCGCGCTTCTCAACGAGTGTGATGATGTTGCCGGCGCTTTACTCACCACGCCGCCACTGACCTCAAAATGTTGCACCAGGAAGAACACGTAATCGCCGCCCATCAAGCCCTGACGCTCGGCCTCGAACAGCAGCGTCAGAGAGTCCTCCTTGTTGGTCAGGATCACAATCACTGTGCCCCACGCCAACACAATTACGTTATTCCACACACAAAAATATATATTTTTACATCATAGCGGTTGGAGATATGACACTAGTGTTGATTACAGTCCTACGTGTAAAGGGTTAGCCACTGAGCTAACCTGAAACCGCGTTAGTTCACCTCTAGCCACAGTGGCGATGTACTTAACGTTGCGGTAAACCAGGCTTCTGTCGCTGGTGTCGAATTTGATGGCAGCCTTCAGTTTGAACCTTGACCTCAAAGGCGTCTCTACCGTTTTCCACAGCGCGTCCACTTTGTCCCACGTATTGGAGTCCTGGCCGCCGCCGATCATGGCCACGTGCGTCCACCCGAAGAATTCCAAGGTCTTCACCAACACCTCGGAGCTCCTCTTGAGCGGCGGCACCACGTTGATGTATGAGTCGTACACGTCGCCGTTGTCCATCTTGGATGATTGTCCCACGAAACCGAACATCGGAATGCTCCACGCGGACGCCATCAGGCCGGTCACCTGCGCATAACAATTGAAATAAACAGAACGTCTCAAAGTTATACACAAACTCCAAAACACGCAGCAGCATTATGGACCAACTGGAGACACTTAATGGAGTATTGGCTGACTCCAAAGTAAAGTGCATAACAATAATCCAGCCGGGATTTGACTAAGGCTTCAATTACTGCTTTGGGTAACCGTCATGCACGTTGAACTCTTGAAATAATCCAGTTATTTGAAAAAAATGAATCAATAGAAATAAATAGAACCACTTGAAATAAAACACAAAGTAAAAAAAAAAAGACATACCTCAGTTTCTTCCGGACACGCTGGACCAAAGACGGCAGACACGTTGTCCCTCCACACCTGCTGAATGAAGCCCGCCAAGGACAATTTGGGGCTGCAGGCCGTGTCCATGTAGACGAAGCCCAATGTGTAGTTGCCCAAGAATGAAGGGTTGCCGTTCACTTTGTCTACGGCGATCTGGATTGCGGAGCCCAGCCGCTGGGCACTGAAGGGGAACGACGAGTTCCAAGGAGCCTGGAAGCCGATCAGCAGCTTCAGGCCGGGAGGGGCCGAGCCGGGACCCTCGCCGACGCCGGCTTCGACGGCCGTCAGGGCGAGCATCAGGTGACGCACCAGAATGACACCCGAGGACGATCTACCCATCTTCATCCTCCTTCGCTACCAAGTGACTTGATGTCACGCGGCTTAAATCGCAACCCCATCCTCCTCACACCCAAAGGTGTTGCTGGACAGGAGGGGCTGAACCTCTTTGGAATATTCTGCCTCTACAAACAAAATGATGAGTGGCTTTGCTTTCACTGAGTCTTTATTATTTGGTTGCCCTCACATGTTGCTAAACATGGTCACCAAAATAGCAGGAAAAAGTGTGCGTGCGGGTGCGTCTGTGTGTGTATACATGTATATTCATGTGTTTTTTGGCAAATATTTGTACATATGTACAGTATATGTACTGCATAGAGAAAGAGAGAGAGATTAAAAAAAAAAAAGATAAGGACATATTTGATGCTCATGATGAGATTTTATCAACAAATTCCAAAGGTTAATTATCACCGTGTTGATAAATGGAAGCGTCAAAGTTCATCACAATCGCTTTTGTCGGCTTTCGACACACACACACACACGCACACGCACACAGACAAATGGAATGTGAAATATGATTTCTTTGTTTCACGTCTCCTAACAAATGAATATGGAGGAGATGATTGAGGAAAAATAAAAATTGTTCAACAAAAACAATGCTGCTGCTGACACACACACACACACACACACACACACACACACTCACAGCTGCTTGCATTCAGAAGTGCTAATGAGCACAGGTGCATGTGCGTATGTGTGTGCATGTGTGCTCGTGTGCGACATTAATGGCAGAGGCCAGGCCGCGTTTCCACCAGGGATCCTCTGCCAGCTCTGTCTGCACGGCCGTCAAACATCTTTGCTTGTACCGCCAGGTAACCTTCACATCAACACACGCGCACACACATGAATGTCCCCGTTTGGCCTCATTATTCCCGCCCGATATGCTGCGTGTGTGTTTGCGTAATCAATTCAAGTACAAGCCGCCACCATGTTTGAGTGTTTGCGCTGCTGATCAATTTTTGATGATGGTAAGGCTGACCTGTGTCTAGTTCTTAAGAATTACATTTTCCTAAGTCCATTTTTGTAACATCTTCCCTTTGACCCTGGAAAAAAAAATTGGTGGTTGAATTGACTCAATTTTATTCTGTCAAGTGAATGGAGAAAAATAAAATAATCTGGCTCGAGATGCTTTTATTTCAACTACTTGATATTAAAATTGAGTCAATTCAAATGAACGGTGGGTGGTTTCTTTTTATTTTATAGGCTGTTTGACAATTCTGTTGATAAAGAGCCTCTACTCGTGCTGCTTTATCACACGGTCAAAGTTTAAAGGTTGCTGTTTTATGACTACTAAGACTTCTTCTTTTTCTTTCTTGTGGGTTGAAGAAGAGCTGAGAAGAGGTTCGACTTCGTGACCAGCCTACAACCGGTAAGAATACTTGATTTCTAGCGGTCTGTATAACTTGTTTTTTTTTTGCGCTTTTTTTGCCTCCTCACATCAGCTGGCTCACGACAAGCAAATGTTGCGAATGCTTGTCATAGTGGTGGTATCCTACAGGGGTCTGTCCTTGAACCACTGGTGCTGTTCAGTCTTTACCAGGGATGGGCAAACTTTAGTGCTCAAGGTCCACATTTGATTTTTGAAAGCAAACAGATGGTCCTGCTCATTCATAGAAATTGTTAGTGTACAAAAGGGCTGATTTTATGATTATTTTGTAAAATGAAGAGGAATTTGTTTATATATTTTCTAAGCGCAAGGTGTCGACTTTGACCCCAATTCATGTGGCCAGGGCACTCGAACCTGACTTGACCTTTTTTATTTATTTTTTTTTTGACGCAAGGGTCTCCCAGCAGAAGGCGTGAGTGCGCCATGGAGTCCCTCTTCCAGCTGCTCTTCTCGCCGCTCCCCACGCCGGCTGTCATCTCTCTGTTTGCCCTGGCGGCTGCCACGCTCTTCTACCTCAACACCAGGCCCGCCCCGCTGCGGTCCCCTGCCGACCTCAAATGCCAAACCCTGGGCATCAAGGTGCGATGCAAAAATGCCTTTTTAAATTTTTAAGATGTGTTCTTCATACCTCTTTTTCTTAGGATGGAGCCAGGAAGGTGGCCTTGCTCAAGGACAACAACAACCTGCTGGCATACTACTATGATGACGCAAAGACCCTCTATGAGGTCTTCCAGAGGGGCATGAAAGTGTCAGGTAGCTTAAAAAAATGGTTTGTGTACTGTATGGAATATTCTGGTTCATGTGGCTAAAATTGAATAAGGAGAGGTGAATGCATTATTTGTAGCGCTCATCATTGATTACGTTTACAGGTAACGGGCCGTGTTTGGGCTTCAGGAAAATGGGAAGGCCGTACCAGTGGCTCAGGTACAAGCAGGTAAAAATCCAACCCGAGGTTTCAATTCAGCTCTGTGTTTGAAAGCCCGAAGCAGACCCGTTCATGCCGCTCCTGCCTTTTGAAGGTGTCCGACAGAGCGGAGCATCTGGGTTCGGGGCTCCTTCAGAGGGGCTTGAAGCCAACCCCCGACACTTTTGTCGGCATCTTTGCTCAGAACAGACCCGAGGTGAGCCAAAATGTGACCGAGCGGCACTTTGATGCCCTTCCCGTGAGGTCTTAATTGTGCTGCTTGTTTGTAGTGGATTATTGGAGAGATGGCCTGTTACACCTACTCCATGGTGGCGGTCCCGTTGTACGACACCTTGGGTCCTGAGGCGCTGGTGTTCATTATTGAGCAAGGTAATTGGCTGCGCTGCAATGCTGCTAATTAAGCTCCTTGTTCCCACAGGAGATCCAAACTCTTGTGTAAGGTGGTTCAAAAGGCCCCCTTAGAAATATTGATTGCATTTCCTGTGTTTTTTAGCCGGCATCTCGACAGTGTTGTGCGACAACCAGAAAAAGGTGGAAATTCTGCTGCAGAACTGTGAGAAAGGCCAGACCCCTGCCCTCAAAACCGTCGTCGTGATGGACCCGTTCGACTCTGGCTTGGCCGAGCGAGGAGCCAAATGCGGAGTGGACGTGGTGTCCATGCAGGATGTGGAGGTGTCCAAAGCATCACATCTGTTCCAAAGTAACGAGACGTGCTCCTTCATCAGGGGTTGACGAGATTTCTCTTGTTGTGCTCCGCAGGATGCAGGGAAGAGTGACCTCCAGAAGCCCGTGGTAAGCCATTTCTCTACATATTTGGGACTCTATAGGATGCAGGAGTGGGCCATGCATTTGGTACCCAGGGCCTGTTTTAACTATAGAAACCTAATTTTAAAACTGTAATATAACGCCACACAACTTTGATTCTGAACTGCTCCAGATGATGAAAATGTCAGTCAGTGCTTCTGATAGTGTTGAGGCCACCTCGCTAGTCCCCCGCCCCCAACTCCAGGAAATGCTAATTTAATGATGGCTCCTGCTAAGACTCGATCTGCTTTTCCATTACAGCCTCCAAAGCCGCAGGACCTCAGCATTGTCTGCTTCACCAGCGGAACTACAGGTGAACATAGCGGAGGAACTCGACCCCCCCTCCCCCACTCCCTCCATGTTTTTGTAGCATTTCAAATGATCGAGTCTTCTGTTGAAGGAAATCCCAAGGGTGCGATGCTGACTCATGAGAACGTCGTCGCTGATGCCGCGGGGGTCCTCAAAACCTTTGAGGTTTTTTTTTTTTTTTTTCAATAAAATGCTCTTTGTAGTTGATAAATGCCATGAAATTGTCTTTAATTTGTCTCCGCAGACATCCATTGTTCCAACTCCAGAGGACATCACTATTTCATTCCTGCCATTGGCGCACATGTTTGAGAGAGTCGTGCAGGTAAGAGATTCTCTTAACTGGGGTAAAAGTGAATTCTTGTTCAACTCCAAGCATTTCCACATCAAGTTCCAAGGACCTTTTAGCTCTTGGGATATTTAGTTCCTAGAACTAAAAGGTTCAGCGCTGCACGTTAACCCGGAACAAACTTTGACAATGGCGCCCAAAGTCCAAACACGTCGTGATGAATTTCTGTGGTGAATTGTATTGTCAAGGTTGACCAGCGCTGGGTGCCCCACCTCAGATTTTTTTCTTTTCCTGCAGATTGTCATATTTGGTGCTGGTGCTCGAGTCGGGTTCTTCCAGGGGGACGTCAAACTACTGCCAGATGACATGAAGACCCTGCAGCCCACCATCTTCCCCGTCGTGCCCCGACTCCTCAACCGGGTCTACGATAAAGTTAGCAGTGCCTCGTGTGGACGTGCTTGATGCACCTTCTGAGATTGAATTTTTTATTTTTTTTGGTGCAGTACAGTACAAGATTTATTCTTGTCCAGGTGCAGAGTGGTGCTACGACTTCTTTCAAAAAATGGCTGCTCAACTTTGCGGTGCAGATGAAATTGGCTGAGGTGCGGGAGGGCATAGTCCGGAACAACAGCCTATGGGACAAGCTCATCTTCCACAAAGTGCAGGTCCGACCATAACTCGGCGTGACGAAACAAAACGGTTGCCATGAAGTGACTGTCCCGGCAATCCAATTAGGAGTCTCTGGGTGGACGAGTGCGAGTCATGGTGACGGGGGCGGCGCCCATCTCTCCTTTGGTGCTGGACTTCCTCCGGGCTTCACTTGGTTGCCAGGTAACAAATGTTCTTAAAAGTGCAGATCTGATAATCACTGTAAACAACTATGTAACCAAGATCCATCTTTTTGTCATCGTATACTGGTCGGGGGGGGGGGGGGGGAACTGCACTCAAAATTGGTTTACAGTTAAATTGTAAACAAGTCTGCTATGTGAATCACTTGACTACAAATGACTCTTGAAGGGAGGACCAGTTCAAAGCACCTTTTCGGGATGGTCACATTTGCGCTTGGAAGAATGACGGGCATGCACAGTAAGCTTCTCCCATTTGACATCTCGTAGATCTTTGAGGCGTACGGCCAGACGGAGTGCACGGCTGGCTGCACGTTCACCATGCCAGGAGATGCCACTTCAGGTATGCCAACCGCTGCAGTTCCCCCCCCTCCTCTCAGCTAAAAGGGAAACCGCAATGATGCTTGACATTTATTGCAGGACATGTCGGTGTGCCTCTGCCGTGTAATGTGGTCAAGCTGGTGGATGTAGAAGAAATGAATTACTTTTCATCAAATGGTGAAGGCGAGGTGAGTTTCTGGAGCATTGTGAAAGAAGCATGAGTTAGGGAAAAAAAATGGATGGATTGTTTAATTTCTGTCTCTTGCAGGTGTGCATCAAGGGTATGAATGTGTTCAAGGGTTACTTGAAAGATCCGGAGAAGACGGCTGAGGCTTTGGATAAGGATGGTTGGCTGCACACTGGAGACATTGGGAAATGGCTGCCAGTGAGAAATCAAATCAAAGTTTTTATTCATTTTTTTTGATGTGGGTTTACTTCACTGACAATCTTTTTTTTTGTCTGTGACCAGAGTGGTGTTCTGAAGATTATCGACCGCAAGAAGAATATCTTCAAGCTGGCTCAGGGTGAATACATCGCGCCAGAGAAGATTGAAAATGTCTACGTGCGCAGCGGCCCCGTGGCCCAAGTTTTTGTGCATGGAGACAGTCTCCAGGTGAGATGGGCATGAATGTGTCATCAACAAACGGTCTCTAAAATGGAAACTCCCCCGCCCCCGATTGCCTCCTTAGGCCTTCCTGGTTGCAATTGTGGTCCCCGATCCAGAGGTCTTGCCGGGTTTGGCTAAGAACCTTGGATTCCAGGGCTCCATTGAAGAACTCTGCAAAAACAAGGTAATGTTGCTGTGTCATTCTGAGATGTGAGGAGGGCTATCATTGAGTCTTGTTTGTTTTTGCAGGAAATCAAGAAAGCCATTCTCTCAAATATGATCAGTCTGGGAAAAGAAGCGGGACTGAAGTCTTTTGAGCAGGTAACTGCCACAGCAGATAAAACAAAATTCTTATCTCGAGCTTCCATTCTGATGCAATGTTTGTTCATCCGTGCGCAGGTGAAGGACGTGCATCTCCACCCAGAGCAGTTCACTATTGAGAATGGCCTCTTGACCCCGACGTTGAAGGCCAAGAGGGCCGAGCTCAAGTCTTTCTTCCGCATGCAAATCGACCAACTTTACTCGCAATAAATGAACCCCACTTCCTGCACGGTGTCAAATCTCATTTCACTGCCCAAGTACCCAATACGCATAACTCGGACTCGCACTTCATGTATTAAGCTAACACTGCCCTCCTGTGGTTGATCACTGTATCACGTGAGACCGTCGGCTTCACAAAATGCGGCCAACACTGTCAATGTAGGGTTGCACAAAAATGGCAATTACAGCAGGTAGCTTGAACATCAGTTTATATAATCTAAAAATCTAACTTTTCTCCCTGGGAGTGGAGAATTCACACAATGGAGGTTTGAGAACACAGCTCCAGTGCATGACTCACTCTTATACATCAATTTAGACCCCCCAACTCATCATAATCGACTTCACCGCCCCCCTGCCAAGACTACATTCCCATCGTCTCAAGGATAAAATGATTAAAAAAAAATACCCATACAAATAAAAGCACCACACCAATGGATAATTTGAATCTTCCGGAAGATGGTGTAACTGGACAGAGCCCATGCAAGCATGAGAACAAACAACCTTCACACACAGAGGACCGGTTTTGAACTTGTAATACATTGTGGTTTATATAAATGTTTTAAAATTAACCTGGCAACTACAGGGTCAAAAGAGCAGTCCATTGTTTAGTCCTTTTTGTCAAGGCTGAAGTTGGCTTATGGATTCAAACAAATAAGGTCATGTTAACAGCAGTCTCTTTGTGTACCTTTTTTGATTGAACAAGCTTTTGTAAGGCATATTTTTTATTCATTTCCGTTGCTGTATGTATACAGTATACTGTAAAAACTTGAAATAATTTATAACATTTTTGAAAACATAAACGGGCCTCGAATCAAGTAAAAATATGCATTTATCAATGATTATGATAGTGAATACTAAAGAACAAAAAACGTTTTGCAAGAAGTGGTGGAAATGTTAATTCGGAAGCCAAATATAGACATGTAGAAAGAATATGACAATGTTGTTGATGTGCAGTATGTGACGTCACAAGCCACATGTGGACGACTCCATGTGACCCGGGTGGGTGGGGGTGATCCTCTACTTTTCCCACACTTGACTGACTGGAGGAGGAAGCGTAGTCACAATTCGCTTGTTTGTCCGGCAGCCGACCCACTCACGCTCAAACTCTCCGCCGGCCAGCCGCGCCCCTGCAGACGGGCGTACCTCCTCTTCCCTCGTTACCGGCGGTGGATCTTTTTCGGAGTTAAGTGGATTTTTTTGTGGTGGAATCGTCCGAGGAGTGGAGTCACCTGTGAACCCAAATGGCTTCTTCCGCCACAGGTGTCCGCCGTCTACAGGTACGGAGCCGGCCCCCTTCTTCGGTCTCATAATTATCCAGCGAATATTGGCTACAAAAACTTTAAAAAGAAAAGTCATTTGTATGTTGTAGTTTGACCGTCAACAAACATTTAAATGGTTTGAATGAAGTCTTCAGGAGCTTGCAGTCTGCACATGGCATGAATTAGTCGATGTCAGAATGCTCTCGAACCGGGAGGAGCAGCCATTAAGCGTAATTGCTCAATCTAATTATCATGTCTTGAAACATGTCCACTTATTGTGTTTATGACATGAGTTGATTTGGTCCCTTGCCGCAGAAACCACACGCAATAGAAACGTAAGAGGAAAAATTAAATAGTACAGTTTAAAATAACCCCTCCACTATCCATTTGTTTTTTGCAGCACTTGCCCTCAATGGGGTCACGGGTGGGCTGACTTGAGTCACCAAAGTCACTTGAGGCGAGAAGCGGGTTACTGCATGAGCTGGTCACCTGCCACTCACATGTATACATGTAGACAGACAACCGTCTGCACTCTACTCCGGCCAACTGAGATTAGAATCCTCAATGAACATAAAAATGTGGGAGGTAAGCTAAAAAAAACAAAACAACAACACACATATAAGCATGAGAACATTGAAACTCCACTTGGCGTGCTGCCTGAAAGATGCAAATTTAACAATGTATATCCAAAAGCAGCTCATTTTGTTCGCTCTGAGGCAATGTGTAAAGACAACAGTGCCCCGTTGCAAGATTGGCCTTATTTGGAATGACTTGGATGTATTTTGTAAAGTCAATCGAACATTGGTAAAAAAATACTTGTGCATGTGCAATTCTGTAAGTGTTCACGACGCTGTTTCCTAACTGTGTGTGTGTGCGTGTGTTCATATCTTGTTAAATGGAGTCAATGTTCATTGTTTTAGGTGTCATTCTGCCCGCACTGACTGTATCATTAACCTTCTTTGTTCGAACAATGCTAACACGCAAATCCTGCTTCATCTTCTGAAACTGCCTAGAACAGGAAGCTTTGATACCAATAATGTTTAGCCTTGAGGACTCGGTATCGGACTTGAAAGTACTGTATTTTTCTGGACCAACACGTGGGCTATGTAGACAAAAGTAATGAGACACATGTTGAACTGGAGTCCTTTGGCCGTGTTAATCATTTTAATTCATTTTTTGGGTACTAGTAAGCGTCTCATTTTGTGGGAACAGTTTGGCGAAGTTCCCAGTTGTGTTCTCGGTGCACCAAGGCATGCTTGGATGATTTTTATTTTTATTTTTATGGAAGAGTCATTTTGGGATGAAGTAGAAGCAATGTTACAATGTCTTCTCAGAAGAGGGGCAGCCGTTTTGCTTCAAACAACTCGTTTTCTTCACTTTTCTTCACCTGCAGGTGTCATGGCACTCGGTGGTAAAAGTGTCTTGTGTACATAGAGACATTGCCATTAAGGTTACTGCGTTTGCCTTTGTGTGTCAGGGTCAGGGAAGAGTGCTGACTTTTATACGCTGTCGTACAAGTATGCGGATTAATGGTTGACCACAGCTCGTTCAAGGCACTTGCTATAGCGCTAATGGCTGCAAATACCAGACGGCTTCACCTGTGTCTCAATACCCAATACAGTGATGCTTGGCCTCATGATATCGCATCAAATAAATCATGAAAGTTATTGCCTAGCCCTTTTGGGATGATATGTACGCCGGAAACGACTCGTGTGCTCTCATTTCTTGGCTTTCTAAACGCTGAGCCTTCACACCGCTTGTTGACAAGCAGCACGAAAACTCGCGAGCGTGCGCACAAAAGATCCGGCCGTTGTGTTTGGATTTACGTCGCGGGGAGCTATTCACCGTCGCCCGCCCTTCATTGTGAGGAGAAAAGTCTGGTTGCGCTGATTCAGCACGTCGCTTCGTTGGCGGCGGCGGCGAGTGCCTCGCCGTGCCGGCTATTGTCATGGAACCAGTAAATACCAGCTCAGCTCTGGCGCGCTAACGTCACCAGACAACGGGGTTAATTGTCCTCAGTGTACTAACAATGGGGCTGCCTAACAAGATGACTGACAAGCTGATCAAACTGTGTGCGATAAATAAAAATTTGGTTTCGTGTACGGATTTCAGACAGAATTTGTGAACTAGAATCTTATTTGAACAGCATTGATGACAGCTTGTCAAACTTTCCAAAAAACGAAATTATTTCAGTTTCAAGTTCTTCCAACACTTCCTCTTTCGTTGAATTTAAGGACGGGGGGGGGGGCTTCCTTTTGAAGTTCTGCAGATTTAATAAAAATTAACCGCCATCCGATGCTAGCAGATCCATAAAATACAGCAGAAAAGCGAGCAAAACCCATGCTCTGTCCAATCGCCAGGTTGAAACCCTGTTCGAATGTGAGACCGTTTGTTTAGAGACAAAGACGGATTGTAAAACATGGAAAGTCTCTCTGTGACTCATGTTTGTGTGTCTGCTTTATCTCTCTTGGTGAGCGTGCGCGCTGCACGTGCGCATGGGATTCCTCCTCTGTCGCATAAATGAGTTTCTTTTCTTCCACGGTAACCTTTCCTCCCGCTGTGGCATTTTGGCTAAGGAGTCACTTCAGGGCCGAGGGAATCCTCAACAAGGAGCCGTTTGCCTCTTCCTGTTTTTTTTTATTTTTTATAATTTGTGTGGTTTCCATGGTGATGGAATTGTTGTTGTTGTTTCCATGGCCATTGCAGTCGTGTTGCGTAGCCATTAGGACTCAATCGAAAACACATTTAGACTCGCATCAACGCACTCCAAAATATTTGTTGTTGTTTTCCCGACCTGTGGGAATTTGCAATGTCATCAAAAGGACGAATGGTGTCCCCTGTGACCAAAACATAGCATTGTTAGCATGTTTTTGTTGCACAAAAACACGTATGTGAAGGCTCCCCTTATCAGCTATGCAATAGGAAGACGTCTGCCGAGGTGTCCATTAAGGGCGAGCGCCAGCTGGGCAGCCGGTTGCCTCCGAAGAAGTCCATTAATTCCCACTAATGGACGCCTCAAAGGACAATATCTCGTTTGTGCTGCTCGTCAGGCACCGCCGACTTTAATTTGTTTATGTTTTGCCAACATCAGAATTGATAAGCGCCCTCTTGGCCTGTAATTAGATTCTCGGCGGTTCAACGGATGATCAGGATGGCCGTTTTGACTCGGTTGAGAAATTCATTTGAGAGAAAGAAAAACCCGATTGGTCACTTAATTCAGCCTTAAGTACTGAAGTATAGTAATCATTTTTATGAACATTTCTAACATCATTCTGGACTCAAAATTCTTCATGATCAGTTAATCGATTAATTGATCGTTATGCCCTACCCGAGCATCTGCTAAAGGCTCCTTTGCCAGGCTGGCATGTTTTTTCTCCTTCTTTCGTCAGCGAGCTAGTTGAGTGGCCCAACACCACCTCTGCTGTTTGCATCCAAGTACTGCACTCACACAGCTGTCAATTCCATGCAACTGTCGGCAATTTCTCAGCGCCCAATTATTCACCTCAATGATTGTTTTGCCCTTTCCGAATGGCTGCTAATGGCTCATTTGCACGCATTAATATCCATGTCAAAGCCGGCCCTGCGGCCGGTTCCGCTATTTATGCACTTGTGACCCTGAAACGTCGTCTTTTGCCAGATATGATCACAAAATGGACGCCATCACGTACTCCCATGCGTGGAATAAGTGATGAGGGTGCTAGATGATGCCCGCTTCCTGTTTCTCTTGGTGGGCTTGCACGCTGAATGTTTGACAGTTGATGCTTTGAGATGGGCAGTGGCTTCAGGCTACACACACACACACACACACACACACACACTGAGAGTTCCTGGCAGAGATTTGGATGTCGTAAAGAATCACTCTTGTTCTCTGCAGACCGAATGGAAGCCCTTAAAAGCGGACTGTGTTTCTGGCTCACTTTCTATAAAGGACCTTTTATTTTTGTACTGCGATTGAATCACCATTTGCCCTTTTGCCGCCGCCCGATTAATGGAAGGATGGTGTTGATTACACCGTCGGATACAAGCGCAGGCTCTGTGCAAATGGAGAAGAAAGTCATCATTCTTCAATACTAGCACTGGTATCGGTCTGAAAAGAAGCGGGCCCCGAGACGACAGACAGTGCTCGAATGCGTTAGCCACACGCTAGCACTTACAAACCCATTTGTCGCTGCGACCACACGCCAGTTCTGACTGCCCTGTCGTGTAGCACTTAAAGACTCGTATGTGTGCTGCGCGCGTGTGTAAAGCCACTCCCGGTTTCCCCCATAAAGGCTTTTATGGCCGACTGTTGTCATAAAAGTATTGTGTTACCTGTGCTCAAACGCACAGCGCTTGCGTTGTCGTTGCGTTTGGATTGTGTTGAATTCAATGTCACATAGGATGATGATATTCAAGCATCGTAAAGCAGGCTCGGACAAGTCTTGCATGATTATGAGCTATTTGGTGTATTTTGAAGGGAATTGTTGTTGCCCTGTCAGGACATGGCCACTAGGTGTCAGACTGGCTTCTGTTGTAGTTGGGCGTGCAATCAAGCAGGTTTGTGTTGTCGAGGGGGATGAGGCAGTATGAAAATGTCAAATCATGATTAGAATGAGCCAAATGGTCACGGTCACCCTTAGGATTAGGTGCACTTCTTCAATTCGATCGTGTCAAGCAATGCAAAATATTAACATTATTTTTAAAATGTGGACAAAAATGCTTGATAAAAATCACACCCAAATATTTGATTAACACATGATAAAATAAACAAATATTTTAGATGAAACAAAAAAATAATAATCCAAAAAATGAGAATGTATTGGGAAATACAAAATGCAAAAATATTTGGCAGAAAGGCGCATTAAAGAAAAAATACACAAATCAAATTAAAAATATTAGACAATATAATAACATTTTACAAAATAAATATGAGTCTAGAAAGTAAAAATATGAGGAAAAAATGCAAAAGCATGAGACAAAAAAAAAACAGTCTCATCCCAAAAAGTGGCAATTCCAAAAATTAGTCACACTTGCAGTCTAACACAAGCGCCAAGCAATAATGCTCAAAATATACAGAACAAAATTTGAAATGTTCATTAGTTCATAATAATTTATGACTAATAGTTTATTTTTTAAAAATCTGGAAAAAGTACAAAAAATGTGAATAAATATCTATGAGGAAAATCAGAAAAATCATTTGTCTAAGGAGACCAAATAAACACCAATATTACTCAAAAAAATTGTTAAAATAATGGGAGGGGGAACGCAAAATTAATCACATATCAATTAAAGAGAATGTTCTGAGCTCCCATTTCCATGCCAGCATGTAGTGTTCACAATGCTCAGCAATGAGCGGAACGTGCGGATGTCTTGCTGTTCCCGAGGCAGCAAACCGGTTGGCGGTGAGTCAGTAGCGCCGCTCCAGGTCATGGCCAACGCGTGCGCTTCAATCTGCTTCATCCATCAACTCCGCCTAATCAAGCAAAAGGAACCGACCTAAGAGTGGAACCTTTCCTCGCTCACTTTTTGTCAGAAAAACACCAAAAAAAATTAACAATGACCTGCTGCAGCTTGTTGCTACTTCACTCCCACTTGTGGAGTGTGTGTGTGTGTGTGTGTGTGTGTGTGTGTGTGTGTGTGTGTGTGTGTGTGTGTGTGTGTGTGTGTGTGTGTGTGTGTGCGAGAGAGACGCGCCGAGAGAAAGAGCGAGAAGGCGTCGCTCCTGGTTCCGCCCAGTCCAGTCAGTCCGCCTGGTTGGCTGGTTATGTGTGTGTGTGTCAGCATCACGCACACACTCACACTCACACACATACACGTCTTTGTACTCATCCATGCTGGATTAGAACCCCTTGTTTTTTTGGTTTTTGGGGTGGGGGTGTTTTTTTTGGATGTAAACAAAGGGCCCCTGGGGACCATCGCGGCGGGCGCCATGAGCGAGGACGTTCGGGAAAAAGCGGCGGGCAAGTCGGCTCCTCGCAAGAAGAAAGGAAAGAAGGTAGAATGAGATTCACTTTTTTTTGCTGGAATGTCACTCTTTTGCGTGTCTTTTGTATGTTTGTATTTTTTTCGGAGCATTATTGGTGATAGACATTTTTGTTTCCCCAAATACCTCCTTTAAAAAAAAAACAAAACCTTGAAACCTGTTTCGAAGCGCAAAAGTAAGAGTATGACTCACCTCGATTGACATCCTCCTATTTACGCGTGTGTGTGTGTGCGCGTGCATGTGTGTGTTAGCTGACGGGGTGTGTTCAGCTCGTGCGGCTGTTGCAGCCTGTTGATGCAACCCCCCCGCCCCCCCACCCCATCATGGGGTGTCCACTTGGCCTCTGATGACAGCGAGATGACATGACGCCATATGACATTGTTTAAACATTTTGTGATGCTACGACCAGATGAGGCCGCTGAGTCCAATCAGTTCTTTTAAAATAATTGGAATGGAGGAAAAGGCAGCTGGCCAAGAATGGTTGTTCTGTAGCTTTTCGTTGAGTCAGCTCTCTCCGACACACACACACACACACACACACACGGGCGTGCGCACACACACAGACAACCTGCGCGGCTCATAGCTAAACAAACCTTTTTCACATTTCCCAAATTAAAAATGGTGATTTATTGCCGTTGACAAACGCGTCAACCGGTGTCCGACCAGCCTGTTGTGTATCGATGATCGTGCAGTTTTAAGCTATTGATGCTAACTGAAATGCATCAGAAATTCGGTGTCGAAACGTGAAGGCGAAACAAAAATGGTAATTGTCACTCGAAGCGCCGAGCTAAACCAGATATAAACGCATAATCTGGATGCAGATATAAAATTATCATCTTGTCGACAAAATCTGTCAATTTTTATTTGAAAAGCAAAATTTGCGTGAAACTTGAACATGACAATTGTTGTTGACAAAAATATCCACGTGTCCAGCAAACAAAAACATGCTAATAATACCTGCGTTTCAAAACGTGAGGCTATTCACATTTTTTTTTTGTAGACATTTTTTTTAAGCCGCGTGCTTTGTTGACAGGCGAGCTCGACTTGAATGAGGGAGGCGGTCATCTTGTGTATGCGCGCTCTCCAAATGCTTGATTCACACGCGCAAACGTGGACTTCACCGGCTTATGTAAGATGGCTGCCCACGTTCGGCCCTTTCCATCCCACAAACCTTCCATGTCATGCATCCGCTCACCACGCGTTATTTGAAATCATCCACGCATGTGGTTTTTATTTCTCACATATCCATGTTCAACAGTACTGGCGGTATCGTTTCTTGGTATCGGTCGGTACCAAAGATTGAAGAGTCATGTGCCCTTGTGATGTGATATCAAACATCCTTTACATTGCACGTTTCGTATTCTTATGCTTCTGAGCTCATGAAATCCATTTTTGAGCTGCTTCTGTCATTTGGATAGTCTCTGTCATTAATGACAAAAATCAATGAAAATCAGAAATTGGATTTTTGTGGAAACAACATTTTATGTCCAGCTTGGCCAAATCCCTTGAATTCATCTTCACCGAAATGTATCTTGCTGATCATTCAGCATTCCTACACGTCGTCGTCTTCCTTAAAAGTCATGTCGCTGGCTAAGCAGCTCGCAGCAGAAGCGAGCGGCTGATATTCCGGCGGGTGAGCGTTCCCGCCGGCGTGCCAACATATTGTTTTTGTGCTGAGCAGGACGCTTGGCTGGGATCCTTCCACACTTCCTGGGAACAGAACGAAGCCCCTGTTGGCTCGTTAAGCCAACACCTTTTCTTCTTCTTCTACTCTTCCAGTGTGTGCGTTCCAAACGTGTCGCTGGGTCGCCTCGCTCAGCAACTCCTCGGAACGGCTTTGGTGCGCGTTAATTAACAAGAAGTTGATATGATCGTATAATCTTCTCTGCTGCAATTTGGAGAAACATTTCACACCCCAGGCCGGCTAGCTGAGATAGTTATCATGTTAGCGCCATGTTGGCATGCCTGCATGTGTCCTTCTACCAGGGTCAAGTCATTCCATGACCACAAAAATATACCGTACGCTATCTAAGGCCTTAAAAAGAAATTTTCTTGCCCATTTGTCATAGAAATGGCCTTCTGTCGTCGCACGTGGCTAACTGGCGGTCCGGCCGTGGAACTCGGAGAGAGCGAGAGCGGAATCAAGAAGGTGTCTTGACAGTTACACGAATAGGCTAATGGACCTTGGTAGCCATGGCGACGGGAGTGTGCCAAGGGTGATGTCAGCGCTTTCAGGGAATTATAGGCAGCCATCTCCGTTTCCCCCTCGTGTTTGTCTGACGCTCGTCTGCTCCTCTTACGGCCTTCATCTTGCTCCAGTGCGCTCACTTCCCGTCTGCCTCCGCCAGAAAATCCGACTCATTAATTAGATTATTCATTAAATGAGAACCGTTGAAGGGAGACATCATTCTTCACAATTCAAAACGGTCGCATTTGTGACATTAATGCGGCAAAGGGATGCCCGGGCAGCCTTTGTATTTCCCTCCCGTCACCTCCTCATCGTCTTGCCAACCGCCATAGGCCCTTCCCTCCTTCCATGTTGCGTTGTCATGACAACCTGCCAAGGTGTCGTTTTTTTTTTTTTTTTGTGTGTGTGTGTGTGCATGCCCGGCTGAGTTCAACCAGGCCATTTATATTGCCTGGATTATGATGAGCTATCAGCATCTATAAAGGAAAAGTTCATGTCTAATTAACCTTCATCATGTCACGCAGGGGTTATGATTCCATGGAGATTAGCGCTCGGAAAGGCAGGCAAGGGTGCAGATTTGTTGTCACAAGTCAAAGAGATAAAAGTGTGCGGTTACAATCCGGCGTAATTACACATCATCCCCATCTTCAATGGCACTTGTGCGCACTTGTTAAGACCTACGCAAGGTAAACTAGCCTGGAAAACGGATGCATTTTTTTCCCTCTTCTTTTTTTTTTTTAATTGTTTTGTTTTTGCCCGCTAGGAATTCACCATGAAAGGGGATCTATGTGTCCTCGTGGAAGGACGCGAGGTGTGAAGGTGGGCGTGATGCGGTCGGCTCCATACGGCGAAGGGATACTCTGCACTCGGAGCGAGTGCTATTTTTGTAGCTGTGTAAACGGTTGCCAGGGAGACGGCTGGCAGGGTTGGCCGGCAGGAGAAGCCCACCTCCAGACAGACGCACACACCGATAGATAGACAGACGCACAAACTTGTCGACAACAATTGCTTTTAGCCGCCAGTCCCGGAAGCTTCCGTTTTGTTTTAATGTGATCCCTTACTGCTTGCATCCGCGTCTCCAAACACTCGCTGGGACAAATTGCGTTTTTCCTTGATCTGATTTGAAATGTCCATTTGCAGTAAAGTGCGTCAGGTTGGATGCGGAGTGGACGTTTGATGATGTAATAATGCTCGTGGCCTAGATTGAAGAATGAGGCAAGGTATATTTTTGGTCATATTTTGCCCAACTCTGCGACCAGATGCTGGCAGAATAGATACTTTTGAGGATTTGTCAGCTACTATAAAACAACGCAGACCTCTGCCAGGTTTGAACAATCATTAATTTGGATCAACACCTTAATAAGCATTATTTGCTTTCAAAAACACTTCAATTTCCAAAGTAAAATCAGTTGGAGAGCTTGGCAGGGTCTATTCAACACGGCAAGGGAAACCAAGCTGGAGCTCCTTTTTGTTTTGAATGCAATGCCGCTCTCAGGTGGCCAGAAAGTCCATTACAACCAACCTTTTTTTTTTTTGTCTGCAACAAGGCTAGCTGTATACATTTTTTTCTCTCCAACATGACAAAGCTTTTATCGAAAACAACACGATAAGATTTATGTTCATTCTCCTCCTTGTAGTCGTGACAAAATACAAACATTTAGAACATTGAAGCCTACAGTTTGTTATTGTCTTGTGGTTGGCCGGACTGGCTCCACTCCTAGTTGTTGCGGTGGCAAGATCCGTACTCTGCACTGACCCCAGAGTTTGGGGGGTGAGCACATTTGCAATTTGCTTTGTAACAGGCTCTGCTACATTACTCTTAGTTGATGTATCAACTGCATGCACCATATTTACAGATCTGCTTTTTGGAAAGAGTTGCTGAATTGGTCAAAATCCTTTCTCAGTACTCAACTTGTGATTGGACTCAATTTTAAGACCCCCGTCACCTCGCAGTAGAGGGGGACTGGCTGAGCAGTGGCTCGTTTTTATGAGGCAGGACGACCAGGATTTGAGATTGTGATTTGCTTTTTCTATAGGTAAAGGGGGGAAAAAAAAATCTGTGAAAATTGCATTTTGGGGGTGGGGGGGGATTTTATTTCAGGGCTATATCTCAGTCTTATTGTGCAGTGCAGCGAAGGCTTGTAATTGAAGCGCTTCTTGATGTTGAAGTGCTCCAATTTGACCTTGAGGGAGGTACAAGACATTTCGTAACCGCTGTCATCATGACACTCGCGCTTCTATCCAACCTGCTCTTTTGCCAGAAATATATCCCCTATTGTACTGTATTCCCACTCATGAAGTGTCAGATGTTACCAAGCAGAGGTTCTTCTTGATCCCCCCCCCCTCCTCCCTTCAACATCCCCAACCCCAAGCCTCTCCCCTCCTTTCTTCCCACCTCCCGCTCTCGAGCTCAACCTTTTTCCCGCCGCCGTTCCCATCCCGCCCATACGTCCCATCGAGACGCGGCGGAGCGGATGGCTCGTGTCGCGCTCGGGTGCTTCCGGGGGGGGCGTCGAGAACCAGTCTGCACCCCCCCTCCCCCTCCCGTTCAGCGCGGGATGCTCCCTGAGCTTCTCTGCAGATGTGTGGACCTCCACTTGGGATGTTTTTACAAGAGGACCGTGCCACCAGGAGATGATTTTTATTATTTATTTGATTTCTAGAGGAGGGGAATGAAGGACGTATTTGAGCAGGATCTCCAGGGGAACATCCCGACCTCGAGCGCAAAAGCTAATTGACGACCAGGAGGAGGTGTGACATCCACCTCCGACGCCAAAAAACAAAACAAAAAGGGAGATCATCAGGAGCGGGAGGTGAAGCTCCATCCCCACCCCAGCGCACCTCCGTTGTCGCCCACCTGTGCGGATTAAGCGGCAGACGGCATGGCGCATGCCGCCTCGCAGCTGAAGAAGAAGGCGGACGAGAACCTTGTGGCGGCAGAGGAAGAGCGGGAGAAGGAGCGCAAGCGGGCCAGGAAGCGGACGCGAGGCGATGTGAAGAAAAAGGTAGAAAAGGGAGGAAGATGGAGGCGGGCGCGTGTTGTGCTCGGTCCTTTGGGAGACTTAAAAAAATGGATGAGGGAAAGAGGACAGGGTGGTATTTTCGGCAGTTTGGCTGCTATTAATATTTTGCTTCTGGTCTTGTCCTCCGTTGCTAATTCAGCAAATCAGAGAAATGCAATGAGCAGATGCGGTTCCAGCGTATTTGCCTCCATCTGATTGCTTTCTGTCATCCCTCAGCGATGGACTTTGGATGCCAAAAGTGTGTCTGCGCACAAGACTCGTGTGTTTTTAGCTGTCAGCAGTCACACCCTTGCGGTTCGCCGCGCGTGTCGTCAGTGTGAGTTTTTCAGCCAGTGCGCACGCAAAGGGCGACGTCAAGTTACAAAACATCCGTGAGGTGATCAATACAGTTGGATGGACAAATCATACATGATCATTTGCTCGAGCGTCAACATTTCAATTGATTTGTTGTTTTCGAGTGTGTGTGTGTGTGTGTTCATGCCTTTTTGTGACTGTGTGGCGCCACCCTTCATTTCCCACCTTTTTGTTACGGAGACTTTCTGTTTTTCTCGGGGCATTCTTTTGGGTCTCGTGCAAGGAAAACGCTAGCGCGAAAGCGTGTTTGCTTATTCTTCTCTTTCTATATTTGTGTGTGCAAACAACTTTTTTTTGTTGTTATTGACACAAGGAAAATGCTAGCAAGATGTTTTGCTTCTTAGCACTGTGCTGGAAAAATGATCCTCACTGTCTCCTCCCAATGGCTCATTTACTGTTTTTTGTTGTTGTTTGTTTTTGTTTTTGCATGCTGCATATCAGTTGCACTGCGGTTTTGTCACCATTATTTTCATGAAAAATATTTTCCAAAACTACACATTTTTAAAACTTGACCATGACTTCAAATGAAATGATACTTAATTTTATTTGATTTTTTTCTTTCAATAACTCACGCCAAAAATTGGTCCATAAATGCCCTTAGAGAAAAGAATAAAAATCGTTATCCTCCTTTCAATAAGCAAGCAGTGTCCCTGCGACAGCACGGTAGCCTCGTAGCAGAGCGGTTGTCGCCTGAAACCTCTTCCAGCACCGTTGCGTCATCTTTTGCACGTTTGCATGTTTTTTGTGTTGATGTGAGCAAAGCCGCGTGATCCTCCGCAAGCCGACGGTCTCTTCAGGAGCAGCGGCATGAATTATGGAACGCTTCCATTAGAGGGAGGAGGAGAGAGGAGTGACGGTACATGGCGGGAGAAGCGATGGGAGTCGATCGAGAAAGCTCGTCAGCATGTAAATCTTTGCACAGGATAATCAGGCAGCGGCGCTCGGAGCAGGATGCAGAAGTTCATGAATTGTTCCAATTTCAGGTTCGAAACTCTGATTGAGCAGATTGAAGCTATTGCTGGGAAAAGGAACACAAACAACGGAGGGTCAATAGAAGACAAATGAAAATGAGATATAACAATACTTTTTTTTTTTTTTTTTACTTTCTCTAAATATAACAACCAAACCGCCTACTTGACAACACTGACTCTACTTTTGTAAATTGGCTTCTCTCCGTTCACAGTCATGTCGTTTGTGCAAGCGGCGCACAACAACAAAGCAGCCGTTCGTAACGACAGAAGCTACTAAATAAAATTGTGTTGACAAAAAGAACTTCAATGAATTGATTTCTCGACCCGGCCTATTTTGTGTCCCTTTTTGTTGTCCTATTTAGCATTGTTGGAGTGTTGAGTTTCCGTGTTAGCTGGCTTTGTGCACCGCACATGTTCCTGTCAAGTCAGTGTGCTACTTGTGTTTATTTATTCATGTTCGACTGCTCTTCTTCGGATTTCAACCCACGCCGCCACCGCAGCAGCGGATGCTAACCCCGCTCCCTCTTTGCTATGATAGTTCTATGAGTGCTCCCCTTATTGGAGGTGGGAGGGGCTGATGCTGCTGTCTGGACTGGTAAACATGGCCGCCCGCTGGGAATGCAGCGAAGCATCATGGATATGAACCACTCAGACACACGCTGGAGGGTTGTCTGCTGTTGGATGCCGCTGTGCAAAAGAAAGGAGGTGTATGTTTGTATGGACGCCATGCGTGTGTGTCTGTTTTTTTTTTGTTTTTTTTATCCTCCTCCATCTGAATCTGAAGAGCCGGGACTGCAGTAGCCAGCTGGCCAATCAGATTGCACCTTTTTACAAGCAGTCAGAGGCAGGACAAAACACACACGCGCGCGCACACACACACACACACACACACACACACGCCGCTTTTGATCCTATTCCCACCTATGATGATTTCATCACATTAAAGCGGCATTTCATCCATTTTATTGCTCACTGCGTACAGCAGGAGCGATGTTTGCATTTCAAATCAATGTATTGTACACTGAACATGGTGTAATTTGTTTTCCGTCCAAGTTGGAATTGATGCTGTTTGGCCACTACAGTTGCCTCTGAAGAAGTAGCCCGCACACTGCATTTATAATGACACCAATTAAAAACACCAGAAAGTTCTGCAACCTTTCCGCAGCAAATTTGAGGACATTTGTTTCCATGGCAACCGGTCCCTCTTGCTCTTTCCTAGTTGATTATCGGAAAATACTGGAGGATGGCTCATTAGGCGTGTGTGTTGTTTTGAGCCATCCCAAAATCTTAGTTGAACAGCCTGCTTGTTATTGCAGCTTGTCGTTTTCAATGAAATAAACTGCGCTAACTTGCTAGCCTCATAACTCAAGCGGTCTGCTTTCTGCACGAAGATTTTTGGCTGTGAATATTGAACACGTTTGATATTTGATTGTCGGCCCCAACTCGTTTTTGGTTAAAGGCTAAACGAACTTGCTTGCGTCATGAGACTTTTTCCTTCCCTGCAAGAATTTGCCCAAAGATTCACAAGAGTGGTGGTTTAAAACGAAGCTAACATCCCAGCCTCTTGGGACTCTTTAATTCCTGCGAGAACAATGCTAACACCCGCACTGGAGTAATGGTTGAATGCCAAGTTCACTCGTTTGTCTCCTAGAAAGTGTTTTGCTGCTTTAATACCTGAAGGAACCTTATAAATCCCGCTAATCTCTCTGCACTCAAAGCCTCGTCTGCCGCCGTTGGTTTAGTTGTGTCTGTCTGCGCTATTTTGGACTATGAGAGTCGGGTGAGCCAAGCGCCACATTTTCCTTCTGAACCAAACGAGATGGGGCCTTTATATGGGGCCGTCTGGCTCTTTGCATACCCAACGGCAAGGTGGTCTTTGGCGAGGGTGATTTTGGTTGTGGCAGTATCCAAAGAAGCGTGCGGAGGCAGCAGATGTCTGCTCCAGATATGGTGAGTCATACCGGACACCGTTTGGCAAACGCTGTCGCTTTAAGAAGGAAGTTTCCCCAAATTAGGATGGATCACACTGTTTGTCAAGTTTTGGAGATGGAATATGAAGGAATTTTACTAAGGGGAAAAAAAATTATTTGGTTTTAGTTGTGTGCCATGTAACAAAAAAAAAATGTTGGTCCATCCATCTGTTGCCAAAGAGTAACACGTATCGAGTTGTACAGGTGAGGTAAGGTAAATATATTTTCCGCTTGGCAGCGGATACGTGCCGTCAAAACGTTTTTATGATGTTTTCTCTTAACTCATTCACTCCCAAAGACGTTTTTAAACGTCTTTTCAGACTTGGTCCAGAATTGGCTGGTACTGAATGAGTTAATGGGTGAATGTTCAGCAAGCTTGACAACATCTGTTTTTGTCTTATGAAATACAGTGTGCAAATAATTGCACTGATTTGTCAGTTTGTTAGCAATTACTGAAGTCGCTCGTCTCCTTCTTGAAAAATAGTCAGCACAAGAGTCGGGAGAAGTTACTCGGACGTCAGCCAGGATCCACTTTGAAACGATGGAAGCCACCCCCTAAAAAAATGATTTCTTGAAAAAAGTTCAACAAAAAAAATCTGCATATCAGGTTTATTGAACACCCTAAATTGTCTATAGGTGTCAATGTGAGTGTAGTTGCCTGTTTGTCTCTATATGCAACCGGTGCAGTGTGTACCCAGAATTTTGCCCAGTGTCAACTGGGGTAGGCTGCAGCTCTCCCCTCTGTGACCCTAATGAGGTTAATCGTTATTGAAAACGAATGGCTGTATGACATTTGTAAGTCATTCACGGTTTCTCTGCACCCACAAGCATGACAAACACACAGACACGCGTGCACTGTTTTGCATCACTCGTTGAGCTTAGCACCGGAACTCTTCCGTCTAAACCCCCACGAGGACCCCGCCGTGTTCTGGACTTTCTCACTGCATGCCAGGTATTTTTAGCTTTGACATAATGCCCCTATCTCTCTCGACCACTCTCTCCCTCTCTCTTCCTCAGTCAGTGGTAGTGCTAGCTAGTAGCAACCAGCGCTCAGGTTTCACACTCTCTGCCGCAGGCTGAGGCTCAACATGGCCGTGGAGGAGGCGGCTGACTGTCCCGTGGTAAGTCCCCCATCTTAGGGTGGGAGCGGGAGATGGATCCTCCTGATAGTAGTCGAGGATTTATATGATTCTTTGGGGTCGTTTTGTGAGGTGGGGGGGGGGGTCATGGTGCTCTGCAGTGGTGCGCCGGCGCTGCCTCGCTGCAGCCTTGAACCTGCGTCCATCCCCCATCGTGATGATGAGGAGAATGTGTTTGTGTTTTGGGCGCACGCCGACGCACATGGAGGTAAACACCTGACCTTGGAAGGCAGCTTAGCGAAGGGTACAAAGACAAACTGTAAACTTGGCCGCCATGCTTAACCCACAGGCGATGACGTAAATGGGGATTTTTCACAACTTGGTGTTGCTCATCTGTCCTGCTATCCGCAGTTCAAGTTTGGTGGAAATCAGGAAGAAGCAATAGGACAGACAGGTTTGTCTTTGAAGGAATTGACCTTAAAATCGCAACGTCAACCTGAAAATGAAATGAAATGGCAGAATTTTTGTGTCAGTTTTTTGTGGGTCCACTCATGATGGACTTGCCCACCGAAGTTCATGTTGCTCAGTGAAACTATTGCTTCTGTGGCGGAATTTGAAAAACATTGTAAATTGACACTAAAAAGGTCACCTCAAACCCAAATGAGACTTCCTGGTTCATTTTATTTTATTTTATTTTTTGCGGGTTGGGGTGTTGTCTTTTTTAAATTATTATTTTTTTAACATTTGTGAAGTGTAAACATGTTTGTGATGCTTCTTTTGCTGGCACGTGTCTCATTGGAATGTTTGTCGAAAGAACCAAGGTTGCATTCTTGGCGTATTTCAAGTTTCATCGGAAGGCTTCTGGTTGGCATGTAAAAGGTCAAGCGGGTCATGTCGTATTCGTATCAGAGTCACCTTGTTGAGCGTTTGTGTTGATCAGCTAAACCCGTGCATGTTTAATTGTACAAACAGAAGTTAGCACTACTGTTATATATAAAAGAAAGGACAAGGTCATATGGCTTTAAAATATATATTTTTATTTTTCACAAAGCAAAATTTCATATTTGAATTAAAAAAAAATCCTGCTTCTCTTGGAAAAAAGCCTTTTTTTTTTAAACGAACTCCCCCCCCCCCCAGCAATACCTGGCACCATTTTTCCAACAATACAAATCTGTCAGCATTTTTTCATATTATGGTATGTGATTATAATTATTATTATTTTTTCTTTTCCAGACGGATGTGAATGCTTGTTATCTACGAGCAGCGCGCGCCGGCAACTTAGAGAAGGCGTTGGACTACTTGAAGAATGGAGTGGATATCAACATTTGTAATCAGGTACGTTTTTAAAACACAATTTGAGTGCCCTGAATTTTTTTCTAAAGTATTATTTCTTTTTTTTTTTTTTTCTTCCACCCCTTTTTTTTCTTTGTCGAAATCGGCTCATTGTAAGTGCGGATCGGTCACAAACCAGCAAAATTCAAAAGAGTGTGTGTGTCCACGTGTCCACAGAATGGCCTCAATGCTTTGCACTTGGCATCCAAGGAGGGCCACGTGGAGGTGGTGGCCGAGCTCCTTCAGCAGGGCGCCAACGTGGATGCCGCCACCAAGGTGTGTCACATTCTCACAGCATCAATTAGAAAACGGCGCTTAGCCATGCGGGCATGCACATTTCCAAACATTGTTCTAATGCACCCCCCGGCACAGAAAGGCAACACGGCGCTGCACATTGCATCTCTGGCCGGCCAGATGGAAGTGGTGAAGGAGTTGGTCACACACCACGCCAACATCAATGCACAGTCGCAGGTAAACTGGAGAGAAAACAATAAAATAGAAACTAATTTAAAAGCATCCTAATGTCTTATTCACAATTTAATTGAAGGACTTAACCAATGAATCAAATGCATTCAAATTGATCTACACACACACCGACACACACACACGTACGTGCACATGCACACGCTTGTCTTATCAGGTGTAAGCTATGTCCAGAGGTGACAGTGTGTGTATCGAGAGTGTGTATGATAAGGAGGATATGCCATGGCGGTGTTTCGTAATCGACACGGAGAACTTTCAAAGCACACATTTTGACTTCACGTAACAAATGCATCCCTTTTGTGCGGTATTTATTTCCAGAATGGCTTCACGCCCCTGTACATGGCGGCGCAGGAGAATCACCTGGACGTGGTGCACTACTTGCTGGAACACGGCTCCAGTCAGAGCATCGCTACAGAGGTGACCGTTGAATGAACACACATATTAAACGACTCAAATAAAGAAAGACGAGTTATTAGAAAAGTAGACCTGCAAATGGATGTCGTGTAAATAGATGAAATAAAACGTCTATTTATACAATAGCCACCCATGTTTGTTTCTTTAGTTTAATTGGTAAGGACCAAGTCCAAACGCCATCGTTTCTCTGGCTGTTCGCGCAGGACGGCTTCACGCCGCTGGCGGTGGCGCTGCAGCAGGGCCACGACCAGGTGGTGTCACTGCTCCTGGAGAACGACACCAAGGGCAAGGTACGCCTCCCGGCGCTGCACATTGCCGCCAGGAAGGACGACACCAAGGCCGCCGCCCTCCTCCTGCAGAGTGACCACAACGCCGACGTGGAGTCCAAGGTAGGCGAATGGAAGACGCCGTCTCGCCAGGGGTGTTTATTTTAGCATCTGTTGACAAGGAGTCCAGTCGTGCGTCCGGTCCCCTTTGAAGTCATTTCACGGAATGCGTACCCATCGTGTCGCTTGGTGCCGCCATGGTGTCGCTGTTGTCGTGGTACTCTAACCGCCCCAAATTCTTTCTCACCCCCGTCCCTCTTTGACCTTCTGTTTCTAGATGATGGTGAATAGAACAACAGAGGTACACATATTCTCTTGCTCTGCTCTTCCTCTCTCCTCCTCTTCCTCTCCCCCATGGTTTCACTGCAAAGCCTTCGCGCTGCTAGCATGGCCACTCAATGCTAGCATGAAAGGTTTTTGCTGCCTCACTTTTAGTGCACCTGAAGCCTCACATCTCATTTACATTTGGTGTGTCGACTGTATTTTATGCGTACAAAATGGATGTGCGGGGGTCAGCAAGTTAACATGAGGAGTTCTATTTTCGTGACCAGCGCAATTCAGGTCTCAACCTGCGCGGAGGCGCGTTCGACCGGGCGTTTGTAATTCCGCAGACACGACACGGCAGCCCGCGTATTTAACAAAGGGTATTTTGCACCCTTGTGGGCGAGAATATAGCCCAGAGATGTTTGGATGGATGCTTTGTGGACCGGAAAGAATCCTCTTTCGCTCCTGTGACATTTCGAGATGATGTTTTTGATGTAGATGTAGTGTTTGTGTCAGATGCATGCTCTCCTGCCTGCATGAGTATATTTATGATTTAATCCCTTATTGTATCTTCTGCTGTTACCAACAACTAAAAACCGCTCTGGTGTTCTCGTATCCGCATGCTATTCATTTGACAGCAGCCCATGCGCTTTATTCTGTTCAACAACACTCGTTCCTGAGTCGCCGCAGCTTTGCCTCCCATCGTCTCGCAGGAAAAACCTTGCCGCATCATTTTAACGGTCTCTGTTTTGTTTGTCTTTTCCGCATCTCAGAGCGGCTTCACGCCCCTCCACATCGCCGCTCACTACGGCAACATCAACGTGGCCACCCTGCTGCTCAACAGAGGCGCCGCCGTCGACTTCAAGGCGCGGGTTAGTTTGCGCGACGCCCGTCTGCGTGCGTGTGCTTGTGACGCAAGTATGTGCCGGCTGTCTGTGTCACCCGGCAGAAGGACACGTGTCGCACGCACTGCATGTAGAATCGGTTTCTATAATATATAAGCTAAAATCGATTGCTATCATCATGATTGGAGAGCAAGTTACAAACCGAACGTCGCTAACAGATCATCAGTCCTGGTTGTACCCCCCCCCCCCCCCTCCCCAGGACTCTTGTGGGAAAAAAAATGGATAAATGGATGTATTTTACATGAATTTCTTTTGCGTCCAGAATGACATCACGCCACTGCACGTGGCCTCCAAGCGCGGGAACGGCAACATGGTGCGCCTCCTGGTGGAGCGAGGAGCCAAGATAGACGCACGCACCAAGGTCTGCGCGCATACATACGCTAACGCCCCCCCCCCCCCCCCCGCTCCTGCATATGTCGACTTGACTGGTGCGTTCAATGCCTCAGGACGGTCTGACGCCGCTGCACTGCGGAGCCCGGAGCGGCCACGAGCAGGTGGTGGAGATGTTGCTCAGCCGAGGGGCTCCCATTCTCTCCAAGACCAAGGTAGCTTTACGCCTCAGAGCGACGCGCCGCATCACGCTTTAACGCTCTTCATTCTAACACCTTTTGTCCACGCCGGCCCGCCCAGAACGGTCTGTCGCCGCTCCACATGGCGACGCAAGGCGACCATCTCAACTGCGTGCAGCTGCTGCTGCACCACGACGCGCCGGTGGACGACGTGACCAACGACTACTTGACGGCGCTTCACGTCGCCGCCCACTGCGGTCACTACAAGGTGGCCAAGGTCATCGTGGACAAAAAGGCCAATCCCAATGCCAAGGCTCTGGTGAGGAGGCAGATTATTATTCTTTTTTTTTTTTTTTTTTCATGAAGTCCGCCATTTACTTATTCTTACCTTACTTGCTACACTGGTAACTTGATTGGCTTTGTGTTGCTTTTGACTCTCCTTTCTGTTCACAGCCATGTTAGTGTAAATAGGCTGTGCAATAGAAGCCTCTAAAAAAAATAATCCATGACGAAAATTATCCTGACAAGTCATTGTCATCAATGAAATTGATTAATTTACCCCATCCTACATTCTTGTGGACTTGACTTAATGCATCTCAAATGCTACCCTCAGAGATGTTGCGTCCTCAGCTGCTGTCCCAGAGCGAGACAGCTGTGCTGGTTGTGTAACGGGAGATGTCAGGGTGTGGTTAAAGAGCCTGGCAGGGTCCAGAGTCAAGAAAGGGGGGGGGGGGGGGGAGTGGTGTGAAGTCATCGCATTGAGCAACTTGAAGCAGGAAGGAGAGACGAGAGCGCAAACTCTTTTCATTCAGAGTGAATTCTTTCCACGCGCGCTCTCCGTCGAGGGAAGAAAAAAGTCCAGTGTGGATTTTTCCATCCAAAGTTCCAGCAGCCGTTCTGTTCCCGGATCCTCTTGTTTGAAGCGCGTCCTGCGTCTGCTTCTAGAATGGTTTCACGCCGCTGCACATCGCCTGCAAGAAGAACCGAGTCAAGGTGATGGAGCTCTTGATGAAGCACGGCGCTTCCATACAGGCCGTCACCGAGGTATGTCGCACACCCACACAGCGTATGGGAGAAAAGTAGCGGCGCGCAACGCTGAATGAACAAACTGGGGCTTGGAACAAAGCCATTGTGGTCAGTTGTAGGCTTGCAAATTTATGGGAACGGTTTCCTTTGCTCTTTACATGGGACAAAATGAGAGGCCGTAAATGTGGGCTTTGGGTTGTGGTGTGCAAGAACACCTTTGGGGTGAACTACAACTTATTTGTAGTGCACACACTGGGTTTAAAAACAAATTAATTATTTGTGTTAAAATTTGACATGACAATCAGCAAATTGGTGTGTTGCACATGATTTTTTTCTTTTTTTCTTTGTAAAGCGTTAAACCACCCTCAGACCTGAACAGAGGACGGAGCTCCACATTTTCTTCACTTTTCCACTTCCTGTATCAATCAAATGTGCCCCAATACTTTTGCAGTGCAAAGATTACATTTCCGATTGAAATCATGTCAATTTTGTGTCCCCGCCCCACCCCCAAGTCGGGCCTGACTCCCATCCACGTCGCGGCGTTCATGGGACATGAAAACATCGTCCACCAGCTCATCAACCACGGCGCCTCGCCCAACACCAGCAACGTGGTGAGTAAGAAAAAGAGAGCATTAACATCCTTGGGAATCGAATTAAATAGCTCGTTCATTTATACTCTCATTTTAGATTTCATATTTTGCAAATGATGATCTTTTGCTGGACACTTACGTTTGGGCAGTTAGCCTTTGCCAGCTAATCAGCTGTTCAACTTCCACCACTGCCGGGAGCAATTCAGACCAGTCTCTGCAATCATCTTGAGAAGTTTAGCACTCTGCTTTCTCCATTTCTAAGCGAATAGTTTTAGTAAGATCCTCAGGAAAAAATGTATCATTTTTCTGGCTCAGCTGTAAAATGCTTGAAATGTTACATTTTCACCTTGAGAAACGGTGCAGTGCACGCGTGTTGAAACGCACCCCTTTATTAGATGAATTCCACGTGTTTCCATCCAATCCAGGCAAGCTACCACCGTAAATTTCCTGTTGGAGTTGTCGTGCCAGGAGGGGAGGGCAGGATGGGGTGAGAAATCGAGGGGGGGGGGGCAGGAGTGGGCTTTAGTGAACAACCAGAACGGGCGGGAATAAAGCACTGCACAGTTAGCTCATCAACCTCAAGCATTTGCTCGCCCACGCCGTGTCTGTGGCCGGGTTACCGCGGCGACCGGTGTTATGGGACGTCATTCGGGCGTGCACAAAAAAAAATGGGAGCGCTTCATTTCTCCCACCCTTGTGTCTATTTGGAAAATTTAGGCGGAGAGTTAGCATCTGAATAAAGTAGTATTTTATTTAGGGCATAGTTGCACCTCAAACCTCTTTGTGTTTGTGTTTTTTTGTATTTGCTTGTGTGTGTGTGTGTGTGTGTGTGTGTGTGTGTGTGTGTGTGTGTGTGTGTGTGTGTGTGTGTGTGTGTGTGTGTGTGTGTGTTCCAGAGAGGGGAGACTGCACTTCACATGGCTGCAAGGGCGGGACAATCCAATGTGGTGCGATATTTGGTCCAGAATGGCGCGCGAGTTGATGCCAAGGCCAAGGTAATGTGTGTGCGTGCGTCTTCTCTGTACAATGTCGTCACTTGACTCCATTGGCGTGTTTTTTTAATTATTTTATTGATACGGGCAGGATGAGCAGACGCCGCTGCACATCTCCAGTCGTCTGGGCAAGCAGGACATCGTCCAACAGCTGCTCGCCAGCGGGGCATCGCCCGACACCACGACCAGTTCCGGGTACACGCCTCTTCATCTGGCCGCGCGGGAGGGTCACCGAGAAGTGGCGGCAACGCTGCTGGACCGGGGATCCAGTTTGGGTATCACTACCAAGGTGAACATCGCAAGCATGCGACACTCACTGCCGCTGATGCAATTCAATTAGATCGATTTTGCAGTTGTATTGATTTCGATTTTAGATATTTGTTTTATTTTATTTTGTGAGATGGTGTATGTACATTTTATATGATCTATTTTAACTTCTGTTTGAATATTGCTTTTTTAAAAGTTTATACATATATCCATCTAAAAAATATTTTGGACTCCCTCATGTCATGAAATAAAGTAACCAGTTTGGCTCCTCTTGCGTCTTTGCAGAAGGGCTTCACGCCGCTGCACGTTGCGGCCAAGTACGGCAAGTTGGAAGTGGCCAACCTGTTGCTGCAAAAAAACGCTGCGCCAGACGCCGCTGGCAAGGTGACGCCCCTTTTGCCCCCTCCAGGAGTCGCGATTGAGCCCTAACCGCCACCTAACACTGTACGTTTGTTTGCCGGTGTGTCCAGAGTGGACTAACTCCACTGCATGTTGCTGCACACTACGATAACCAGAAGGTGGCGCTATTGTTGCTCAAGCAAGGAGCCTCACCGCATGCAGCAGCCAAGGTGAGAGCCTCTCTTCATTTCTTTCACCAAGTGCAAAGTTGGAGAAGATGTTAAAAGCCGTTTTGTGGATGGGTGCGATCAGCTCAAATCCGAGAACGTTACATTTTGGTCCAGATTTGAAAAAAAAAAAACAGATCCCAAATTCCCTTTGGAACACATTTTGTACTGTTCAATCTACAGGGTCTGCGGGGAAAATATCAAACCTCGAAGTAAGAGTGTTTAACTGACATTTAAATATGGAATCTAAGGAAAAGCGGTCACTGGATGGATGCCGTCCATCCTTTTTCTGAACAGCTTATCGTCATTTTTATTTAAATTAGAAACAAATTTGCATTTGCCTGTTGTTGTCATGGACCAGAATAGCCGCTAAGCTAGTGAATAAAACTAACTCCTCTCTGTTCGCAGCCAAATTGTGAGTGCCACCAGTGTATGTCACAGACGATGGACTTTGAACTATGAACGCTGGGGAAAAAAATGCTGATAAAGAATTCATGTTGAAATAGTACGCTTGCGCTCCAGAACGGCTACACGCCGCTGCACATCGCTTCCAAGAAGAACCAGTTGGAGATCGCCACCACGCTGCTGGAATACGGCGCATCCACCAACAGCGTGACGCGGCAGGGCATCACCCCGCTGCATCTGGCCGCGCAGGAGGGCAACGTGGACGTCGTGACGCTGCTGCTGGCACGGGACGCTTCGGTCAACGCGGGCAACAAGGTGCAACTTAAAGAACATACAAAGAAAAGAAGAAGAAAAAAAAAGGGTGTTTTAGTTTGAATTCATTCGCCGGAGTCCTCCTTTTGTGCCATTGATGTTTAGTACGGCTTGACCCCGCTCCATCTGGCTGCCCAGGAGGATAAAGTCAACGTGGCTGAGGTTTTGGTCAACCATGGAGCCACCATAGACCCCGAGACCAAGGTGACCCCCATGAACTGTCTTTAACTTGACAAACGCAAGCATGCACATTCACTTTAATACTCAAATGAGATTTTTAAAAAAAAAATCATTTTTTAGCATCATGATTTAAGTCTCTGGCACGCTTTGTCATTTGTATTTGAATGACAATGTCATAAAAGTTTTTTCCTCTTCGTCCTCAGTCGGGTTACACTCCTCTTCATGTGGCCTGTCACTACGGCAACGTGAAGATGGTCCACTTCCTGCTGAAAAACCAGGCCAAGGTCAACGCTAAAACCAAGGTAATTCATCTGACTGTCTGGCGGCCTAGATGGACTTTTATTTCATGATATTCTTCCACCGCACTGTGCGACGAATGTATTTTTTTTTTTCTTCGGTGTCCCACAGAACGGCTACACTGCTCTTCATCAGGCCGCCCAGCAGGGACACACGCACATTATCAATCTGCTGCTGCATCACGGAGCCTCGCCCAATGAGCTCACCACGGTACCGCGGTCTTAATTCACAAATTCATTCTTTAATAAATGTGTTTATTTCTTTCTTTAACTCATTCACTCCCAATGACGTTTTTATACGTCCTTTCAGACTTGGTCCAGAATTGGCTGGTACTGAATGAGTTAAAAGTAGAACTTTTTTTTGTGTGTGTAAGTTTTGTGGTATTTCTTTTTCTTACTTTATTTTTGATGGCCTGGTGAACCCATCCGGTGGCCCATGAAGATTTTCAGTGTGCCAAAGGAACCGATAATAAACTTTCTTCGTCGAGGTAACCGGGAGGAGGGACTTGGTGTGTCATATTCTTTTGCTTCCTATGCAGAATGGAAACAGCGCTCTGTCCATCGCCAAGAGGCTGGGTTACATCTCTGTAGTGGACACGCTCAAGGTGGTCACAGAGGAGACAATGACCACGCAGGTACGTTGGCTGAAGCATATGGACAAATGCAATGGGGACTGTGTCCATTTCCACGACTGTCCAGCAGCTCCTTTTCTCTCTCTCTGAGCCTTTGCACGTTTTGAAGTTGATAATTGACTATTTTGTTCCGATAAGGGCAACGTGGTCACGCCCATCTTGACGTCGAGAATCTTTTTGTGTCGTTTGCACAGACGGTCACGGAGAAGCACAAGATGAACGTTCCCGAGACCATGAACGAGGTGCTGGACATGTCGGACGACGACGGTAGGGCGCTTTGTATTGCTTATCGAACTTAACCCAGGCAGTATTTCTTTTAATGTCTGGTTATTTGTGCTTTCTTTCATTTCATTTTATACCATCATTTGGTCCATGAGTTCTTTCCTTGACTTCATTTCCATGTTTCTTCTTTAACACTTGCCTCCATCCTCATCACACAGCCTGTAAGGCCAATGCTCCCGAAATTATCACAGAGGACTATTTGTCCGATGTTGATGAAGGTACTTTTTCCTCCTTTTTATGAAATCTCGTTATCCTCATCTCTGTTTTCTCATGTTTCCGTTGAATGGTTCATTTAAAGGGGGGCATACATCATGAATTGTTTGGATGCAGATAGTTCTCGAGTCGCCTATGCGCTACCCGTGGTTGTCGTGGTAACCGGCGATTCCAACCATCGTGTGACAAGTGCATGTTAAGTGTGCTCTAATTCTTTATCCCATGTGTATTTTCTCGAGGAAATGTCAGAGAGCTTTTATCAAGACGCCCGGGAACCATTTTAAATAGCGGAAAATTTTCATTCGACGCCTTTTTATTTTTTTTAAGAGGTTCGCGCTCATATTTGACAGGACTTCTATTATCTTCGCTGTTCAGCCATCTCACCCCTTCTCTCCGGGGGTGGCAAAATGTAGCGAGTCAGCCTTTTCTCTCCGTTGCCATGGATACAGTGTGTACTGTGCACGTGGTATTTGCATGGAGTGGGTGCCCGTGTTTCCACACAGACACACACACGAGCTATTGTTCGTGTCACTTTACACAATCCGGTCAAAGCAAACATGGATGTTTAATCCGTGCGCGGACCCCCAATCACCCCGAAAGTGTGTAAAGTGTGATGTTGTGAACTAAAATGCTGGACAAGGAATCGAACAACGGTCCACCCCCCACTTTTTAAAAATTTTTTTTATATCAGAGTGAAAAGATCCGTTGGCTTGGCTTTTATCTCAATTTAATGAGTTGACGTCACGGTCAAGGACGCTCCGGCGAATGACAAAGCAGAGCTTAAAATGGTGTGTTTGTTTGTCTGTTCAAACAGAGATGGATTGTGGAAATATCTGCATCAGCTATTCGTGTAAGTCATGAAACTAAAACGGCAGGTTTAATTGCAAGCACTAACCTCGAATAACCACGATGGAGTCTGCGAGTGCTTTTTCATGTCTAAATTAGGCTCGTGTGTAACTGTAGGCACTCACGCAAGCTTACATAGCGGGAGGGAAGAACACACACACACACACACACACACACACACACACACACAGCATTGCACTTCTAATTCAAGACGTCCAGCGCCCTCCTTATGTAAACTGTTGATGTCGGCCCGCCACCAATGTTTTTTCTTTCTTTTTTTTTTTTTTTTTTTTTAAATACATTTACACAGTCAAAGTCAAACAAGTCATCATGTTTCATTTAAAAGATGACACCAGATCACATGCTGCTTTTTTATATGCGGCGACTATCTTAACATTCATTACAAATGCAGATTTTACAGAGAGCTGCTCCGAGCATTTTGGGCGAGCTTATTTATCGGCAAGCAAAAGAGGCAAAACAATTGAGCGCACGTGTAAATAAATGCGTGCACAACTAGTTAGTTACAGGCAGACGCTCGCTTAATCAAGTTGGACAACTTCAGTGTGAGTCACACCCTGCTTGCTATTTGTGTCCTACACACACCAAGCGCGCACACACACAGATTGGATTATCCTGGAGCAGGGGCGGGTAGGCGGGAGAAAGCGGATCTGTTTGCGTGATCGAGAGACACAGAAAGAGACCCCCCCCCCCCCCCAAAAACAAAAAAAGTTGGGAAGAAAAGCGCTGAATGAAGTGCTTGCAAGGCAGAGGTGAGTCATGGTAGATCCCCAAAAGAAAAGCTTGGAATGTCACCAGATGGGGTCTGTGAAAGTTTAGGGTGGGGGAAGGGGGGGTGACAGGGAATGGCGGGGAGGGGCAGGGGTGTCCTGCTGGAATGCCCCCCTCTTCATTCTCTTTCGCCGGCCTGCGTGCACTTGTTGCCTTCTCCGCTTTCCAGCTCCTCTTCAAAGCTCATCAGTACGAGCTTGCAAAAGCGACAAGTCCACTTCTAACCGTCTCTTTTTACGTCTTTATTTTTAATATGCCCCGACTGATGTTTGCTGTTTGGTTGCCGTGACGATTTGGACTTCTGCAGGTCTTGAGCATGTGCTGCTTTTATGCGTCATCCCTGCACATAAAAATGTCCTCATCTCCTGTGTGTGTGTTTTTTTTTGCGGACCCCAGGCGACGACGCCATGACAGGAGACACGGACAAGTACCTCGCGCCCCAGGACCTGCGGGAACTGGGCGACGACTCGCTACCGCAGGAGGGTTACATGGGCTTCAGCGTGGGTGCACGTTCGCAGAGGTGAGACGCCGCCGGCTGAGACACTTAATTAGGTGCACGCGTGCGACCCCGAGAGCACACACGCCTCTGCCAAGCCTTTAACAAGAAGAGTCTGTCGTTGTCGATTTCAAATGCCGTAATTGGCCTAACAGAAAGTTGCATCCAAAAACAATTGCTACTCAGAGCAGTACTACTTGGCGTGTTATTGTAACTTGGCAAATTATTTTTCCGGGCTTCCATAGTTGAAGTGCATCTTCGGTGGCGTGCAATGCACACAGAGATATCACCATTTACCAAAAAAAACAAAACAAAAAAAAACAACACAGTCTGCCTGATGCCATCCATAAGTGATGACAAGTCGCCGCGTTCACTCGTGGATCCACCGAATAGATTTCAAAGGTCAAATGCATTTCACTGCCAAAATATTGACATTTCTGCAACACTGAATGGACGAGGCGGGGGAGGTCGCTGGAATGGTGCTTCGCTGAATGTCTGAGCAGTGACACACTTTTTGACAAGCCTCATGAAATGAGAAACATGTTCGATGACATGACCCTCAGCACACATGTGCACATTTGTTGTTCAGTTATCGGAAAATATGGACATAAATTGGGCCAAGTGGTAACAAACAGTCGGAAAATGTGTTATTTTATCGATTTATTTTGGGGGAAAAAAAAAAAGCTCCCAAGGTCATGTGTTGCCTAAGGTTTTTCAGCCTTTATCGGCGATTGGAAATTTCCCACTTCCTGAATGCAGCACGTGTGTGTGTGTGTGTGTGTGCATGGCATCATCCTGATCCATCCTGCTTCATGGCTCATGATTTTGTGTTCTCTCCCTCATGTGCGCTCTGTGTCTTAGTCCCAAAGTCAGGTAAGGCTGATGGCATGCTGCTGAGGCCCCCGCCAAACCTCCATATACCCCCCCCCCCCCCCCCGAAACCGAAACCCCCTTCTAACCCTTCAAGCTAGATGAAATTGTAACTTCCACATGTACGTTTGATTGGCTAACTTGATTTGTAGCTGTGTCGTCGTGTGTGCCATCTTCATGTGTGTTGTTGTTGGTGATGGCGGTCATGATAATGTTGTTTGTTGTGATTTTTGTGCTTACCCCCCCCCCCCCCCCCTCCCCGTCGAGCTTCCGGGGACCCGAACCTATTGCGTCAAGACGCTGTATAATTTCATGCAAAGCGTCATTAGATAAATGTAAAAAGTAATTCATATACTTTATTTATTGAATTTCGGGATGAACCTAACATGCATGAGAACCATTAGGCTATATTTTTGTTGCCGGCATATTTGTTTGCCCCAGATTTAGTCAGCTGTGGGATTTTGCCCCCCCCCCCCCCCCCCCCCCCCATCCGTATTCAAGTCTTGCTTTGGAACGTGTTTGATCGCCTGGCAGAGTTGAATGAAGTTTCCCTGGCCCGGCTCAAATGAAGTTTAGAGAAGGTCAAATTCGGTTCACTTGTACTTGTAACTGTTATATTTTAAATTCATCCTGGAATTACTTTTTATATCTGAATTTCCCATATCCCTAATTTTTTATGACTAGTGTACGTGCATATACATTTTATGGTAAAGGAGCTGAATTACAAATTCTGGTAATGATCAAGTGTTAATAATGTTTTTGTTGTTGTGGATGTCTGGTGGTGGTCCTCCGCTCCATAAGTGGGACAAAATATTTGCAACATTTCTGCGGTAACTAATGAAATGTCTGGCAGGCGCGCGGACTCGACATTTTAGTGACAGAAAATCGTATGGGTGAACGCGTATGTCATAAATATGAAGTTGGAGTTGCCTCAGCCGCGGTTTTGCTGAATCATTCGGCCTGTAGAAAGAAACGGGGGGGAAAATGTCATCGCACGAGAATGCGCCAATACGATATATTCATACATATGATATCCCTCATCCGCTTATATTTCATAAACTGCATCATTTCATTGAAGCGAGAGAAAAGTGTGTGACAATTGATCACACAAGTAGCCCCTTTTTAAGTGCATTTTTCTAGCTCTCCGTGATGCGTGGGGGTCTTGAAAACCTCCGTTAGTTTATTATTATTCTTTTTTTTTTAAATTCAAATGTCTTGTAGTTTTTGTCGGAAGGTACTCTGAGTAATCCCGGTGAATGTAGTTGTTTGAAAAATCAAAGAAATGTGATGGTTCTGGTTCCTGGAAGCTGCATGCATTTAATGTGACCTTTCCCCCCCACTTTCTGTTCACTTTCACCTTCCCTTTTTTACCATGCCCCCCCCCCCCCCCACCACCATTTTGGCTGTTGTCTCGGTAACCCGTGAACCTGCCCACCGCTCCAACCCCGCGCCCAAGTCTGCGTTCCTTCAGTTCTGACAGGTCCAACACGCTCAACCGCAGCTCCTTCACGAGGGACAGCATGATGATCGAAGAGATGCTGGCGCCCAGCAAGGACATGGTACGGACTCTTGTCATTTATTGAGGGGTGGTCGCCAATCGATTCAATTCAACCCCCACATGTTCCGAAAGCAATCGATCACGATCTCGTCACGGCTCGCAGGAAAGAGAAAATGTGATTAGCGGTCAATTCTGCCATCCATCGCGACAAGATGGTGCGACCATATTTGGCATTGCTGCGTGTCCGTGTGACAAAGGCAATATTTTGTTCACGATGACGCGTCGGTGAACATTTTAGCTCGATGAATGAACGTAAGGACTAATTTCCTGTCTGCTCCCACGCTACCGCAGATGCTGTGTAAGGAAAGGTCTTTCATTGTCGATCAACACAACAAGGTAGATGTCAACGTACGGTGACTCACTTTATTTTTGTGAAGTTGCCTTGTTACGTTCCTTTTGCATCACAGTTTGTCACCCACGCAACCTTGTTGCAGGACATCCCGACATACGTCACGAGACATCATGCCATTCTCTTCATTTTGACATTTGGCATATGACTTTTTGGCACTGTGATGTCATCTTTTAATGTTAGTGATGAAACTCTCTTGGATGTAACCTTACCGTGTGGTCTGGGCAGCACTTGGCGGGGGCCAAAGACTGCGACAACGACTCGCTGAGGAGGTACAGCTGGACACCAGATGCAATGGACAACGTCAACCTCGTATCCTCCCCAGTCCACTCCGGGTAAGTGAGCTATACACTTTTGTGAGATCCAGTAAATGCTAAGATTGTAAAAAATTACGACCATCAATTTTTATTTAATAACACATTAAGTGACATTTAAAACGAAAACCTAAAACATGCAATTGATAGTCGTGGATTCACCAATAAATGTAAAATGTATTTTTTGGGGGGGCGCCCCATTTTTTCTTCTATTTAAGAAAGTGCAGTCTCAACAGTTTGTCTTCTTTTTAGTAATGTGCAACAACACGAGTAAGTTTAAGCTCTGTTGTCGTCCATCCCGCAGTTTTTCCTCTCCGCTCCCGCAGTACGACAGCAGGTGACGACTGACTAACTGGCTGTGATCGATTGATTGGATTGATTCGTCCCCGTTGTTGCCGGCCGCCTCCCCCGCGACCCGGATTGTGTCGTTTCCGCTCACGCACTCACCCCCCCCCCCCACCCCCCCACTCCTCCCTTTGTCCACTCACAGCAGCTGCTGTTTGTTCCCCTCCTACATCGAATGCGCCCTTCCAGACTTGCGGTGGAGTTTTTGTGATCGTATATTTGGAGGACAGATCCCAACGCGGGGTGCTGTGCTCTTTGTGGCCACGTTCATAACACCTTGCTGTACATACACTAAATGAAATTACTCGAATGCACGGTGTGGGTTTTTTTTTTTCCTCTACTAACACCTTTGGACACAACTCGAATCGTGTACGTGATTGTGTTTGTGTGTGCGCGTGCGTGCGTCTTCTGCGATTGGTTGGCAAACAGTCCAGGGTGTACCCCAGGGTAGACGAGGGGTATCGAAAATGGATGGAGTTTGCCCGAAATACACTTGAAGACAATTGCACGCATCACCACAGCACACCCTCAACCCCAAACAAACTTCAGCCTGTCCTGTTGTTGAAGTGCCGCAGACGTCGGAGCATTCTGGTTTGGCTCTACTCCCCCCGCAAACTATCAAGGCTATCCAAACAGACGTTTTCACCGCCTCCAGAATGCTCCTGACTGCCTGTTCTGTGTCCTCCTCATCGTCCTCATCTTTTCTTCAGGTTCCTGGTGAGCTTCATGGTGGACGCCCGCGGCGGGTCCATGCGGGGCAGCCGCCACAACGGCATGCGCATCATCATCCCGCCCAGGAAGTGCACGGCGCCCACGCGCATCACGTGCCGCCTGGTCAAGCGGCACAAGCTGGCGTCGCCGCCCCCCATGGTGGAGGGCGAAGGTCTGGCCAGCCGGCTGGTGGAGGTGGGCCCGGCAGGAGCGCACTTCCTGGGGTGAGACCGCATGATTTTTAACTTTTTCTTTTTTTCCCGAAAGCTTTGCTAAGCAGCTTTTCTGCACTTTTTGCTTTCTGCCCGCCGCCACTTCCAGCCATCCGCGTGGCCACTCCACTCTATATTTTGTCTCCAAACTTTTAAACTCCTGCCCTTGCCCACGGAAAGAGTCCAAACAAAGCCCATTCCTTTTATTGTGAAAAGCTTGATTGGACATTTTTATTTGGTGCTGGGGGGAAAAATTCACTTGAAACCCTAATTGAAACCCAAGACAAACTCCAAACTCTAAATGAGAAAAATTACCCCTGAGACCAGCAATGAAACTCTGAAACCCTTCCCCTGGCTTGAATACTTAAATTTGAACCCAAATCTCTGTCTTGAACCGATCCTTTGACACCCAAACTTGAAATCTTAAACCCAAAACCCTGCCTCGACACATAACGAAAGTTATTACACAGCAGCCCGGCGATGGACGGGCAACCAATCCAACATGTCGTCTTCCTTTGGCGCACAGTCACCTGGGATAGATGATTGACAGCAATGCGTCACAAACCAACGTAGCGCCACCTTCTCACCATTTTGTCACTTAGGACATCAGCTGGAATTTTGTGCCAGCAAAGTGCAAAACGTCCTTCCCACCAACCAAAGTGACATTTCATTCAAATCTCCGTTCATTGACCTCACCCGACTTGTGTTGCGTGTGTCTTTTGTGTGTGTGTGTGTGTGTGTGTGTGTGAGCCGCAGTAAGCTACATCTCCCCAGAATGCCGCCAGCTCTTAATGAAGGCGAGAGCCTGGTTAGCGCAGTGCTCCAGCTGGGACCCCGAGGAACTAGATTTGTTGGGTAGGAACATGGAGAGAACCCCCCCCCCCCCCAAAAAAAAACCCCATAGCATCCGTTCTCCAATAATTCTCTGCTCTTCCCTACGTCCGCCACCCCAGTCCCAACACAGCAGGCTGATGCCTCATGATGATTGTTCCACACATCTGCCTTGAATTTCAGTTCAAACATGACACCATGCTATCGGGTCAGCGTGTAGTTTTGGGAAGAATTTGGTGATTGAGACAGAATATAAGCTAGTCACAAAAAGATGCTCTCCATAATTACCTAATTGGACCTTCTCAAAACTTCTGAATGTCCAACTGCTGAATATTTCAATACTTTTTGGACAATTTGCTCGTCTTAACACAGAGCTGAATGAACAGCAAAATTAACAACAGAGTCAAGGAAGTCCATTTCCATTCCTTTCTGTGAGTCTACCAGTCTCTGATGACACGCTAAGCTCAGTGGCCACTTGGTTCTGTGTTTGAAACCTTGCAGGGGCGAGGTCCTGCTGATCAATTTTCAGCTCTCGTGATTTACAAAATGGGAATAGCATGTTGAACAAGTTCAGAGAAGCTCACGGTGAAATTCACCTTTACATGTCGCAGCGCATTTTGGATTTAAAATGTTCCCCGAAAGCTGACTCTCCCTAACTTTTTGGTGAATTGTGTATGCAGTACACCGTATAGATAAAGGTATTGGTTCAACTTGCATGAATTTGTCCATATACAGCTCTTATCAAATCGTACATTCTTCCTGAAACTACATCTTGTAGCTTGGAATCCATCCAGTTACTTTGACTACTTTCATCTCCGAGGGCGTTGTTTTTCTTTTGGCGAGGCCAATGACATCACTGGTCTCGGTTGGCTTGTTTTGGGCTGGACTGCTTTGTTTATTTGGGCATGTGACTTTTGTTTCAAGGCGCGGCTTGACTCTTTGGATGGTTTTTCCATCAAGGAACAGTGAGCTTGTGATCAGTGTCGACAATGTCCACTTCTTGTGTGAATTCTTTGGATTTAAAGGAAGAAAAAAAATACATTAGATTGCGATGTGACAAAGGCCTCACCCCACATAACTAATACACATATAGAGTAAATCATTACATTCTTTGGGGCAGTTTACCAAAAAGAAAATCAAAGAACCCACTAGTGCAGAGGTGGGCAAACTACGGCCCGCGGGCCGAATCCGGCCCGTTGGTCTTTTTAATCCGGCCCGCCGAATTAAGGTTCGATGTGAATGATTGCATTCATTTCAATTGGACTTGTAATGACAGGCATTTCACCGCCAGGTGGCGCATTGGCTTGAAGTTGCAGAACACAGGGAGGGGGGGGGGCGGGATCTTTTCGACCACCTAGGACCTCTGTATCGCTCTACTTCTACTGGTCTGATCACAACCCATCTGCAGAAATGCACAGGCTAAAATAGGTCATCAACAACACTGTCGTCATTTTAAAAAAGTATATTAATACAGTACGTTCAGGCTTTTGTTCTGTTGATGTTTGATATGGACTGTCAACAAATGCAGTTTTTTTTTTTTAATGTACCATAGCTCGTGCTGACCTGGCCCTTCTGTCAAATTTTAAAAGTCAATGCGGCCCCCGAGCCAAAAAGTTTGCCCACCCCTGCACTAGTGTCCACTGCTCTTCTGTTTCTCCCAGTGAGGTTGTCATCTCGTGGTTTCTTGCTCGTCTTGTGCTGTTGTGCGCTTTGCTTCCTAAAGGTTTCTCCCTCGACCTTCCTTATCTCCGTCCAGCTTCAGACATCCTCAATGTGCCATTGAACGACTGTCAAGCCCCGTTTCTGCCAAACGGCTTCTGTTCTTGGGAGTTTCCATTTTAAAAAAAAAACAAAGATGTGAGGGGTATCAAAATAGCAACGTGACAAATGCCGGTCATCTTTGTGGAATTTCAAAAACAATCGCATGGAAGGAGCACTTCAAAGGGCTTGAATATCTTGCATGACAAATTCAGGAAAAATAGTACGTGACTTTTTCGACTGCCCACGCTGCTGTTCTCATGAAAACGCTTCCAATTTGCGCTGTATACGTCCAGTTTTCAGTGCAGGTGACATCACGGTAACTTTGACTCATCCACATGGAGAACTCCTAAAAATTCTGGCCTGTACAATCTTATTCGTCATACTGTTTTATAGATTTTTTTTTTCTAATTTGAAGCTGTTTTGGGCTAGATTTTCTACAGCGACATACCCCCAAAAACCTGACTTTATTATTATTATTTTTTTTTGCCAACACAAAAATTTTTTTTTATCCGATTTTCAAAATTCGTGGAACGCTATACTTGGGCTGAAGTGGCCATCCCAACTGGACTAACTATTCTTTATTAGGAAATCTTGTTACGTTGCTCATTAAAATGCCTTTTTTTTTTTTTTTGCACCCTTCCGTTACTGCGCTTTAGATGTGTCAACTGAAGTGTTGCGCTTGGTGGAAACGTGGCTTAAAACACTTGGCAGAACCACAATCCATTCCCACCTGCACTCTCTCTAGTTCTCTAGTCTGTGTGTCGCATCCAGATCGGGGTGGGTGAGCGCTATTCTGCATGTTTTAGATGTTTCCCCTCCTGCAGCGCAGCTAACTCAAATGATCAGGATCGTTATGGGGCTTCTGAAGAGCTTGCAGATGAGATGATCATTTGAATCAGATGTGTCAGGGGGAAGTGAATCATCTCAAACATGCAGTACAGTGGCCCTCAAGGACCGGAGTTGCCCATCACTGGTCGAGATGGTAGAGCAACAACTCGGGTCAACTTTTCCATCTTTTTTTTGAATGCCGCATGACGCAATCTACGATTTGTTCCCTACTAGGCCCGTGATCGTGGAGATCCCCCATTTTGGCTCCATGCGGGGGCAAGAGCGCGAACTGATCCTCCTGCGAAGCGAGAACGGAGAAACCTGGAAGGAGCATCTGTACGACTGCAAGACCGAGGAGCTGCGTCAGCTCCTCAACGGCATGGATGAAGGTGAAGGCCCTGCTTTGAATGTCAAATTTCTCAATAAATGTCACTTCATCTAACATCACGTATTTGACACCCTCGCAGAACTGGACAATGCCGAGGAGTTGCAGAGGAAGAGGATTTGCCGCATCATCACCAAAGATTTCCCTCAGTACTTTGCCGTGGTGTCTCGCATCAGGCAGGAAACTCATCAGATGGGACCCGAGGGCGGGACTTTGTGCAGCCGGAGCGTCCCATTGGTTCAGGCCTCTTTTCCAGAGGGTGCGCTTACCAAAAAGATCAAGGTCGGCCTGCAGGTGAGTACAGCGACAAGTGTTTTTATGCGACTTTACAAGCTACGCTTGAACGCTTCACGACGGTGTGCTACAGTATTTTTCTGTGAAATTAAAGAAAAAAAAAATAATACCCTGACCATTTTTCTTCCGGTCTCTCAAGGCCCAGCCGGTACCCGACGAAACCGTGAAAAAGATCTTAGGAAACCGTGCAACCTTCAGCCCCATTGTGACAGTGGAGCCCAGACGGAGGAAGTTTCACAAGCCCATCACGATGACAATCCCGGTCCCGCCGCTCTCGGGCGAGGGGCTTTCCAACGGCTACAAAGGAGACTGCACGCCATGTCTCCGCCTTCTCTGCAGCATCACAGGTGAAGTGGTATTGTTAGCACGACTCGGTCACCACAATTTTATAAGATGGGCCGCGAAAAAAAATATATATTTGCCCTCATCCCAAACATTAGCTTGGGGAAACTGTGCATTCCATTGCACTACCTCAGACAGTGTATGTAAGAAAAACAAAACACCAGGACAGAAGATGAAATCCTTCCCTTGTATCGTTTGGCAGGTGGTACATCGCCAGCACAGTGGGAAGACATCACGGGTACGACTCCGCTCACTTTCGTCAACGACTGCGTATCTTTCACGACCAACGTTTCGGCACGGTGAGGAGTCGGGCTTCTTCTCGCACGTCAAGAGTTGCGCCTCGCGTCCTTATTGGGTGTTTGTGAGCAGGTTCTGGCTGGCCGACTGCCACCAAATCCCGGAGACGGTGGGTTTGGCCTCGCAGCTCTACAGGGAGCTGATCTGTGTGCCCTACATGGCCAAGTTTGTGGTGTTCGCCAAGATGAACGACCCGGTGGAGTCCAGGCTGAGGTGCTTCTGTATGACTGACGACAAGGTGGACAAGACCCTAGAGCAGCAGGAGAACTTTGAGGAGGTGGCCAGGAGCAAAGACATCGAGGTACTTATTTGTAATTCGGGGTCCGGACCTGGCGACATTATTCACATATGCACTGTTTAAATGATTGTAGCGATGCTTCTGACTGGTTTGTGTGTGTTCAGGTCCTCGAGGGTCGGCCCATTTATGTGGATTGCTATGGAAACTTGGCTCCCCTGACCAAAAGCGGTCAACAGTTAGTGCTCAACTTCTACGCCTTCAAGGAAAACCGCTTGCCTTTCTGCGTCAAGGTACTGAAGACACACCCACTACATTTCAAAAAACATTTTAAAGACTCCATTCACAGGCAGTAACTAGGTTACTGCCTGTCATCGACCCGCTAACCTCGAACCACGATCTGTATAATCAATCGTCATGGGTTTACCGCTTGGTTCAACCCCTCTTCCTGTGCGTGAGCCAGTTCATTCCAATTGCGCTAATTGGGTCATGCAAGGCAAGGGTGTAGGAAAAGTAAAAAAAAAAAAATTCATTAGTTGTCATCAGTACGATTAGACTGTTGGACAGTCGTTCAGTGCTTTGCACTCACACACACACACACACACACGCTCAAGCTGTTGCCCCCGGTGTTGTCCCCCGACCCCGGATAAGTCGATCCATACATTCACAACTGAACTCAAAGCAATTCGGATCAAGACATTGCTGGAATTTAGCCATAACGGCAGGAGGTACATCAAGAAGCCATTCCCCCCCCCCCCCTCCCCCCACCGCAGGTACGAGACCCCAGCCAGGAGCCGTGCGGCCGTCTCACCTTCCTCAAAGAGTGCAAGAACACAAAAGGCCTGCCACAAACGGCCGTGTGCAACTTGAACATCACGCTGCCCGCAACCAAAAAGGTAAGGCACAAGTGGCCATTTTGTGTCATCACTTTCCATGACCATCCTCACCGTCAGGGAAGTAGCAGCGCTAGGCTAAAAGTCTGAGGGAAGACTTGTCCCAAAGCGTGTCTTTTATCTGTTTCAGGCTTCTCTCAGTGTCGATTGGTTCTTTATTGTACGCTGTGGTTGCTTGACGTTGGCTGTTTCGTTTTCATTTGGATGCTATTTGGCTGGCTTTTTTTTTTTTGTTTGTTTGTGGCTTGACTCGATGATCTTACTTTTTTTTTTTTTATCATGGTGCTTTTTGATTTACTGTTGGTTTGTTGACTTTTTCTTTGCTGCGTTTGCCACAGTGGCTTCTGGAGCTTCTGTAAATGGCTCTCTTTTTTTTTTCACACCCTGATGTTTCTTTCCCCCTCCCTCTCCTTTCCTGCTTTCCATTATGTAACTCTTCACCCTTGCCCCCCGCCCCCCGTCCGCCCGTTTCTGCAATGCATCTTGGGAACCAGGAAATGGAGTCAGATGCCGAGGATGAGGTAAACTACACCCCCTGCCCCCACCATGCGCTCCCCTCTGCTAGATCTGCTTAGCGTAGGCTTACTCTCGCCGCTGCCCCAAGGGAAATGTAACACTTTCCCTTGCCCAAGTGCTGACTTTTGCATGATATCATATAGACACTTGCTTTTTAATCCAATGTAATACCCTTTAAGATTACGTACTTCGAAAGTGGTTCAACATGAAACCTGTTTTATGTAAAAAAAAAAAAAAAAGCAATTGGAAATATCCGGAAATTGGCTGTTCAATAAGAGTGTGTTTTTCCAAGTCCAGATCCTGCTCCAATTGGCTGCAGCGTACGATTTTTCGAGCTGCGCTCACCTGATAGCCCACTTGTGTTGTTTGCTATTGTTGCAGACTGAAAAGCCCGAGCGACGTCATACCTTTGCATCGCTAGCCTTACGTAAGCGCTACAGCTATCTGGCCGAGCCTGCACTGAGTGAGTTTTGTCCTTTTCACTAACAACAAAAGAAACCCTTCAATTAAAAAACAAACAAAAAAACACTCGTGATGATTTTCATGATTCATTTGTCCAAGGCGTTGTAGTAAATTAACATTTCTCATCCTAACACATGCACTGTCCACATGCTTGTTTACGACATGGTACATCTTTTTTTTTTTTTTCTTTTCACGAATGGTTTTGGAACCGTTGTGCAATGCTTGCCCACGTTGTTTTGATTTCTTGTTCTTCTGGCTCCGATTGTTTTAATAGTCAACATCAGAATCTTTCTTTGAATGTCCAACTGTCACAACGTTTCAGGTATTCCGACAGAGGTGGTCAAAGAAAGATTTGCTTGACTTTTCATTTGTCCCATTTTGACTTTTTTAGCTCTCTATGGTGAAGTGGCAGTTGTTGTTTTGTGGAACAGCCGTGCATGTTCAGAGGTCTTGATTTTGGCTGGTGTTTTCTTTCTGTAGTGTACGCTTGTCACCATCTTTTTCTGGACTGCGCATGACAAAATGGACCAAACGTCAGTGTTGGAGGACACATTTTGTCATTAAAAAAAAAGGCAAAGGGCTTGTGTGGCCTGACATTAAGGGCCATGAATAACATTGGGACCAAACAGATAAAAGGCACTTTCAAAGTGGTTTGAAACTAGACGCAGAATCCATTTGCTGCTTTGAGAACATTTCATGAGGAGCTGCTTTTGAAGTAATCCTGGTGCATTTGTCCTGCCATTTTTCCGTTGCCAATTCAGTGCCATTGTCTTTGTTTTTGTTTTTTTTTTCTTTGCTGCTTTTTGGGCTTCGATATGAATCATCTATTTTGTTGTGGTTGTCAGTGTTCAAGAGAACACTTGAATATCTCATCACTTGAAGAAACCACTGTTTGTTGTTCCTTTGATAACAGAAATATTTCACTGACCAACTCTCCCTCCTCTGATCTCTTCTTCTTCCGCATCATCTTTTCTTTTCACATTTTTGTTGACTATTACACATCCTTTTGATTTCTTTTCCCATTACTTCTCCATCATTGTTTCTCCAAATTCCGCCGAAGAAACAGCAGTTGAGCGAAGCACACCAGCCACAAGAGCACTGCCTGCTGGTCACCCTCACAAACCTGTCTTTCCAACCAGACCTTACGCCTCATGGTCGACTGCTCCTCTTACCCTCCCTGGCCAAGCAAAGCTCGGCGGAGTGGGCGGTTCCGTCATCGTTGCCGATTCATCGGCCGGCTCAGCAGCTGCTTCTCCACTGAAATCTGCCTGGCCCTTCACCCCATCACCTGCATGTTCTTCTCCAATTAGAGCCAGCATGGGAGCTCCATTGCAAGCACCCAATCCGGCATCCCCCGACATACTCCCTTCGTCCCCGGTGAGGTCTTACAGGACTATACCATCACCCATTAAAACGGTTGTCCAGCAGGCTCACTATCCTGTCCAGGCCTCCGCCGGCTTGGTGTCCTCTCGAGTTCCATGTAAACCTGCCACAGATCCTGCTTCTATCAAAAGTCTTTCTTCACCCTACGCATCGAGGACCTCTCCAGTTCACTCTCTACCCAATGGTTACATACCAGATAAATCCCCAGCTGCTCCAATCTCACCAAAGAAACCATACAGCATCTACAGTTCTAGTATGTCTTTTAAGATAGACACAGGAGCTCCAAATCCTCCGTCTGCTAAAAGCCTCTCCACCCTGCCCTCTTTGAAGACCTCTTCTGATTCGAGCCTGTCTTCTCGGGTGGGAAAAACCTCCTTGTCATCGGTGACCTCGACCGGGAAGACGACCATTGCGTCATCGGAATTGCCCATGGTGAACGGAAATGTTTCACCCGTCAAATATGCGTCGTCCTCATCTACACCCTCCTCACCTTCTTCCCGACTCCTGTCAGAGAGAAGCCTTCAAGAGCGGATACAAGCCACCACCCAGGCAGCCACATCTGGCATCAGTGCTGCCATAAATGAAGCCATTGACTCCTATTCTGCAACTGGCTATGGCTCGCTTAAATCGCTGTCATCCTCTCTCAGATCTGCTCCAGCAAATTCTGCTTACGGTCCTCTGAGATCTGCTGCTCCCTCCTCAGTGCCTGCAGTTACCTCAAATACAGTGACTGTACCCGTATACTCATTGGTCAGCGTCATGCCAGAGACCCCAGTTAAACCAGGGCCAGGCTCTCTCAAAACGGCGCCTCCCGATTCCAATCGCACCTCACCCTCTCCATCCCTATCCTCCTGTGTCACAGCCTCCAAAATGAAGTCCCAGTTGAAATCACCGCCTTACATCACGCCACCCATCATTCATCACGCCGCCACCTCCAACCAGGAGATATTAAAAGATGTAGCAGACATGAAAGAAGACCTGATGAGAATGACGGCCATCTTACAGACGGACACACAGACGGCTGCTAAAACGGTCCAAACGTCACGCACCAGCACTCCTCGTGAGACCAAGTTAGAAGACGATGAGCCATACAAACTTGTTGAGAAAGTGAAGGAAGATTTAGTGAAGGTGAGCGAGATACTACAGAAGGATATTGTGAATGAAAGTAACGAGAATGTTGAAGAGGATGGCTGGGAGGAGTTTTCCACAGATGAGATTGAGGAGGCCCAAAGAAACACATTCTCTGACCGACACGCTCCCTTTGATGAGAGCTCACATCTGCTTAAGCACCAGTCAAACAATGACCTTGATTTGGCGAAAGTGGTCGACTTTTTAACCAGCGATATTGGGGCTAGCTCCCTCTCCAAAATGGCAGAATTGAAAAGCAGATATGAGGAGCTGAAAGGGGAAGGGGAAGAGAAACAAAAACGTATTCTGAAGCCTTCTATGACAATACAGGAGCACAAACTGAAAATGCCTCCACCAGTGTCGGGTATGCTCAGGTCCCCATCCGAGAAGGACCTTAGCAAACTTGCCGAGTCTTATCAGGGGGGCGACGCCATTCTCGAGTCCCCAGAGGAGCTGTCTCATGAGCAGGATAAGAGTCCGCTGTCTGACAGTGGCTTTGAGACGAGGAGTGAGAAGACACCATCTGCTCCCCAGAGTGCAGAAAGTACAGAACCCAAGCCTTTATTTACTGATGCTCCCATCCCTCCCAGTGTGTCTGAGACCAGGTTAGAGGAGGTCCATGTTCAGAGACTCTCAGATGAGCCTCTCTTTATGGAGGAGGCTGCTTCTGCTCTTTCTTCTGCTGAGTCAGGTGCAGCTTCAGGAAGCTCAGTCGCCTCCATCCAAATGATGGTTCCAGAGGAGGACTCAATGAGCATGTGTCTTAAAGAGGAGACTCATATTACCACCACGACCAGAATGGTCTATCATCAGCCTCAGCTCACTGACACCGCAGAGGGGATTGAGGAAGCCGTGTCAGTGCGAGACATCATGAAAGCCTTCCAGTCTGGTAGGGACCCGTCCAAAGACCTGGCAGGCCTTTTTGAACACAAAGCTAACCAGGACTCAGTCAAAGGCGACGAGCTGTCGCCAAGATTTCTTAACAGGGACATAAAATGCAAACCCAAAGTAGAACGGATAATTGAGGTTCATATTGAGAAAGGCCACAGCACAGCAGAGCCGACTGAGGTTTATATCAAGGAAACAAAGAAACACCCTGAGCTGTATGTCTATAAAGGGGACCGGACCATTAAGGAACTGCTTGATTATGATGAGAGCCAGCAGGAAGAGGAGGAACTGATTGCTGAAGAATACCTGCCCCCTTTCCTGGAAACATCTCGCGTTAACACACCAGTTTCGCAGGAGGAGGACAGTCGGCCAAACTCTGCTCAATTGATAGCTGACGATTCCTACAAAGCACTAAAACTGCTCAGTCAGCATTCCATAGAATACTACGATGATGAGCTATCGGAGATCAGAGGAGAGTCCTACGGGTTTGCTGAAAAAATGCTACTCTCCGAGAAACTAGAAGCATCCTCGACGTGTCATTCAGACACAGAAGATTCCGCAATGAAGACTGACAGGAACCTAACCTCTGAGCATCAAGATAGCCCTAAAAGGGAGTTTATATCCAAGTCCAAAGATGGGTCCTCGAAAGCAGGAACATTTTTGCATCGAGATGAATCACCACAGTTTGATAAAGTTACAGTGCTTCATTATTCAACTGAACAAGGTAGCCCCAAACATGCAGTCTGGATGAGATTTACTGAGGATAAACATGACAGGAGCAGGGACAAGCTCCTATATGAGGACAGGGTGGATCAAACTGTAAAAGAAGCGGAAGAAAAACTCTCTGAGGTTTCTCAATTTTTCCGCGATAAAACAGAAAAGCTTAATGATGAACTTCAGTCACCTGAAAGAAAGCCTATGCGACGAGAACTCAAAGAGCCGAGGTCTTGGCCAAGCTCGGCATGCAGCAGCCCTCAAAAAACTAAGGCAGGGGACGAGGCATTCAGTAAAACCAAACTCAGGGAGCCTTCTGTTGGTCAAACATTTGGTAGCATTTTACCCAATGAAAAGAAAAGCTGCAGCTTGCCAGGCAGTCCTCAGAAAAGCCAACAATCTAAGACCTGTGCGTCTGAGCCATCCTCTCCTTCACACATAAAATCTGTGAGGATGAAGTTCGAATCTGAGGCTCAGAAACAACCTCAGTCTAGACCAAGCAAAACACCCCCTCCAGTTCAACCAAAACCTTCTGTAAAGAAATTACAGGAGAGCAAACTCCCCGTTTACCAGTTTTTTGCTGATAGAAAAAAAGTTACTGAAACATCCCAGGGGGAAATACCCCAAAATAATAATGAAGACGCAGATAGCACGAAAGTGGCTTTGGTGTCACCCAAGTCCCCCAAACTGTTTCCAAATAGAAATGTCCCAAACGTGTCGGTACAAAAAACATTTTCAGAGAAAGATAGTGATGCTAACGAACATTATGTCACAAAGAAAGTCACAACAGAGGTATCAAGAATAGATAGTGATGACCTTATGAATAAAAACGTAAGGAAAAAATCTGAATCTCAAATTCCTCTCAGAACAACATTGATTTATAATGACCTCCCTAAGAAACATCCACTAACAGAACCCTCCCAGATTCCAACATTATGTAAAAGTAAAAGCCTTGAGGCAACCTCCACCAAAACAAATGAAAATGTTACGTTTGAAATCCTTGACAACGCCCCAAAGGATTCAAACTTGAATAACTTGGTCAGTTCCAGGGATATTCTGGAAAAAGTCATGACGACTCCGGCTGCCGCAGCACCTAAAGAAAATTTCAAAGGCATTAAAACGTTACCAGTTTATGTCAGTCTACAGGTTGGCCGCCAGGCTGAAAGGGAGGCCAAAGGGGGGCTGCATGCTGTCAAGCAGAAGTCAGTTTCTGGACTTGGTCCACTCAGCCCAGATGATGACACCCTAGAACAGATCTCCTTCATAGATAGCTCAGGTAAAAGCCCCCTGACACCAGAGACCCCCAGCTCCGAGGAGGTCAGCTATGACCTCACTGCAAAGACCCCTGATGGCTTTATGGGGTTGGTACCAGATAAACCCAGCCCAATCATGGAGGTACCTGAGGAATTAGAACAAGATGACCAAGGAAGAGGCATCATCTTTTTGAAAGAGACCACATCTGAAATCAAAACTAGCATCAACGCTGCCCAAGCAGACCTCGCTAATGCTAACATGCAGGAAACAATGACAGATAACTATCAGAGATTAGAGAACACTTCCATCCCGCAAGAAAGCACAGTTAACGGGTATAATTATAAAACTGGACAGGAGGCCTCCATCGACAAAGGCGTTGCATACATCGAATTTCCTCCTCCGCCTCCTTTGGACCTCTCCGAAACGTCTGATCCAGACAAAAAAGGTTCTTGCGCTTCGTCAGAAACTGAGACGGAAATGATGGAGGTGAATTTACAGGAAGAACAGGAGAAGCTGCTGATTGAACCAATAATACGTATTCAGCCCCCTTCGCCGGTGCCGCCTGAGGTGGAAGATAGCCAGTTCAACGGTGAGGACGACGATGATGAAGAGTCGATCTTTCACCCGATTCCCTCGAAGAAATTCACTTTTAAAGCTCCTTGGGAAGTGGAGGGCCAAAAGAAGGAGGAGAAGGAAAATCAGGCCAAAATGAAAAAACATGACAAAAACGGAAATGACAAAGATCCTCTGGTTGGGACCAACGGTTCCAATGGCAAGGGGGAGGACGATGAATGTGAACAAAATGGAAACGACCAGTCCATAACAGACTGTTCGCTAGCCACAACAGCTGAATTTTCTCACGACACTGACGCAACAGAGATCGATTCCCTTGATGGCTACGACCTCCAAGATGAGGATGATGGACTGTACGAACAAGCCGACTTGAAGTCGTTAGGCTCCCTGGACAGCAGGCGAGATGTCTGGGCGACTGACACTTTCAGGCCCTTAGACCGTTCATTTCCTCCAACTAAGCTAGAAGTTATTGAAGAGGAGAAAACCCCCGAGGAATGTTTGAAGGATTTGCCATCAGATGTTAAGAAACCTAATGACGCTCAAAAAGATGCTGTTGAAATGAATGGACAAAAACTCTCAGCAAAAGAGGGATTTTCAGATACATACTTTAGCTATAAATTGGAAGAGGAGTTCAATTCTCCTTTTAAGACTGTTGCGACTAAAGGGTTGGACTTTGACCCCTGGCCCAGTAAAGGTGCTGAGGAAGACATTGTCGACATGGGAGAGGCGCTGGCAAGCAACGGTGAGCCAAAGCCTTTTGGACTAGCGGTCGACGAGCAATCTCAGGCCACGACGCCCGACAGCACCCCTGCCCGCACGCCGACAGACGATAGCACGCCGACGAGCGAGCCCAACCCCTTCCCGTTCCACGAGGGAAAGATGTTTGAGATGACGCGCAGTGGTGCGATTGACATGAGCAAGAGAGACATGGTGGAGGAGAGGCTCCAGTTTTTTCAAATTGGTGAGCATTCCTACTCCGCGGGCAGGTACAGGGTCAGGGACACGGACGTAGACGGCAGTGATCAAGAGCCCACGTGTACCCCTGTAGTTGTCCCCCTGGTCCCTGTACAGGCGACTACGGTACAGCTCGAAATATCAAACGCCGCTGGCAGAGACACAACCGCCAACACCAAATTCACCACGTTTAAAACACGATCAAGCTCGTTTGATGAAACGTCTGATAGTCGTTTGGACTTTCCGACCACTTTAGAGGACTTTAATCTGGCTACGGGTTCAAATTTGGATATTCTAAACTATGCAAATTGCTCAAATTATCTCACTGATTATTTTATAAATTCCATCAGTCCTTTGGATACACTTTTGGAAACGTTTGAGGATTTGGGCAGCACTTTATCTCATAGCTCCTCTGCACCTTCTCAAGAAGTAACCAACACACAAACATTGAACACCTGCAGTGACACCAGTGGCTCGCATTTTATTTAAGATGACACTCTTAGTGTTGGTACTCATACAACCTTTGTTTAGCCACAGAGAGAACAGCAAGGCTTTTTTTAAATTTATTTTTTTTTAAATCCTCTAGCAATAAGAAGCACAGTGCCCAGAGAGGTCGAATGCAACATATGCAAGTCCAGGTTTGGACCCCTTAGAGAAGTGATCTTCTACATTTAGAATTCCATTGGAGACTCTCACTTTTGAAAGCACAAGCGATCCAAAAAAATGATATTTACACACAGTTTAGCCAAAAGCCACCCAATATGGAGAGCAAGTGACACCAAGGTACATCAGTAGGCATACGCCTTACCCTCTGGACTGAACCGTTCCCAAGGGAGCTGAAGTTAGAGGCGACAGCACCTCCCGTTGAGGACCGAGAGAGCTGCAGGGATGCGTCCTTTTCGGAACCAGCTAAGACGTTCCCGCTCCGCACGCGCCGCTAGCTCCACCTGCACCAGCACCATCGGCACCACATCCACACCGTCTGCTAGCGCTGAGAGAACTGAGGTTGAGCAGCCAAGCGGAAGGAAGAGTAGGCCGACACTCGGAGGGGGAGAAGCAGGAGGAGGAAGGGAGTGAGGTTGATCAACCAATCACGATTCCCGTCACCGCAAACACGACTAGTTTGTAAACTTTTTTTATAAACACCTTTTGTATCTTCTTCTCTTCTGCATGTAGTTGTCGTGGGTGCTCTGTGGTGTCAAGTGGAGCTGTCACTTGTTTGTGTTATCCTTGTGTTGTGTGATTAAGGCCTGCCCGAGGTGATTTTGTGATGTTTTTGATATTTAGCAGCAGGTGTGGTCTGGAATTAGTGAAAGCTTTACACTGGAAGTTTTGAGTGCTTTTTGTCGGTACTCTTCCATATTATTGATATGCCTGACAGACATGAAAGGCCTCTTCAATTCTAGCGTTCTCAGTCCCATTAAAGGTACCAGCGGCACTTTCCTGTCAACCATTTTATCAGTCAGCGCATATATTGCAAAGCACACCATAACACCAAGTAAAAATTGACGACCCCGGTGCTCTAATGGTCTTGAGTCGCGGTTCGCTAGAACTTAAGAAGCCTCTCTCAGGATTAGTGAAACGTTTTTGAAGAGTCTGACATCACTCTGAGTAGGCGGCACAGCAAAAGCACCAGGTTACGGATTGCGATCTTTGTTGGTGTATTTACTCTTTTGGGTGCGCTGAGAAAACAATTCATCGACCCAACTTGACAATCAGGCCTCGCGAGTACAGACCGACCCCTTCTGATGTCAAGCGGCGGCGGTGAGTTGCTTTCGTCAGCCGGTGGAATGTTGCCTGATGGTTTGTGACGTGAACCTTAACTACTAACAATACTACCCGACATTAGAACCAAAGCGCTTTTCTGGCCTCACTGATCAGTTGTCTGCATGGATGATGCGGTCACGCATCAGAATAAACATCACAGGGTTATCCACGCTTGAACTGAAAGCGATTGAGGATAGTTTGGCCAGAAGAGTTGAGACAGTGAGCTCAGGTTAGTCTACTGACTTGCATCACGTTATCTCTCACATAAGTGACGTAGTGCAAAAATAGACACGGCCCATTTTCATTTGTCGAGCTCTCTTGTGTCTTCATTCTTAGTTGTCAGATCTCTTGATTGTATTTGTTTATCCATCATGCAATTTCCAATTTTTTTTTTTTTTGTTGTGTGTTGCGCTGCCCGGGTTTCAGGCCCTCAGAGTCCCTGTGAGAGGACGGACCTCCGAATGGCCATAGTCGCCGACCACCTGGGACTCAGCTGGACTGGTGAGTCCGCCCATGAGCCTAGTTTTTAGAGTATTGATTATGCGGTGTCTGCTGCCATCTGGTGGATGCATTGAGTACTTTTTTAAAAAAAAGTCTCCATGTGCTGCAGTGGCCGTCATCAACATATCACGTGAGGATCATCACCACCATGGCCCGGCAAACTTTTGTGTCCAGATGCCTTATTAGATTTTTAAAATGGACAGATGAGCCAGGACACATGCAAATGTTGAGTTTGAATGTGTAGAAATGGAATCGTGCCACTCCCATGTTGCGCACGAGGCATTCAGGGCGCGGTCCCTGCAGCCCAGCACAAGCCAGACCACCTGCACTGCAGCATCGGCCCACGCCCACTTTGCGCGCATGTGTGTGTGCGTGTGCGCCGTGGCAGGGGCGTTGCGGCGCGCCCTTCTGGCCAGTGGGCGGGCAAGCACTTCTGATCCATTTTTAATGTGTGCCTACCGGAGGCAGTGCTGGAGTCAACAAGTGAACGCAACGTTCTCTGCACCTTGAATTTATTGCCGGTTGTCATTTAAGTTCCCGTTGAGCTGACTGCAGGCGGATGAGCACAGACCATTACCTTGCAACACTTGAGCTTTATGAATATGCTGTTGTAAAAAGTGCTCAACCATGGAATGAGATCCACTGCCTCCCTTTAGGACTTTAATAATGCTCATCACCATCCCAAATATCAATTCAACACTTTGTTTTAGGGCTCGGCGCTTCATTTATTTTACTAATTAGTTTGAGTTGATTTATTTTTGCATGTTCTAAACACGGATGTTGACTGATTTTGCTGCGTGTGGTGCAGAGCTGGCCCGCGAGCTGGAATTCTCCGTGGAGGAGATCAACTCTATCCGAGTGGAGAACCCGAACTCCTTGACGGCGCAGAGCTTCATGCTGCTAAAGAAATGGGTGCAGAGGGACGGTAAAAACGCCACAAGTAAGACGCGCGCGCTGCCGACGATGTCGCCGGGTCAATACAAAAAGAAGTTCTCACGTATCATCTGTCTCCTCTCCCCAGCGGACACTTTAACGGCGGTGCTGAATAAGATCAATCGCTTGGATATTGTGACTTTGCTGGAAGGGCCCATATTTGACTACGGTAACATTTCAGGCACTCGCTGCTTTGCCGATGATAACGCAGTATTCCCGGATCAGTCCGATGGTAAATCGTAGTCCACCCTAGCTCCTACACTCTTTACTCTCTTCTGGCCTGATTTACTAAGATCCCAAACAACCCCTTGCGCCCGTTTTTGCATGCTCAAACTTTTAGTAAATCAGGCCCTCAAGTCTCTCGCCTTTCTTCTCCTTCACCCGCTCCTCACCCGCTGTTTGTCTCAGCCGGACACGCTCGAACCGCGCTAGCAGAGCCGATCGCGCCGCCAGGTTCGCTGCTAAGCCGCCGCTCCAGTCGAACAAACGGCAAGGCCTCACATGTACCTTAAAAGGCCAGAGACATTTTAGATTTTCCCTTTTTCAAAATTTAATCCAAAAGGTTGGGCCGAAAATAGATGTACACGTTCAAATTGTTTCATTTATTACACTGCATTACCCCCTTTTGGCCCACCCTCTATAGTCTGCCATTTTATACAAAGCGTTAACGAAACATTTTTTTTCCATATCTAGTCCTTGAGTCACTTACATATTGAAGATGAGATGAGATGACAGTGCGGCACTGAGACCATCCCAAAGGATGATTATTATGAAAAAAGTATTGCTGCATGTTTTTGCTGTGTTTGTTTTGTTTCTCGGATTAGTGAGCATGCTTTTGGCATGCTGTTGGTTTTAATCCAGTAAACCACTGCCGATTTGTGCGTAATCTTTCACCAGCTCGCCTCCCAAATTTTTCTGCAGAACAGCAGTTGACTTAAAAACGGGGGTTTACTGGATCATGATTTGACAAAAGACATCATCCGTTTGCCGGCATTTTCCCCTCTGGCTTTCTCTCTTCCCTTTGATCATAAACATAACGCCAGTCGCCGCTTCTTTGCCGCCGACGCACCCCGCGGATGACGCGTTTCAGACCCGTTTCACCCCTCGGCAACTGCCTCGGATCGGGACACGTCACGTGACTTTTACGAGGTCTGAAGCGGGGAGCTCGGCGGTCAGAGTTGCGACAGTGATGAGTTAACGGCATGCGCTAACTCCCCCGACTAACTCCCGACGCCTTTTTCCGACACGCGTCGAAAAAGGCGTTTGGGGTTTTTTTTTTTTTTCCTCACCCCCCCTTAGAGTTTGTGAAGACGTCATCTCCTCGCTTCCTCCCAGCCTCATCCCCTCCGAGGCCGGCCCGCCTCCTCCTCCTCCTCTTCCTCCTCAGACTAACTCCTGCAGAGAAGCCCTGAGTCGGTGCCCGCCCCCCGCCCCGCCACTCCATCTCCCTGATAGCCGTAAGATAAATTCCCATGCAAGTGCGCTGCACTGCACTCACAATGATGTGTCCAGTGCACGCTTATCTCAATTCAAGGTCATCAATTGCCAAATTATTTTACAAATGGGTCTTGAATTCAGGTTCAGATTTGCACAATGTATATAAATACGCATTTAAGAACAACTCGAAGATCTCAAATCTCCTTTCTGCCCCTGCTCAAACTTCTCGGAACGTGAGCGCCTGGATCCCGAATCGCTTTGACGACTCGGCGATCACGCGATCAAGCGTTCATATGTCACTTCTTGTTTGTTTGCTGTCATTTCATCATCATTTTAACATTCCTGTTTGTTTGTTTGTTTTTTGTCCGTTTTTGTTTGTCGTGTTTGTGTGCCGCTTTAAATCAGCTCCAAAAGCGCTCAGATCTCCCGTGCTGGCCCCGTGTCCCCAAACGCCTCGCGTCGACATCCCCGCTATTTCTTCTTCCTCACAAAACATCCCGGCCGCCGCCTCTTTCAAAAGCTCCTCCCCTCCGCCCCCTCCCTCTGTCTTCTGCTTCCCCTCGCCCCCCGCCTCCCCACCCGTCTACCTCCTCCCCGTTGCGCCGGTCCTGCCCCACCTGAACGAGCTCTCGTACTCCCCCCCGCTGCCCTCCTCACCCCGCAGCCCCCTCGTCTGCTCCTCCTCCTTCTCTTGCTCTCCTCCCGCCTTCTACTTCCCCTCGCCTCCTCCTCCTTTCTCCTCATCCCCCACCTACCCTTCACCCCCTTCCCCTTTCTCCTGCCTCTCTCCCCCTCCTCCTCTCCCCGCTTCTTCCTCCTCCCCGCCTTCCCCCCTCCCTCCCGGCGTGCCGCCTCACTTCAGGCGCGACCATTCCGTCCCCGAGCTCTATATCTAAACGTGTTTTGCTCAGTAACCCGATCGGCTAACCCGCCTGTAACGCGAATGAAGCCGTTGTGTGCAAATTGTGGAACCGCTTTTATCTTCCAAAACTAAACAAACAGTGGGCTAATAAATTCATCCATCTGTTTATTAAATTCATTTATCTCTAGATAATTGCTTGTCTTATATAAATTATATAAAAGAAAAAAATAAACATTTTATCATATTTTTTTATTTTCCTAAATAACTCTTAGATCAATTCCAATTAAATAAAATATAAATTAAATAAAATATAAATAATACAATTTGAAATTATCTATTTTTTTAAAGAAAAGCAATGTTGTTTTTTTTCTGTTTGTCTTTTACGACATGAACAATGTCTGTACTGTTTTTCTGACTTCTCTTTATTGGGGGCGGGGGGTAAATGTTATTTCTATGTGACCTCAAACAGAACAGGTAGTAGTATTGTTCATTCCTCATCATCTCATCTGTCACTTAAAAAAAAAAAAATCCAGTGTGGTCCAACATCTGCCCAGCTCTGCCAGCGGACTTGCGACGTGCTTTGTGTGGCTTTTGCACAAGCTCCGCCTCTCCCTCCCCCCCCCCCCCATCATTTCATTACCTTGATCATTCTTTCCTCCCTCTTTTCTTCCCTTCTTCCGACCCTCGCCGCGTACCCCCTCCCCCCTCTCCCCGCACCCCACCACGCTAACCCTGCTGTCCTCCTGCCACCCACGCAGGATACCACCAAATAGACGCGGAGCTGCGAACCCCCCCTGACCTCCAGTGCACTCCCCCCACCCCGCTGCGCTCCGACGACTTTTTGCGCGAAAGCGGCGATGGCGTAGTAGACTCCCCTAGCTGGCCTAGCGAGCCCCCACTGGTACGCGCGGAGGACGCCAGCGAGTCGCCCGACAACGACAGGAGGGCCGCCCATCGGCGAGCGATGTTCGAGGGCGCTTACGCCCCCTACGAGAGGCAGGAAGGGCACCTCAAAGAAGAAGAGGAGGAGGAGGATGAGATGACCCAGGAGAGGCTGCAGAGTCTCCTGGAGAACATCAAACTGGAGGAGGAAGGGCTGGAGGACGAGGAGATGACGGAGGAGAAGGTGCATGCCATCCTAGAGCAAGTGCGGCAGGCGGAAAAAGAATTGTGCTCACTTCCAGGCTGGAGAGGAGGCGACGCAGTGGCAGCTGTAGATGAGGCCACGGCGGAACTCGGCGCCGCTGCAGAGGAGGGCAGGTACGTCAGTGTTCACATCTTTGCAATTTCAACATATACCAAAAATGGATGCCATCCAGAGGTTTTGGGTTGGGGTTTTTTTTTTTTCCTCATTCCAAAATCATTCATTCATTTTTCATCAACTGCACATTTTTTACCAGCGGTATTCCACATCTTTCCATATCTTTCACTCACCGTATTGTACGTCCGTGGCTCTCTCTCAGTACCGATAGCCTGGCGGACTCGTTGGAACAGCCGCCTCAGAGCAGCAATAAAAAGGAAGAGGAGGAGCAAGGAGGCGATCGGTCGGCTCGCAGAGTCCAGGTGAGGAAACGCTGCCGCACCGAGGGGGGGGGGGGGGCTCCTTATTGGTTGCGGAACGCCCATGAAAGCTTTTAAAATGTCCCTTGTAGTGGGCGCAAAATGTCCAGTGTGAGCGTGTCTTTGATGATGATGATAATGAGGAAGAGGTGGAGGAGGAGGAAGAGTTGGAGGAAGAAGAGTCCAGTTCCGAGGAGGAGACCACTGTGACCACAAGGGTGTTTTGCCGGCGGGTCATACTGAAGGTGTGTGACCTCTGCTGTGCCATGTGTGCAGTGCAGTGCGGTGCGCCGACAACTCGTGAGGGCCTCGCTTTTGCCGGCGTGATTCACTTCGCCACCAGACGCTACGAGTTTGTTGCTTGCGGTTGACGACGAGGAGAATTTTAGTTTCAAGTTCTTCCCACGTACATTGTTTTTCAAATCATTTCCAAGTACATTGTTGAACAATAGTTGAATTATCTTTAAAAACATGCGCTGGCTCATTATTTGATGCCAGTGAGACCAATTTTGTGGAAAGGCAATGTTCAAGCTATCCAAGAACCAGAAATCAAAATACTTGTTGGCATAAGATTCTCGATGCATACGGTGAAGCCCTTTCTGATACTTCCCACCCGGCTCCTCCAGGGAGAGGAGGCCCGTAACGTTCCCGGAGAGTCTGTGACGGAGGAGCAGTTCACTGACGGCGACGGCAATCTGGTCACCCGAAAAGTAACCCAACCACATCATCTTTGTACTCGGCACGCGCTCACGTGGGGTCTCCCTGTCGTCACCCTCCCGTCTATTCACCACAGGTGATCAGAAAGGTGGTGCGGCGCGTGGTTGGCTCGGGGCGAAAGGACGCGGTCGCCGAGAAATCGGGCGCTGTGGTCGCCGTCGCGCCGGTAGGCGGCGCGGGAGTTGGGAAGGGCAAGAGGCGGGGCAAACGCTCCCGGCAGGGCCACAAGGTTGCCGTAGTCGTCGAACTGCGTGATGTAGCTTGTGTGTGTGCGTGTGTGTGTGTGCGCATTTTGTGTTCGTCAAACGCGATGTTGGGCTTTTGGGTGAACTTTCAGGATGGACCGAAAACGCACGACGACTTTCACGGATGAACCTCGCTTGACATTCGATCAAATTTCGATGGCGCATGTTCAGTTAGCTTTCGTGTTGTCCTTTGCGTTTGCATCAAAGGATCTCCGCACTTCAACTTCCTGCAAGTCATAGTGTCGGATACCAGCAACAGCTCTTGTTTGAGTCGTGAGTGTCTGCAGTGCTGCTGCTGTGTTTTTTTCCTCTCTAAACGAAACCAACGTGTGACGTAATGTGGGAAATGTACTACTAACAATTTGAATTGAATTTGCTGTGTCAGTCGCGCCATTTAGCCGGCAATAGCCGCGTTTGGTTCTGTTTTACAGTGGCGCTCTTGCAGAAGGGGGCGAGGGGGGTTACGTCAAGCCTGACCAATACAACAATGCTAACTTTTGTGTTTTGTGTGTGTCTCTCTATCGCTCTCTCTCTCGCTTTCTTTTTTTTTTTCTGGTTCCTGCTACTCAGCCGGGAAACGGGAACAACAAACAGGGAAGGAAGAGTCACTCGTAACGGCAGCATCTCCCAACGCACCCTGGTAGGTTGGCCAAATATAAGTGACGAGGCAATGGGCAGCACTCATATTCAAATATGAGATTGATTCATTTTCTCAAAATATCCTTTTAATAGTTTTTAATTTGTGCAACTGTAGAGTGGAATTTCTATGAAGAATGTTGATCGAAATTAGGATTTTGGAATTTCTCCCATTTTGGATTCAAAAACAAATCCCAGCATCCTTTGCAGAGCTTATTTGTGTTTTCTTGATCGTCATCATTTGCAGGTCGCTGCCCGCGACGTCACCACTCAGCCACCACACCCGAGCTCGGGAGAACGGACAAACAGGGCGGCGTCCAGTCACGTACAACAATGGCAACGGTTTTGTTTTTTGTTTTTTTTTATCCCCGTGCAAGATGAAACTTTTTCCATTTGGCATGAGCAAGCATGTCGAAACACTAGAAGAAACTTTTTTTTCCGGCTGGTCGGGAGATTACAAACGCAACCTTCATGGATGCTCTCGTTTTCGATGTGACCAGACGTCACACGAGGAGACCCGCAGATTAGAGGGACGCCTTGTATGGTCACATTTCCTCCTGGAAGCTGACCGTGTGGTGATTGATTCTTTTTTTTTTTTTAAGATTTAAAAAAATGCCTAAATGTCACCGGATGAAACAATCAGTCGTTTCACAACTCGTTTATGCACCGATTGGATGTTGTGACCTGACGAAAAACGACAAGCGTGTGTGGGAAGGAGACTTCTCTGCTGTGTGTGTGCACACGCGCGCGCGTGGATTGCATGTGACACCACTTTTTTTTTTTAAATTCAGCTTCAATTCTTTTTCCTCGCATAATTCCAAGCACCAGAACACTTGGAGAGGCTGGAACAAATAGCCCATACTTTGTCTTTGCAATAACATGAATAATGATGATAATAATAATAATAATAATAATGCAAAGCTTCATGATTGTGCTTCACGTAAAAACACACCAGGCTTTTCCAACGGGACTGTTTTTATTGTTTGGATTCTCCAGCCATCCATTTTTTTTATAGCGCTTGTTCTCATTTGGGCAACTGGAGCTTATCCCGGCAGACTTGTGGTGCGAGTGGCAGGGTGCACCCTGGACCCCTCGCTGGCCAGTTGCAGGGCACATATAGGCAAGTATTCACACTCACATTCACTCCTATGGACAATTTCATGAAGCTAACATGCATGTTTTTGAGAATGCGGGAGAAAGGACATACAAGCTCAGAATGGAGCCCCGAATCTCTGAACTGTGAGGCAGACATGCATACCACTAGTCTCCACTAGTCTCACTGTGCTGCCCAATATGAATTATTTTTTATTTAATTAACACGAGACGAGATAATCACATTTGTACCTGCATACTCCAAATGTCTTTTTACTGGTACTTTAACACTGTTAAAAAAAAAAAAAGAGAGTTCATCTTTTATGTTCCTGCGTGAAGCTTTTATTCTTATTTTTTAATTGCATATGAAAAGCGTCTTTAACCTTCCCTAATGATTGATCAATCAACATGTATGCCACCACCAACATAGCCAACACTGGATGACCCGAGATGTTATTTAAGCAGAACAAAAATAAACTGTGTTCAAATGGAAACCTCTGTTGATGTTTTTATGCTCATTTTAGCTCATTGAACATGTCTTCAGGGACACCAAAACGTCAAAAACGGTCGTTTAACACTCTCCTGTCGTGTTTGCGAATTGTCCCTTCCTCATTTGGTGTAAATCCAATCACAATGTCATGGATTTGTGGTCAAATGCCATTGTTATAGATTCAATCTGTCAGTCTATCTATTAAAAGGGCAGTGGGATTTTGCACCGTAATGTCGACATCTAGTGGATTAAACAGCAGTCACTCAAACATTGTACATATCGGTCTTTCCGTATGTAGTGCCTCTCGTCAACCAGCGGGGGCGCGCGAGTGTTTTACTTTTCAACGAGGGACATTTCCACTAAAGAAGGAGAGTGGCAAACGCTATTACAGCTTCAAGCTAGCGAATATCAACAAAACACTTCTCCCGCCCGCTTCCTTCCTGGTGTGATTTAGGTCAGCTGTTTGAGCTTTAAAGGTGCTACACACCGTGGACGCTGAAGACACTGTCACACCGGTGAGTTGTCTTTTTTAAAAATATTTAGTTTATACACGTGAGCAATACCAACAGACATGTATTTACCTGGCTGCAGAGCATAGCTTGAGAAGTCGCTAAACGTTGGGGTGGACCCAAATCTAATCATTTCAATGTTAGGCAAGTTCCTTTCAAAGCGTTGTGTAGAGCTTGTAATTAGTTACTTGCATTTGACAGTAATGCAGGTACGTTTCTTTACATATATCTTTGTAATGAGTTGCTTTTTACTTTGAAGTTACTCTTAGTCTCGGTTAATTGTAATTCCTCATAAAGTGGAGGCGCACAAAATCAGTCGAATGAGGTAATAGCAGTAAAAAAAAAGAAAAAAAGCAGAATATGAAATATCCACAATCCACTTATTTGTGGTAAAAAAAAAAAAAAAAAAGTTAATGCGATGCTGTAACAACAATATCAACTTCATTGCATTATCACAACAGGTACAGGAGGCCAGGGCACTCTGGACATTGTGGCATGGATGAAAAGAGGTCCAAAGTGGATCTTGTCATGAGACTATTGGAGAAAATGTCGAATAAAGTGCACCTGCAACATCGTGGTTGACCAAGCATGTGCTGCCTCTGGTAAGTGAAATGATGTGCAATGTAAGTGCATTTTGTTTGTGATTGCACATGTACAAGAGCAACTTCAAATTCAAAAATATAATCTCTTCATCCATCATTAAATAGTAACCTCTGGTTGACTGACATGCGCAAACGTGCCTCATGACTCAACTGTTTGCTCGTGTGTTTGTCACTCATTTGGCAAAACTATGAATAACAAATATTGACTGTCTGACTTGCACAAAGTGTGCGGTGACGTGCACGCTGATGTCATTGCAGGAAGTCGGGGTTAAAGGCCAGGGATGTTTTGATGGATTTTGAGGTCGGTCAACTTGGCTACCACTCGAATTTATGACTCAAAAGGGACACCGTAAAGATATTATTTGTGAAAAACACTTTGCGAATGTTTTGGGGGTTTGTGTAAAAAAAAAAAAAAAAAAAGGATACTGTAACTATACTGTGCTTCATTGCCACCAATTACTACTTTCCTATTTCCTATAGCTTTGACACTGCCATTTGGCATCTCGGGGTGTCTCAGAAAGCGCAGAAAAATACATGAATAGCTGGATAAGATCCACAAAAATGCAAATAGACGATTTTGTATTTCGCACCGCCACAGAGACCATAGCTTACGTGGTCAGGGTATCTCGTGCCACTTGGTGACATCATGGGAAAGTACAAGAATCCTCCCTCAGGCGTTGTTTTCAAGATTTTATTAAGAATAATTAAAAATACTCTCTGTAATAGTCAAAAACACGACAATATAACACAGCATATTTAGCAACTGAAGTCTATTATAGCGTTCATGTGCTTCTGAGCTCTCGTAATTGCCCCAAAGCATCATGGGAAGTGTCATCTGCACGCACGCAAAGTTCAGTGACGGTTTCCTGTTGTTCTCGTTGGCTTCGCCGAACGATCTTTTTTCATTTTTTTTGAAATAAATGCAACTAGCACCAAGTCTCTACACAGGGAAGAGATCCCCCTGCGCGTTCTATTTCCGGAAGTCTCTTTTTTTTATGGCGTCGTGCTCCACTCACGCGGCCTTTTTGCTGTGCAGACCTAGTGCGCTGTTCACTAAGTAGGGGATGATGCTGACAGTCGCCACGGGTACAGTGGCGCTCTTGCAGAAGGAGAGCAGGTAGAAGAGGGCGGCGGTGTGCGTGGGAGGCTTGAAGGAGTCAAAGAGGTGCAGCAGCAGCAGGGAGCCCACAACGCAGCCGGCGCGGGACACCGCACTGCTACTGCGCTTGGTCTCGGTGTACAGCGGCGAGTGCAGGCCCAGGCCGAGACCGAACAGCGTGCCCATGTTGCGCAAGAGGCTGGCAAACGGGGTGCTGTCCAAGTGGACCCATTCGGCCTTGGCACACCATCTCTGGGCCTTCTCCAGGGTCCACAGGAGGTCTACGCCGACGGTTTTTAGAAGCAGGTAGAAGCCCACAGCGAAGGATGTCAGGAAAAGAGTTGTGTAGAAGTACTTCTTCATGCTGGCTCTGTAGATCCACTGCGTTCTGTTGAAGGCCTCGGCCACAATCATACCTGGGAGGCAGAGAGAGTCCGATTGAGGTTACTGTCGGAAGCATCGAATAGACAGACGCTGCCCGACTTACAAGCGTTCAATTCGGAATGGGTGCTTTTCTATTTTTAAGTTATTCGGAGGCGCTTTAAAAACGTCATTCTCCGACTGATTGACGCAGCATCAGGAGCAACTCAAGGAGTCTCGATATCGAACCCTCAACCTTGGGTTTTCTGCCTGGCAACACTGGCATCTGCTGGAAGCGGTGCGGGAAAAAGACGAACGTGTTCCGGGAAGTGGCGGGGGACAATGCAACCAGCGTTAAACCATGATGGAGAAGAGCATGTGCCATTTGAGACGACAACGAAACAAAAGAGCTTTCCCGTTGCCGGATTCCCAAAGATTTCAACGGGCATTGGCGGCTCTCTGTGATGGCACGGATGTTTTTAAACGTGAGAAAAAATGCTGCAAACTTCCTTGGATATTTTCTCCGGACCAATGCCTTCTAACTCAAAAGCCTCAGTTGCTGAGTGAGCCGTACCTGTGATGACTCCGGCAACGACCTGGTGAGGAAAGTGTGCGGCGATGAAGACCCTCGACAGACAGACGCACACCTGGACTCCCCAGAAGACGGACCAAAGGATGACTTTCAGGTAGCTGCCCAAAAAATAAAAAGTCACTGAATCATTGCTATCACTCTTGTCTTATTTGGAGCAACTTCAGCTTGCCTGGATGTCAAAAACAACTCGATAGCCAAGAGTCAATGATCAACCGTGTGTTGGGACAGAACGCACAATGTGATAAGCGCTGGCTAAAAAGGAAAAAAAAAAAGTCAACAAAATGAGGCTTTTTGAAGTCACCTGTTGTTGGAGGACTTTCTGCCACCGTGTTTCTTCTTACTCGCCGTGACGGCGAGGATGGACGTCACTAAGGTGTAGTAGACACCTGCCGCTCCCATGGCGTGACCGGAGGGGCTCCCTGGATGGCAAAGAGGACATTTTAGTTGATGTTGTGAGCCTCTGAGCAGTGTCACCTTCAAGTTTTCCCATACCCGGTCCCGTCTCGCAGGTCATGGGGTACTGCTCAATATCGGGGCGACCGCCGTCGGCGTAATAATGCGTCTCGTGGACCCACCAGTAGGGCCTCTCCCCAAACAGAATCCTGAAAACGGACATAGGCACTTAGTCGTTCCGATACTCTCTTCGTCGGATTTGATCCCGCCTCACCATTTGAACACCAAGTTGAGCCAGTCGCCGATGACGGCCACCCAGATGAGCTTGATGCCGACGGAGAGCCGCAGGTGGAACCAAAGCGGGAAGAAGATGAAGAAAGTGTTCCTGAGGTCCGCCGCCCACGACACCCAAAGGAACAAGCCTTGGGCGTCCTGGTAGTTGGTCTGAAGATAGCGGGTGCTGCTCACCCCGAAACCCTGCATGTCGTCCATGACGGCGTGAAGCATCGTTAGCGCGCGAGTCACACTCGAGTGTCGCCGGCGGTGACAGAGCCGCTTGTTTTTATAGCCCGGCAGACCACCACCTTGACGCATGCTCATGTTGATCTTTGGACCTTGCACATGTGTAATAAAACACTACGAGTCGGGAGAGTTTGACAGCCTTGGCACACAAACATGCTGGGGAGGGGGAGGAGGGAACCAAAAAAAAAAAAAAAACGGAGCGTCACAGTCTGGCGCATCTGTCGAATTTAACAGAGGTGGCACATGATGACCAAAATACAAAATGACCCATTTTGTCATTGCATTTTTTTTTTTTTTTTTGTACATGTTCTGTACTCGGCCTCACTCTCTCCCGCTCAGAAGAGCCTGTCAGTTATGTAATTGTCTTTTGCGATTTGGAGAAAACATCTCAGCCACTTATCAATTGCATAACGCAATCAATGATTGAAGGACGGTACTCGAGCAGATTCAGTCTGATAAAACGGATATTTCCAATTGGTCGCTCCCAAGCAGGCAAATAATTGGATTTGCCAGAAAGGAAGTCCTCGCAAAAATGAGGTCATGTCACTCCCCACTCGGAAGGACCGCATCGGAAGCATCCGCGCAAGACAACGTGGATGAGCAAAGAAGGTTGGAGTCAGACAACGGAGCTGAGAAAATGTCTTCCAGGAACTCAGTGAGCCACTGAGTTCTCTAATTATGGATTTCAGCAGTGGATGGGGTGAGGGGGTGGGGGGGGGGGGTGCACGAGGTTAAGGAACCTGTCGGGACTGTCCAAAAGGCAAACAAGCCTGCTAGCCTTGAGTAAAGTCCAATGGGGATCACACACAGACCTAATCGAGGGGACAGAGCTGCACGGTGTTCTGACTGACCGCTTCAAAAAAAAGACCTCAGAGCGCATCCTTCTTGTGGGGGTGGGAAAAAAAAGTCTGGCATCATGGATCTGGTCCACAGCTGGGGTGTTGAGCTGGCGGTGCACCTCCAGACCAAATACAAGGACTACGAGGACCTGTTTAGTTTTGCTTCTGTCGTGGCTGATCTGCACACCACCTTCTTCTTTTTCTTCCCCATCTGGTTCCATCTGCGGCGGGACGCAGGCCTGCGGCTCATCTGGGTGGCCGTCGTGGGGGATTGGATCAACCTGGTCCTCAAATGGTAGTGGTCAGATCAGGAATTGTGAGCGAAAACCGATTGGGGGTTTGAGTTCGTTGGTCTTTCTGTGGCAGGGTTCTTTTTGGAGAGAGACCCTATTGGTGGGTTCACGAGACCCACTTCTATGGGGCCAATGAGGCCCCTTTGCTGCAGCAGTTTGCCATCACATGTGAAACCGGACCAGGTACACTTTATGACAGATTGCTCTTTCTTGATGGTATTGATCCGATCACTCTCGTTTTTGATCGTATAATGTTTTTGACTCACTTCCAAAGTTCGGTCCTACATGTTGTCTTTCGCACGTTTGCGACGAGCGAGACGAAATTTGATACGAGCCAACTTCAAACCGCTCGATTGCAGGAAGTCCCTCTGGTCATGCCATGGGTGCCGCAGGGGTCTGGTACGTGATGGTGTCGGCCGTACTCCACATGGCGGCGGAGAAACGATGCCCGCCGTCACTGTACAAGTGAGTGACGGCGACCTGGCGGTTTAACGCTTTGAATGTCGGCTGTTGGCACTCCCGCTGTCCTTTCTGGCAGACTCCTGCGTTTGGTTCTGTGGGTGCTCATGGGCTTGGTGTTGCTGGGAGTATGCATGTCCAGGGTCTACATGGCCGCCCACTTCCCACACCAGGTCCTTGCCGGGCTCGTCACAGGTTAGTCAAGACGTATTCGGACAGATTGTCTGAAAGTTGACTGACTTATGAAATTCGTCAGGCGTGATGGTGGCCGAAGTCATGTCAAAGGTGAAATGGATCCACGGTGCCAGCTTCAGGACTTACGCCTTCACCACCCTCCTCTTGACGTCCTTCGCCGTTGGCTTCTACCTGCTGCTTAAGATTCTGGGCGTGGACCTTCTGTGGACCCTGGAGAAAGCCCAGAGGTGGTGCGCCAGGGCCGAATGGGTGCACATGGACAGCACACCGTTCGCAAGCCTCCTACGGAACATGGGCAGCCTTTTGGGTCTGGGTCTGGGCCTGGGCCTGCGCTCACCGCCCGCGCGTGGCACCTCCGCCGCTTTCAAGACGTGGTGCGTTGTCATCTCTCTGGTACTACTTGGGCTCTTAGACTCGTGGACGTTTTCCTCGGAAAACCTGGTGCTTTTCTACGGTTTGTCCTTCAGTAAGAGTGCAGTCGCACTTTTAATCCCAACCGCGTTAGCCCCATGGGCGCTCTGCTGGATGAGCACAAGAGGCTCAGGCGGCAAGAACTTGTGATTGGTGGAATTCATTTTTTTGCGCTGAATTGTGACTTGCATGGAACTTTTGGGCAATGCTAGTGTGCTAGCATGGAAACAAAATGTCGTCCTGTGTTTTGTTGTTTTGCTAAGAGTTTATAGTATGTGCATTGCGCCTGTATGCACATGCTGGATCCACGACGCTAGTTTAGATTTAAAATGAAAGGCAGAGACGAGCTAGGTGTTAGCTAATTGGCTAAATGCTGAACTCTGTTCTCTGCCGCCTGGTTTCAGCTTCACACAGCACTCATTTTATCATGTATCCATTCCTTAAATATACTCGGATAAACTTAAACCAGCCTCCTTCGCTGTCAAGTTACCGACATAACTACCGACTTAAGCTTCCGCTCATCCATTTGTATACACGTTCTGATTCTTGAAATGTATGGAGAACATCTCCAAAATATTCGCTGTGCAGCTGTTCGCTTTTTTTAGCTTGCCAGTCAATGTTTGGATGGAATTTTTTTTTTTTGTCATTAGCTTTCCAATGAAAGCTTCCAGTAATAGCCCAATGTTTTTTTTCCATGAGACGCCTTGCACAGATACTGATTAATTGAGTGCATTAAACATTAACCCGAGCATGCATCGCACACTCGGCTGGCCCGCATAGTGACACTCCGTCCAACACACACTCCACGGGATCAAGGAGCACAATTGGTCTTGAGGGGGGTACATGCGTGCCGCACTAAGTGAATGAAATGTACCAAGGAGTCCGGCTTTTACAAATTCATACTTTTATTGTTGAACCCTCTTCCCATTCGCTTCTCGGCATTTACAAACTTATTTTTTTCCCGTCAAGAATTAACAACTATTTGCGCTTTCTGTAAGATGCCTGAAAAAGGTGCGACGTTAGCTACGTGTTAGCTTAAGAGTAGCTAGCGTTATATAATGAGAGTATCTCTCACTCAGTCAGAAATAATGTAAAAAAACATGGCCAATGGGAAAGTAATTTGATGTTAACTCAAGTCCGTCCTTTGATTCAGTTGCATCATTTTTATGCCGACAAGAGTCGGCATAGCTGGACTCAGATTTGGTATGCTAACTCGCCTTGCGTACTTAGCGCTCATATGATGCCAGTTATTGCCGATTTCACTTTTGAAAGTCAACTTTTTCTGTAGGTGTTAACTTACTCCCGACTGTGTACAACCATATTGCATGCGATAACGTTTTACGAGAGTACAACATGTAAGCGGTGCAATGTTTCGAGGAGAACATCACGCGTATGACATCATAACCCTTGTGATAGTTTCGCGCCGGCAAATCTCCAGCGTCCTCCGCGGCCGTCTTATCTGTCTCGTCAACATATATCAGGACCACAGTGAGAGGAAGGAGACGATAATTGTCAACAGTCAGCGAGGTTGCGCAACGACTCTGTGTTTTTTCCAGCCTGCGCATAGCGTGTTTTCACGCGTTATCTTATCTCGAGGGAAACAAACGCGTATTAAATGTGCTTTTCCCTCAACTATTGTTGTTTAAGATGAACTGAAAACCCGCTGAAAGACATTTGTTTTTTGCGTTATCGTTTTAACATCGTCACACCGGCGCAGATAACAGTTGAGTGATGTAGAGAGTCCTTGAGTTGAATTATCGCAATGTGGAGTCTGTGTACTGGCCAAGGCCAAACTACAACACAGAGTTGATTAAAATAAAAAAAGGCCACATTTCTTAAAAAAAAAAAGTTTATTCAGTAGAATCAGTATTTTAATCAGGTGATTTTTTTTTGGGTGGACCTAGAAGCTGACCGTACGACATTCCTTGCCAACCATTGCTCAGACTAATAACAAAAGCCACTCCGACGTTTTCAAATTAAAAAGTACACTCTTGCTTATGCAACTTCCCGACCATTTGAGGTCATTAAAACTCGAAAAAAAAGTCTCTTGCAATTAAAAAAAAAAAAAAAGTGGTGTCCATCTTTGTTACATACGGGCGGGGTTTGCTTGATTGTACTGAAATGACGGAACGTGCGGGCGGGCGTGGAGTTTGGCGGCGCTCAGTACAAGGCTTCGGCGTTACTGCTCCGAGGCCTTTTGATCTTCTCGATGTTCTTCAGAATCATGTCGTGTAATGCCACCTGCAAACGGAAAACGAACGAGGCGTGAGCGCCCTCGAGCCGACCCCAACCGTCCGACCGCCGCGGCCCGGGGAAGACGTACGTATTGATTTCGAAGCTCTGACACGATGATCTTCAGACTGATGTATTCCTTCTCGTCGATCTCCGTTACCGTGCGCCGATAGTCCTCCTGGCAGACAAACGCACAGCAAGCTTATTTCTTTCGATTGCTTTCGGCCGAGCCAAAATTGCCATCGTGGATATTTACAAGGACCTACCACGTGTGGATATTTAGCTATTTTCGAAACCAGCTTTGCTCGGGTGATGTAATATCTGCAACAAGATAAGACAAATGTCCGTTGAAAGGTTCGTTCATTCATTCCAGATTTGTCAACAGGAACACGCAAAGATCTGTTTTGGGTGATTTAAAAAAAAAAAGCCTCCTAAAGTATTGATGAATTATATATTCATACTCATATTTACATATTCAAAAAGAGATTGAACCGAAGGGAACTTTGTCAAAAGAAAGGAGAAAAAAGTCCTGTTTTCACATATGCGCATTGTTTTATTTATGATAATCCAGGAAGATTGTTGAGCCAGATTTTATTTATTTTTAATCTTAACTAGGCAACAGTGATGAATTAATTCAAGAATTTTCAGATGCCCTCCTGGCAGGCCGAAATCAGAAGAGATTGGAATCTAAAAGCAGATTTGGAATCTACGTCTTTAGAACACGGTGACTGGACCGACCGGGATATCTGGTCGAGGTAAGAGGCCGCCTCGCCTTCCACCGTCCTCAGCTCGGCCACCGTCTCCTCCTGGATGGACACCCCAAAATTGTTGCCGTCCTCTATCCTTGGAATCAGCAGCTGCACCCACATTTTGACCTGCGTGGGACGACAGTGTCAAGCTCGCGACCACTCCTCCAGCCCCCCTGCCCGCCCGTCTCTCCCCTCATTCAAACAACGCTCACCGTGTTGCATTTCTCGATGAGCGTTCGGATCTCCGGTTTGACCTTTTCGATAAGATCCACCAGGTTGCCGTTGCTCTTCATCATCCCGCCAGGCATGACGAAGACCTTGGTGCCGGTCACTAGGCGGGGGATGAAGAAGAAATAAGCGACGGGCCGGCATTCTCCCAACAAGCCCAACGCTGTGTGGAACTCACCCTTGTCCTCTACGTCTCCGTCCTCCAGCTTTCTCTTTTTGGCATTTTGCTGAGACGATACAAGGACATGATGAGTCGACGGCAAGCTCGGGACTAGCGATGATGTCACGGTTAAATGGAAGCTCACCGAATCAAGTCCATCGTGAAGGTTGGAGAGTAGGATGGGGTCTGGCACCGTCAGGTTGATGTCCGAGTGGATCTCCTTCAGTTCGACGATGTTGATGATTGGCTCCTGCGCGCAAGGCAACAAATGCTCAAGGGTCCCTCAAATAAACTTTAAAAGCATCCAAGGGACACTGACCTTAAGGAAGTGATCGAGTTCCAGTAACTTCTTTGGGAAAAAATTTGCAACTAAGTCCTCGGCCTGAACAAAAAGAACAGCTTTGAGAATATTGTGACAATAAAATGGAATAAATAAACAGGTTACTGCTAGTTTCCGCTAGCCCGGTGTCCATTTTCCAGTCCATTAATACTTACTTCTGCAGTGATACGTTCTCTAAATGCATCAACCTGAACACACACGGAGGAGAAAAAAAGTTCTTATAAGAATACTATTATTTATATATGACATTTGAATTATGCTAATGTGTTTTAGTCTCTTACAAACAAAAACAAATGTCTACAGTTCTGAGGGGAAAAAAGAGACTTTTGCAAAATTACAAATGTCTTGGAATTTGCCATGAATATGACTGTTTTTAGGTGAAAACCTGTAAACCACAAAATCCCAGGGTCATTTTTACGGGTCGGTAGAAAGGATGACACCATTCTTGTCCCTCTACGTCTGCACCACTAGGCTAACCCGGTCGCTCCTAGCCAAGAGGGCCTTTCCCTCTACATGTGTTCTTGATCATTTATTACACTTACAACCCGGGGCGTGGCGACAAATTATTCGGGAAAACAAATTCTGCCCTATGCTGATGAAATATCGCTAGATCGTTGGACGCTTTGACAGCTGCGTTGGACTAAGCGAGAAAGAAGCCGGCTAGCACGGCCCGATCATTCACATCATGCTACCAAAGGTGAAGCTAACGCGATCTAGCAAACTTAAAGCTTCAAGTGGGACTTGCGGCAGCTGGGATCGTACCTTGGTTTTAATTTCATTGTCCACCTTGAGCAGTGAAGACATTTTATGCTGTCAGATAGGCGAAAAGCGAGCGTCCCAACAGCATTAAAATGGACTTGGAGGGAGGGGGGAAAACGTGTGGCTTTACAGCTTGCCAGCCACACTTGGTGTCGGTGAGCGCGATGATGACGACATTAGAGCGCGACCATCCTGGGGGGAGGGTGTTCAGACGGGAACTGGAAAATGCGCGTGCGCAGAATACGTCACCGTATTTTTCTCGACGCAGCTGACGATGTAAACAAGAGAAGACAGTCGAGCGCAACAGGGAAATCGAGCGCACCGGCGACACCTCGGATTCAAAGGCACTTTTTCGGGGGGTGGACTCGCGATCCGCCCGAAATGGGGCTCCCGGTGACCATAAAAGTCAATTTTCGAGGAAACGTCAAGAGATTCCTGGCGGGCGAACTGGACAAGCTGGAGTGGAGCTCGGTGGAAGCCTGGGTGAGCTGCTAGCCGAGTGTGTTGGCGCAGTTCGGGGAGAACTAGGCCCGGACGTGGCCTAGCCTCGGAAGTGGACACATTAAGACGCTCACTGTTTTAATCGGACACTTTATGAAAACAAATAATAAGCGTACGGGAGACGTAATCGACTTTTAAGTTGTGACACCGCCACAACGGTCGAGTTTTACGTGGTAGCGGTTTACGGAGTGTGAGCCAATACAGATGTCTGCTTCCATTCCAGATTAAAGCGTCATTCGGAATTAACCACTTCCAAGTCAAGTACTTTGACGAGGACAGCGAAGAGGTAAGAATTATTCCGATGTGTACACGTGATGACCTGATGTTTGTATGCCTTTTTAAAGTATTCACCCAAATGTCTCCCTCTTCATCTCTTTAGATTTGCATCAACAGTCAAGGTAAGAAATACCTGTTTCTTTCTCCGGAGCTGATCCATGGTTAGCAAAATGAACTAAAAGAGAAACTCTATTGTTTTGCTTTCCAAATCACTAAACTGAAAAATGTGTTGTTTCAGACGAGTACGAGGAAGCCATCAAGGTACTACTGATTTCATGAGCTTTTATCGTTCTTACAATTTTATGGTAGCAAACTAAAAGGTGAGATCATAGACACATATGATGCAGAGGTGTTGTAGCAAAGATGTCATTCTTTTATGCTCCCTAACTCAAGGACTGGTCAATTAGTTTTGTTTATTAATTTGAGATTACTTTTTGATGATGGATTTTTTTTCTTCATAATGGTTATTTTGCTGTCACCGGCAACTCGCCACCTAGCATTATTTTGCCCAGAATCGCGTAAGAACTATAAGTACAAATTCTGCGCCGGTGGAAGTGTGCCACTGCCAGCTCGTGGCGTAGTTGGTAGAGCGGTTGCCCTGAAGGTGTTTACCTGACGTTCTCATTCAAGATGAAAAGTGTAGTTGATCTGATTTCACAACTCGCAAACACAAACAAATCCCCCATTCTGTTGGTGTAGGTTGCTCAGCAAAATATTATGTTTTCTGAGTGCTATTATTGACTATGAGTCATCGTGTCACATGTGCTTGTTTGCGCGTAGAGTGCCGAGAAGCAGGGTAACCACCTCATCATGAACGTCTACAAAATGAAGGGACAGGCCTGCGGCGGGCCGCTCAAGACGGAGGTCAAAGAACTGAAGGGCGACCTCCGACCAGCACCCCCATATCCGTCGCGGGTCAAGACGGTGGACAAGGGCACGCAAGTCACCCCGGAGCGAGAAGCTGTACGGAACCATTATTCACAGTTTTGCTTTGGTGGATGTCTGTGAGGCTTTTTTTTTTCTTTTTGTGGTGTATATGTGGTACATATTTGGAAGCCACATTGTAGTTATGGGCGGGGGGTGGGAGGGGTAAAGCAATATTCCTCAAGCTTCCTCAAGCCACGCCTTTGCATTTTTTCCCTTCACCTTTTCAGACAATGGGCTCATCCTGCGTCTACTTAACATGCCCCGTAGCCGCTTCCTCTTCGGCCAACGCCGACTCTTCCTCTTTAAATATCAAGTCTTGTTGGCAGTGGCTCTGTCTCAGGTTCAGACGACTTTCATTTCGCCGCGGTGCCAACCAGTTTTTCCACTCTCGCATTTATGAGCTGGTTGCAAACCGGTGTGGGTGTGTAGTGCTTTGTTCTTGATGCCACCACACGCCCCTCCTCACAGCACGTCCGAAAAGCATGAGTCAAACGTGCTTTGACGTAACACTGGAGAAAGAAAACAGTCTTAAGTGGACTGGTTCATTGAAGACTAAATTTTCCGTAAATGTGTTTGTGAGGCCGAATGGTTGTCGACTGCCTTGGCTAAAATTTTGGGTTGATCCCCAGGTGACCGCCAAGGACAACAAAGGGTCCAAAGCAGAAGATGAACCTCCTCCCATGTGGTTCAGATCCTACATGGAGAAGGTAAAAGGGGATCCTCAGTTTATATTTAACATCCCCCTCCCGCCACCTGGGCTCACGCACTTTCTTCACAGTTTAAAGACGAGGTGGTCAAGGAGGTGGTGGAGCGCATGTGCAGCGACTTCTCGGGCCAGTGTTGTACGCACAAGTCTCCCGCGCCGCCGCCTCCCGAGGCCAGCGGCCCCAGTTGCGCTCCCGTCATGGGGCCCAGGCCCGGACCCCCCGCCGCCACCGTGGGGCCCAAGCCGGGCCCCTCCACCTCCAGCGGGTCACTCGGTTACACCCCAAACTGCAGCAGCTGCAACAAACTCACCTCTGAAGGAGCCTACAAGTGCAGGTAGAAAGCGCAAGTGCAGTCTTTTGTCATCTGCCCACTGAGGATTTACATTCTCAAGCATTTTCACGATTTAATATTTGTCAATTCCAGTTGGCCACTTTTTCCCCTAAAATTGGTTTCGTGTCATGTTAGTTGTGAATAAATTGCCCGTTGAAGAGACCCTTGGACCCATTTTTCATTTGGTCTCGTTCTCCCCGCTAGCGTTTGCCCGTCCTGCATCCTGTGTGAGATGTGTCGGCACAGCCACGACCCCAGCCACAACCTCGTGAGAACCAAGACGCCCCTGTCCATCCCCGAGCACGGCATGTCGGGAGAATTGAGGTGAAGTGTGACGATTGTTTGAAACGGGGTGAAACTTCTCAGACAAGCTAGATGGAGCTGCACCTCATTCATTGTTGGTGCGCTTTTTTTTTTTTTTTTTTTTTTGAAAGCAAATGTAGTCAACAAGAAGGTCTCCCTGTTAACATCCCAAACCAGGTTCCCAAGGCGAGGAGACAGGACGGTGCGCAAAGCCGAGCGACAGCGCCTCAAAGCAGAAAGGAGGCAGCTGCGAGCCGAAGTGAAGGAAATCAAGAAGAAACTGAGATTGGAAAAACGGGGCATGCAGTGGAGCGGGCCCTCTACCTCGGGCCGAGCCGCCGCCCTGACTAACACGGCCTCCGCCTCCACCCAGGCCCCCGCCCCGCTACCCCCGCCCGCAGCCTCAGGTCCCGTCCCCGCCCCGGCCCCCGACCCCCAGGCCTCCAGTCCAGAGTAAGCGCCGCCTGGGAGGGGCGTCCAACAAGTGCTGGGTACCTCGAATCCAGCATGGATGCAAAAAGTCTTTTTTTTTTTTTTTTTTTTTTTTCCTCTCCACGAAAATGCCATCTTTGTAATCTAGTCTGTATGAGTGTGTCGCTGGCTGCTCTGCACTGGTGGTCGGAACTACCTCAGTATGAAAACTGCTGCTGCTGCTTCATAGATTTTCTATGAGAAATGCTTTTGAGCTGCACACACACAAATCTGGGCTCCTGACATTTTTTTTTTGATTGGTAAACAACAAAAAGAGATGAGAGTGAGAGCGCAGGGCCATTTTCAACAATGCTCTGTACACTTGAAACTAGGGGTCCCGGGGCCTCGCACTCGTCATTGCTGCCCACTATGGCCGCCTTGTTTCTGGATGAAAATCTGCCGGACGGCACCCGCCTGGAGCCCGGCACCAAGTTCATCAAATACTGGAAGATGAGGAACTCGGGCACTATCGGCTGGACCCCCGAGACCAAGGTACTCCTCGCACCTATCTGCCACCCCCGCCCCTAGAGGACAGCCTCCACTCTTTGACCCCCTTTCTACCGCTTCACTCTGAGACCCTGTTCCTCGATCATCAAATGTACACTACTCACAAAAAGCGAGGCACTGTATATTCACAAATTGCGGTTGCGGAAATTACTGAGACGACTAATTTGTGCTCAGGCCAAAGTTCTGTCAAACCCTAAAAGTCATCGTGTTGATGGTGATTGTGACATATTAGTGCAAAGGAGCTATGTCGAAGTAGGTTGAGGAGCTTCATTTAAACTAAAGTAGTTAGTTGCCTTCTTATCAACAATTTTGGGTGGTGTCATTTGCTGATTTTCACAACCCATGGTAGGGATGAGTCCCTGTGACCCGGAAATAGTCGCGGAACATTTTACAGCAGGGCTCACGGACCTTTTTGAAGCCGGCAGCTACTTCTCGGGTCCTGATTAATGTGAGGGGCCTCCAGTTTGCAACAAACTTCTGAAAGAACACATTTTTCTCAAAGGATTTTTAATATGATTAAATGCTATTCTTGATAATGAATCATTCGTGGATGGAAAGACACTTCATTGCTATTCCTCACAGTAATTAGGAAAACGATGACTAGCAATATCTTCCCGTGTTACCATTTGCAAATGACCGGGTTTCCATGGGTCATTAAAAAGCATTAAAAAAATCATTAAACAGGCCTTAAATGGACATTAAAATGGATACTATGACCAGAAGCAGTAAGTTAAAACGCCATTGGTCGGCTGCCAGTTAGCACCGAGCTTTCAAAGGGCTCTGCATGGCACTCCCAGACCCCTTTGAGAGACGTGTTTTTACTTTCTGGACCTGGATTTGACCCCTCTGACAGGAAGATGTGCAAAAAGTACACACAAAAAAAAAAAATTCAAGTTAGGCAACCGTGCTTCCACACTGGTTTGCGTGTGGAATGCTATACTGTGTGCCACGTGTGTGTCCGCGCATCTGCCCAGCTGGTGTTCATGTGGGGCAACCTCGGCCTGGCGTCGGAGGAGAGGAGGTCAGTGCCCGTCCCCCTTCTGCTGCCGGGCCAAGTGGGCGTGGTCAGCGTGACCTTTGTGGCGCCGGTGATGGAGGGCACGTACACCTCCCATTGGCGGTTGGCGCACCGCGGCCACCAGTTCGGGCCGCGCGTGTGGTGCAGCATCGTGGTCGAGCCCGGCAATGGCCTCAACGCACTTGAACAGCACCGGAAACGACTGGTGAGTCATGCGTCCATTTGCTAGAATGCACAAACGGCAATCGGGATGCGGGTGACGTGGTACAGTACATGACCACAATGATGCATCCCGTCAACTTGATCACTGAGGAAAATTCCCGCCGCTTCAAAGGTGAGGCTGATGTTGCCAACGTTGTTGTGCTTGTCAGATGGAGCAGCTGAGGCCGGGAGCACAGGACGAAGCGGTCCGCTCCAAGGAGGGCTTGTCCGTGGACATCAGCCACAATGGCTTCTTCCTGCCTTACGTGGACCTGCTGACTGCTCAGGTAACTGTGACTGCACGCACACAAGCGCGCGCAGAGTCACAATGACAGATGGTGATTTTTTATTTTTTTTTGATTGTTTAGGATCTTTTGTCCTTTGAGTTGATGGATATAAACATTGTGCAGGAGTTAGAGAAGGTCCCCAACAACACCCCCGTGGGTAAGTACAGAAGGACAATTTTCACCTATTAACTCTTATTTGAATCATTTTTCTTCACCTTAGCTCTGTCTTGCAATTTGACAATCACATTGTCCCCCCCAACCCCCTTTTATTTTTATTTTTTAGATCTAACACCTTGCATCTCCCCTATGCCCCATGATGCACCAATGCCGGAGAAGACACTCGCCGCACAGGTCAAAGACGACACGCAGGTCACAGGCGTCCGAAAGGTTTTTGGTAAGGAGCTAATCGTGTACAAGTAGAGCGCTTGTAAACACGGCACGTCTCATGAGGATGTTTTCCCTACTCAAGTCGGAAAACCGAGGCACCCGAGGGAGCAGCCGTGGGAGGCGGCGGTAGCGGCGGCGGCCCCTGACGAGGAGCACGAGGAGGAGATCAGCGGCGCTCAGTTCCTGTGCGAGACGGTCATGCGCTCGCTCACACTGGAGGAGGCCCCCGACCACAGGCCACTGCGCAGGACTCAGCAACTTGCTGGCCGTCAGGCGCGAGGTGAGGAAGCGCCACGCCACGACACGCCATGACGTGCTCAAGAACAGGAGAGGACCTTCTTGGTACTCGGGATGACAATTTTGAGTTTCCGTTGACGGTCTTTCCTCTCCCGCAGTTGTCTCCCGCGGTGCGACTTGCGGCGTTGAGAAGGAGCCGCCGCCGCCCGCGAAGGGCGAGCAAGAAGGAAATGAGATTTGTGCGCTAACGATACCAGGTGAGGCGCAACAACAAGTGCGTCATCCGGAAGACACGTCCTGATGAATTTTCTGTCGTTCACCAAAAGCTGCGTCGGAAGCAGCTGGTGACGGCCTGCCTGCTGACGATGATGAGGACGATGACGATGAAAATGGGAAGGATTGTAAGGAAGAGAAAGTGGACGACTGGGATGAGGTAAGCGCCAGGTTTCAGCTTGAAAGTGACTTCAAAATAAAAGCTGGTCAAACGTCACACTTTCTTTGACTGATTTTATTTATTTATTTTTTTTAGGTGAGCAGCCAAACATCGTCGTCGTCCTCCTGCGACGACTTCATCATCGTCCTCCCCGACTGCTTCGACATGACTCGTCCACTCGGGGAGTCCATGTATAGCTCGGCCATGTCGCAACCCGACGCCGTCGTCACGGCCACGCTGGCCAGCCCCGAGCCGTTGCGCGAGGAAGACTACGCATCAGACGCCGACGGGGCCTCGCCACCTCCGCCGCCGGAAGACGATGACGTGGCGCAGATGGAGAATGACGAGGACCTGGAATGCGACGCTGCGCCCTCGCCCGCTCTCGGCATCCACGCCAGCGTCAACCAGATGCTTTGCGCCTCGCAGACTCTGGACGCCGCCACGCTTACCCCGGAAGTGGTCCCGCCGCCGCCGGCTATCTACTCGCCCAGGTGAGACGTGTACTTTGTTTCATGCCGTTTTAGCACTTCCTGTTTTTCGAGCGCACTCGCAACCGAGTCGGCTTCATGTTCGATGGGTCATTTGAGCAACCTTGTCAACGTCCTTTAGTCACAAGGTCACTTCCTGTTAGCCGATGACTTGACACGTGATCACTCAAGCGACCTTGTTACCAGTCCACAGGCTGTTCATTAAACACTCAAAGCAGTCTTGACACGGTACCAAACTTGCTGTTATCTGCTTATTGTCTCTTATCAACTTTTTTTTTTTTTTGGTCCCAGGTCAGAGGCGTTGTACCTGGCGGAGGATGCGTGTCACACAGTCGATGAGTCGCACACGCCGAGGCTCCCCGCCAGTGGTGAGGCCTGCCATTGAACACATTTGAACTCTTCCAGGGGGGCAGCGGTCACGACAGTGGACAGCTGATCATGTGATCAGGTTACAGGCTGCATGAAAGGGTTCAAATAGGGACCATTTAGGCAACCTCGAGCCGTTATAAGGCAATATGCAATCCTGCACGACTGCTCCGGGACTATTGAATTGACTAAATATGCTGGCGTACTTTGTGGTGCCACTTTGTTGCGTGAGGAGGATGTGTTTTCTTTCGGGTTGCAAGAGGAAACCCTGCGTTGGAAAGGAAATAAGGCTGTCACGATTTGTCAGTTCAGCAGAAGCCGCTCTTCCTTTTCTCTCACACCAGCATTGTTGTTGTCGTGTGTGTTGTTTTTTTTTTAATCTCCATTATCCTATTTTTGCAGTTTCATCGGGTCTGTCCAGATCGGCAGGATCAGCATCCAGCGCCTTTGAGACGTACAACCCCAGACCCAGCAACGCACTGCAGCCCAGGTGAGTCTTCCTTCATCGTGAAATTTGAGGCCAATGCAGGAGGATTAATGAAGGCATTTATTGTTGTGTTCATTTCAGGGCTCAAGGGGGCCTCACCGAGGGCCTGGTCAAGGGGGCCCTCTCAGTGGCGGCGTCCGCTTATAAGGCTCTATTCACCGGGCCCAACTGTCCCATACAGGTACGTCCCCGCACAGGGCCTTGATTATTGCAAGGCGGAGTCATCACGCAGCCCCCTGTTAACGAGTCCTCTGTCTCGGCAGCGCGGCGTGGACCCGGCGGCGCGCCAAGACCCCTCCCTCATGGCCATGCTGCTGGAGATGGGCTTCCGAGACCGGCGTCTCAACCAGCGTCTGCTACGCAAGCACGGCTACAACCTGCTGCACACCGTCAACGAGCTGGTGCAGATGGCCGAGGACGCGCCGCCCGCACGTGCCGTCCAGGCACCCCACTGACAAGAAGGCGCGCAGGCGATGATGGTTTTTTTTTGTTTTGTTTGTAAATTGTCTCTCCGATATCATGTTGAGACATATTTAAAGGGTGAGCAGATTATCGTCGTGTTCATTTGGACCAAGCGTGATAGTGAAGAGCTGCTCGTAGATGACTTCGATTGCTGGTTAGCTTTCAATGCGGGACGAAAATTGACGTTTTAGTGTTTTTATACGGAGGGCTTATTTTTTGTGATGGAGCTCGCGCTAACGTCCCATTTCCACTGCACGGTACCTACAAGACATGTCGGCACAAAGTACTATTTCGGGCTCAGACAGGGTTCCAAATAAATGCTTCATGTTAGCTTGATCCACAGTCTCTTTTGGGATCACGTTTTCCTCCTTTACTGAGATAAGTACGATCTCTTAATTTTCTAGTATTTGTTCAGACAGGGTTCCAAGTGTGATGGTCGCAAAATTGTAAAAAGAAAAACACACATGCTTGTGTTAGCTTGAGCAATAGCTTCCACTCGGCTGCAAAAAAGCCCTCAGTCTCCTATTAGATCCAAATTTTCTCCTTTACTCGTGGTTTTCTCAACAGGGGTGGGGGGCTGGTATGTCGCAGTGGAAAAGCGACGCGAGTACGAGCGAACCGTTGAATGTCGGTAGAAAAAGCGCAAATAGCAAGGCCACCTTTTCTCGTGTAACCGTAGTCCACTTTGCCTAAACAATGCAATCTTTTTGTATCCGAGTACTGTTCTCTTTTAGACGTTGACGTGTGGAATGTAATACACAGAATATATACCTAAATATATAATCACCGCGGGAGTTTCGAGTGGTGTTCCGGTGGTCCGCTTGACGCCTTCTTCCCGCCGTTTCACCAAAATCTAGCAAAGCTCGTATTAGCAACCTGAGATGTCTCCGCAAAACAACACATTCCTCAATCTCCAGTGCTACCGACATCTTTTATTATTCTTGCTGTCATTGTCATTGCCTTAGTTCATCGAGTTGCTTGTTCTGCATTGTGTGGTTTTTGGAGCAGATTCCTATTCTTTTATCGGCGCGAGTGTGGTTTGGAGGTTTACCGTGTGTCGTGTCGTCCCGTTTTGTGCTGAATGTCAAAAGAGTTTTGAAAAGTTCCGCTTGTCACATCTTCTGCAAACACTTTTCTCACCCCCTCTGCTGTAGATTCCAAAATAAACAATTTGCACATGGCCTGTGTCTCACCAGTCATTTAATTCCCCACCTTGTTTTTGTATTTGTTTTATAAGTACAGAATGAGAACATTTAATGGCTTGAAGAGGTTTGCATTTGGCCTCCTTAATCCTGCAGACAGTGCAATGGGAATTTGACATATAAACGCGCTAAATGCAAGTAACTGTTGGTACTAATGAATGCTGACCAGTTATTTTGCGGATAAGCAAAGTTGCCTGCACATGCACTAGTCTGTACTCTGTGTAGCTTCTCAAAATGCTGATTGCGCTGGCCTTCGCCACCTCCCAACAAGATAAAATGAGAGCGCAAGACGCGGAGGGGGAGAAGGCTCCCTTGACAGATCTGTGAACGGTGGCCCTCCATGTTTTTTTCTTTTTCTTTCTTAAATGAATCTAATCATTTTTTATATAAATACTTTCGTTGTCTTGGTTTCCCTGGACAAGACAACAGTTTTATGTATTTAAAATGTTTTGAAAATATTTTAATTGCATTGATGGACTCCTAATGATCATATTTACTCAAATAAAATATTAGTAGACGTCTTAGAACATTTTAATAATATGAAGTCTCCTGGTGTTTGCATTTAATGCAACCTTTTCATTTGCTGGAAGTGACCTATAACATTATTTCAAATACCATTTGTACATTTAATGTATTAAACATTTTAAACACGGAGAAACTTTTAAAACCAATTAGATGGAAAGCTTCAAGAAAATCCCGACTGGACGAGGCTTCATGTGTACATCTAAGATTCTAAAAAATGTATACGTACATTTTCGTGGCGATTTTTTCCCAGTTTTGTGCTCCGGTCTTGTCTTCTTCATTGCGATACCAGTAAATAACCACAAGAAGGAGCCTCACAGAAGCCTATTCAATCTGCTCAGGCAGAATACAAATAAACAGCGTGTAGTCGTTATACTCCTAAAATTGTCTGCATAGATACATTTAACGATAAATGGCAGCCAGTTTAAGATGTTAAAATTTGTCACTGAAAACACGGCTTGAAGTCAAAGAAAAAACTTGCTCATTTAAACCGTCACCGGAGAGATGTAGTACACACTCTCTGCCGCTTCGGGGCAGTATAGGTGACCTGTCACCTGAAGAAGGCGGAAGTGTTCCTCCCTCTTTCTCATTTGTTTTCTGCAAGAATGAGACGAAAACACGGAGGAGAACACGAAAGGAAAGTTTAAATTACGAAGAGAACCTGAGAATTTAGTTCATTTTTTTTAATGTTGATGACAGCCGCTCTCCGAAGCGAATGACTTCGCTGCTTTAAGGTGAGTAATTTTGACCCCCCCCCCCCTAAAAACACATTTCTCCCCAAATAAGCGTAAAAAAAGAAAGTAGAATTATCACAGAGGTACGCCGAGCCCCTCGTTTGTAAATAATCGATGGCATTTTGATTGCAGAGCACACGTGCAAGTCGTGTATTCATTACAAATACAACCAAGTCACACAAAGAAATGTACTAGTATTTTAAAAAGTTACATCCCCGTGCGTAAAGTACACGAAAATAATTTGTGAAAAAGTATATAATGCAAAATCATGCGAGCAAAGCTGCGAACGCTTCACCAAATAAAATGCGTACGTGTGGTCAGGTGTTGTGCGCAAACTATCGGAATGACGCGACATTTTTATTTCCAAATAATTCTACTCCACTGATAAACGTGGATACGAACGCTAATATTGTATTTACGAATGACAATGTGTTCGAAAATAATTTAGTAGCAATAAACGTCACACACATTAAAGCGGCTAATGGCGTAGTGATGTTGAGTGTTCTGAAAGGTTACGTCATTATTTGGAAACCTAATACTGTCCCGTATTTCCGACCGTTAGGAACCAACTGTCTACAGTTTTTTTCGTTTCCCCCCCCCCTCAAGAAAAGTAACAGTAACTCAATAGCATTTCTTTTCGTGGCAGAAAGATTATCGATATTTGATGTGTTTTGTGAAAATCTACTAAACGTGTCATCACTGTGGACTATGGTTTGTCACAAAGGCACTTTTATTGGGTCTTTATCATGACTGACAGTGACTGCACGGTACCGCAACTATAACTGAACATTGGCTTGTTTCAGAAGGTTTAGGTTGAGCGAGCCAAGTATCATGGTCCCGAGTGAGCGCACGAATGGAACTGGGGAGTCCAGTCCAGACGGGGAAAACGATTCGGAGACGGTGAAGACGATGAAACATTTCCCACGGTATGGCTCCATCGTGGGAGATACCTGCCCCACTTGTCGCGGCACTGGACGAATTCCCAGAGGTTTGTTTAACATTAAAAAAGGGGCATTTTAGGGAAAACTGGAAATAAACACTTGGGTCTTCAGCGGACAGTTGGTTAAAAAATAATAATATTGGGGTTGCCTTGGTTTATGATGGTACTGACATTTGATATTTATTTGACAATATTGATTGTCATTTTTTTTGTGTGTTTTCAGGCCATGAAGACCAACTGGTTGCCGTCATCCCGTGTAACGATAAAAGACTCAAACCCAGACGCACGTAAGAACAACGCAACTTGACTGTAATGTCATTATTTCTACTGTTAATACTGTATTGACATTCCGCTGCAGGAAGCTGTACGTGTGCCTGTCCATGGCGCTGTGTCTCTTCCTCAGCTGCCTCATCCTCTTCTTCCTCTTCCCCCGGAGCGTCACGCTGACCCCCATGTCCGTGCTGTCCGTCATGGTCTACTTCAAGCCGGACACGGTGCAATTGGAGGTCACGGTGAGCCACGCCCCCCAAACCATTTCGACGCATATGCAACATCTCAAACAAATGAACACAAACATACACTTTGCCAGCACTGGCACACAATGTACGTGTTAATTATTCAACACTTGGTCTATCATAACATAAGCTGCATTTTTAAAATGTGTATTCATATTTAGTCCCACCCTGAACAATAATAAAAATAATATCCAGTGGATTCATACAAGAAAGTTCAGGTGGAAGTTTGCTTTGTGCTGAATTGCATTCACATGACAGACTCTTGTAAAAGCGGACACGTTTTAAAGCGTTGCAGGGAGAAAGGACAAAGTTCCCCTCGAAGACTTTTCCATGACATTGTGTGTCAACTTGACTTTAAATTTTTTTTCCCCCTTTTGTTGTTTGGGTGTTTTTTGGGTTTTGATTTTGTGCATTTTGTCTCTTCGTGTTTATTTTTATCCTCCCCTTCTCCAGAATCTCATCAGAGTCATCAATGACAACTTTGTTCCGGTCCAAATCATGGAACTGGATGTGCAGGGTCTGATCTCCCGCGTTGTGGTGGGCAAAATCAAGCTGTCCAACCTGTCCGCCATCCCATCACGCTCTGATAAATCGGTGAATTTAATTTTTTTTAAAAACTCAAAAATTGTGTTTTGCTGGTTTTTGTTTTAACTCCTCTTTCACCTTGACAGTACACGTATCAAATTGACCTGCCCATTACTGACAACGGCCTCAGGTGAGCGGACATTTCAATCTTGCGGTGTTACATGGAGGTGATCCGACACAATCAATGTCTTGCAGGATTTATTGCCAGTCCAGCGTGATTAAGATCCACACCTTATTCCTGGAGCTGCAGTAAGTCTCAAGGGCCACACGGGGGGGGGGGGGGTGTTTCAGCGGATTCAATTCACTCCTGCAACTTTTTTTTTTTTTTTTGTCCCAGGATGACCATGAACATTTCCTACTTGTCCCACACGGAGCAGCTGTCCCTGGAGACCTTTGAGTACATCGACTGTGGCACCAACTCCACCATGCCACACCCCGTCAGATGAGCTAGCACAAGTACTCAAGTGTGTGAGTGTGTGCGAATGTGAGACCGCAGAAGAAATTGTTGTGCGCTGTGTTGATCACCACTTGTACACAATCCACGGTATGAACGGGAAGATAAAACATTTTTTTCTCTTCTCCTCGTCACGTGGGCTGTCACATTTATGCAAATCGGTTAAGAAGTTAGACATGTATGTGTGCGCCCCGCTTTGCTGTGACCAAAGAAGCACCTTTGTGACAATGAAGGGAAGATTGAGACGTGATTGTTAGTCTGTCATGGATGCACTTTATTGTAACCAAGTCAATATGGCTTGACATGGAAGGGAATTGAATGGAAATGTCCGTTGAGATGACTCATTTGTAATTAGACAGGACTCCCAATAATCATTTCCAATGCAGTTATTGTGTCGCTGTTCAATCTGTTTTATTCACTGATTAAATTTCAAGATTCAAATATATTTCTTGCTCATGTACTGACTTGCGATTATTTTATTTACAGTTTGCATTGAGGATAGCTGTGCTCATTAATGTCAATTCCAAAGACTGAGCAATCAATTGGTGCCAATATTTTTTTAATCCTGACTGACTATTTTGCACAAACTGGAACTTGCCACTACACTCCAAACATCGCCACAAATTGGACTAAAATACGTGACATCTGACAGCAGACATGGGGGGAAAAAACTAAACATTTAAATCGGAAATTGTGATTTTCTGGGAACGTGTCTGCGGTGTTTTTAAAGACTTGTTCCTGCAGTTCCAGCAAATGACCGCAAGACGGCGCCGCTTCCCCGCAATTCGTTGTGCACGTGTCAGAAAAACTATTTCCATGTACCGAAACTTACAGGTGGATTTTCGTGACCTTATTTTGGATTCGTTTGAGAATCGTCATCTTCATTTGGTAAGTACGTCGCATCTTTACAAACTTTGGGAAGCCACTTTTTTTTTTTTTTACAAAGAGATGTATACAAGGACAAGATTGACATGAGACATTTACTTGTATAGTGACAATAAAATGAATTCTGTCTCATTCTTTAGAGAACTAATCTGGGCCTTCCCCTCGCGCCGCAACGTTGCCATGGAAACCTCTCAGTCAATTGTCTTAGTAAGTTTATTAGGACAGTCATTGAAAAGGATCATTGGTTACATAACGAAGCAAAGAAAATACATGTCAATATATTGTTTAGAAGGGAAAGGGGGGGAAAAAACTTATGTAGTCCTACAAAAAGTCATACAATCGCTAAATCAAAATTGTTATGGGAGCAGAATAAAACCTCGTTAAGATGGCGGTGGAAAATCTCTTTGACAAAGGTCGCACAGAGGTCAGCTCTACCGGTGATGGCATCTGCTGGAGACATAAAAGTTTCGTTCATGGCATTTTTTTTTTCTGCTTTCATCTCATCCAAAGTAACTTACGGTTACGAGCCAGTCAATGTTTCTCTGCCTTTTCTGCCAAAGGAAATCCAAAGATGGACATGAGTCACCAGGATGCAGCAAGAAGAAAAAAAAAAGGTGCAGCATCACCGTCTTACTTTTCTTGCAGATGAAGCCTCTCTTGCTGTAGCAGGAATCCTCCCCCCAGAGGGCTTCATTGGCGTGCACGTAAAGACAGCGTTGACCGGGGTTGGGATCATAGGTGCCTGAATACAAAAAAATAATAATAATTTCTCCATATTGTAGCCTCCAGACATCCGCCAGCTCGATTTTTACAAGAACCTGTGCTCCAGCGGATGTAAGGGACCCAGGAGCCAGCGAGCCACCGCCAGCCATAACCAGGGATGCTCCAGGCGCCGATCCACATGGAGGTCTTGTTCCAGAAAACCTGAAGGGAGTCTACACACAGGCCATTATCATTGCCTTTGGGCCGAGTCCGAACCCGTCCCAGGTGGGTGATCGCAAGTCGCAATAGAAACAACCGTTGACATGCGCATTCACACCCATGGACGTTTTTTTTTTTTTTTGGGGGGGGGGGGGGCTACAAAGATGTCAAAAGGCAAACTGAAGCGAAGCAGTACCCGGAATCGCTCGTGGTACCTTTCAGGAAGGTCTGTTCGTTGGAGTCGGCGATATAGAGCAGTTCAGCGTTCTTGTGTTCGCAAACCATTCGAGCAATGGGCCAAGTGGTCCAGTATTTGTTGTTGAACCAGTAACACAAGTCGTTCGAGGGATTGTGCGTCCACAGGCCGCACTCGTCACTCCAAACTGCAACCGACAGGCCATTTGATGATGGAAGTCGTACGTGTGTGCCAGACCGGAGTGTGTGCTGTGTTGCCGTGTGTGTGTGTGTGAGACGTCACCTGGTTGCTGTAGGCGATCGTCCGCGACGCCTTTGGCTGTCGAAACGGATGCAATGCAAATCAATGAGTGAGTGCGCATTCGAGGGAGATCATGTTAGCGGTAATGACTTCCGGACCTTTTTTACAGACGAAGGAGATTTGCTCCTTGCAGTACGAGTAAGACAAGCTCCCTCTGGCGTCCATTTTCAGACACATGGAGACACTCATGCCTGATAAGTTGAAACCAAGCCAAGGGTTCTCGTCCTGTTCAAAGGGTGGGTGAAAAGCAAGTGGCGATTGAAAATTGGGAAGGACACATTCTTAACGGCAAAATGACAGAAACAAATGATTATATTTTAGCATTTCGTAGTAAATAAGACAAAGTAAAATCCCGCTTGGTGTTTTTCTATTTAGAAATGTTGGAGGAGTGACGTCATATTATTTAAAAAAAAAAAAGTCAGATGACAACTTTCTTGAGACTGCTGTCAATGTTTCACTTACTACATCTGTTCCGTCGGAGTACATTAATTTCTTTCCCTTAAACTTCAATCCGATCCAGGTCCAGTCCCTTAGCGGGTGATCTTCACAAACGGAGATAAGAGCTTTAATTTAGTACATGAAGAGAAGCCGACCTCGTCGGGACCAAGCGGTGCTACGGTCTTGGCGCTCACTCTTCAAGAAGTCCCACTCCTCTTGCGAGTGGATGCTGATCAGGTGACTTTTCCTTTTGAGGCAGTAATCCTCAGCCTTCTGCCAGTCTCGTTTCTGGTTTTCCTTGTCAAAGTAATAGCAAAAACCTTCGAATGCCACTTCGTCAGATTCACAGCCGGAGTCTATGGGTCAAAAGGAACATGCTTAGAAAAAAAAAATGCATTTGTCACTGAGTCGACTCACTTGCCGCTGTTGTTGCTTTTTTTTTTAAAAATTCAGTAGTAAAATTCAGTTCAGTACCCCCCAGCCCCCAGTTCATTTTCTCAACCCCCCCCCCTTCCCATCTCTCCCGACCCCTCCCATTTTTACTACAATTAGATACCTAAATTATCCATAAACATCAAACTTGAACTGAAGTCCAATTTGGAATATTAAAAAAAAAAAAACACGTCACGTCTCACAAATTGATATTATTGACTCACCGGAAGTCGCGCATGCGCCAAGCGCGAGCAGACGCAGCGCAACAAGAAGCCATCGTGTCGCTTTCATTTTCAGCGTCCGGCGTTGGAGACGGCAGTTTCGGTGAAGTTCGGCGAAGCTTTTATTTGAACTGAGGTGCGTCGAGGAGTCCGAGCAGAGTGACCGAGGCGAGTTCCAAAGACTAGGGCGCTCTCCTTCGCGATGGACGTCATATCACGCTTGCGTTCCGTCGGCGTACGTCTAAAAGTGGAGAAGTCCATGTCACAGAGCTTGAATAACGGCACAGAGGTTGAATAAGTTGAAGAACGTGAATAACGGCGCATAACGTAACGGCTCCAGGGTTTAAAAAAAAAAAAAAAAGCAATAGTCCTTAAACTACACTCGGCACGATTTTTTTCCCGATTAAGTTCTTTTACCAAAAAAAAAAACAGGAATATGATTTTAGCCAATAATAGGGCTATCCTTCTCTTTTGTCGCGCTGATGGGAAAATAGTTTATGACCTCTGCACAAGAAGTGTTTCTCAAATAGTGGGGCGCGCCCCCCTGGCAGTTTTTGCACAAATTAAGTCTCGCTTCAAGTTTTGCTGTGTGCAATGGTCACCACTAGATGTCACAAACCGCACGTCCGACGTTTTTCGACATGGTTTGAACCTGCACAGTATTGAAAAGTATGAGTTGAATCAAATACCCAGCATACGAAGTACTTGTACGATAAAATATTGGTGTCGTTTAAAACTGTAATCCATGAAAAGGATTAATCTCGGCAGCAATTTTCTCCAGACAAGATGCATTCAAGCGTCCTCATGACGCAGTCGAACGAGAAAAATGCCAGAAAAGACGACACAGGGAGCACATTCGTGATTGCTCTCATTGGTCGTGACGTCACCAGGGCTCTCGAGTGGAGTGCGTTCGTGGCGGCGGCGACTGAGAAGTGAGCGACTCGGTGCTGCTTGCGGACCACCGCGGGAGGGCAAAGCAGCCGTATTTTATTTTTGATGACAGTGCAACATGGATGCGTTTGAAGACATTTTTGTCCTCCTGCACGTTCACGACTCGCACGTCTGCCGAGCGATGCGTTCATGGGCTTGAAGAAGACAGAGACCGCGTTGAAGGTACGTTACTGCACGCCGAATGTTTATTACATGCATTAGTTGAGGTTCAAAGTGCTATGTTATTCCCTGTATGCACATTTGCCTTCATTTAGTTTCCGCCATGAAGCTCATCATGCGTCGAAACACGAATAGGCGTTTAGTTCCGCGCGTGTAGTTCAGTTTTTCGATAAATGTAGTGTAATCAAGCAGTAGAGAGGTTTTGATGGAAATCGGGATGTCAATAACCGGATTAAAGCATCATCGCCGTCTGCATGCATGAATGCCTTCAATCCAGTGCTGCGCTGAAATGAACGTGTGAGGTTGAACAGCCTTTTCAGAGGATTAGTTTTGGTAAATGAGACACCAAACGCCTCAATCTTTTTTTTTTTGTCTGCAGTGTCTCCCAACATTATTTGAACCAAAGTGAATAAAATGTTGCAAAAAAAAGGGGATGCAAAGGTTATGCACCTTCTGAACTCTAGTGGAAAAGCATGACTTTTTTTTTTTTGCCCGTCCACCATATGTCGCTCGCAAAGATAGATGAAGTAACTCTAAGATCAACCGACTCAATTGACTGCAGCCTTTTGAAAACCCGTTTATTTGTGGATCTTCTAAGCACTTTCTTTTCTTTGTTTCGAAAAGGTTGGCGATCCTGTCTGACATGCAGACCTTGTAAAAAAGCTCCAGAGGATCAAAGCAGGCATCCTCACGGAAGCCGGGGAATTATGGGTAACCACCTGAGCGACTTGGCGCCCCCCGGCTCCTTCCTGCCCGGCTTCAAGTGCCTGCACGTTGTCGTGATCGGGCTGGACTCGGCCGGAAAGACCTCACTGCTCTATCGGCTCAAGCTGAAGGAGTTTGTGGAGACCATCCCCACCAAAGGCTTCAACACGGAGAAGGTGAAGGTGTCGGTCGGCGGCTCGCGGGCCGTCACCTTCCACGTGTGGGACGTGGGCGGCCAGGAGAAGCTGCGGCCGCTGTGGAAGTCGTACACGCGGCGCACGGACGGCCTGGTGTTCGTGGTGGACGCCGCCGAAACCGAGCGCATGGAGGAGGCCAAGGTGGAGCTCCACAAGATCAGCCGCAGCTCGGAGAACCAAGGCGTGCCCGTGCTGATCCTGGCCAACAAGCAGGACCTGGAAACGGCGCTGCCCGTGGGCCAGGTGGAAAAGCTGCTGGGCGTGCAGGAACTGAGCGCCGGGACTCTGCACCACGTGCACAGTTGCAGCGCCGTGGACGGCCGCGGCGTGCAGCAAGGCTTGGAGAAACTGTACGACATGATCCTCAGGAGGAAGAAGATGGTCAAGCACAGCAGGGGTAGGAGGAGATGAAGAGTACGGAAGGACGCATGAGGAAGATCGCAACATTGTCTGGTGGCGGCAAAATGCAGAGTTCCACCCTGAAGATGAATTGTAGTAATAGGGAGCAGGTCCTGCTGCGAACTGTAGAAAAAAACTAAACGGCAACTTTGGAAATCGCACTTTTAAATCGTAGCGATACCGCAATCTCAAACTACTTTTAATATCAATTAATTTCAAACCCCATTTGTAACGTTACCCTTCAAAATAAATGGAGCAAAAATAATAATAATAATAAATTACAATGTGGTGAAGTCTCTTTGGAACTTGAATTTGGCTCCTCCCCGACACGCAGCGATCGGAAAGAACAGTCAAGCTGCGCCACTTTATCATGATATGACACCAACTACTACTTTCCTATTATCCAAGGCTTTGGATCCATCTTAAGGTGTCTTTGCACAACAGAGACATAATACAAATTATATGAATATTTGATAATGGGTTCCTAAACATTTAAATTTACACCTCTTTAAATGCATTTGTGTTCCCTAACGAGCGTTTCTCAAATTTTTTTTTTTTTATAAACAAAACCAATAAAACTCACTAGTGATTTGATTTGACGCTGTTAACAATTTAAACCGTTTCTAGTATTTTGGTTAAATTTACAAAGCTACATTAGAGAGCATTTGTATTCGTCTGGAAGGATGAATTCTGAGAAAAATGTCAGCATCATATTTCCAAATCTGCCAGAACAAATGGATCCAATTCCAAGGCGCAATAAGTAATTGATAAGCTAGCTCACACACAAAAAAAAAAGTCACCTATTTTGATAATCTTGTGTACCTATTTTTGCGACATTTTTTTAATAGACCTGACGGAGAAAATGATGAGATGAGTTCTGAACCGGCGCGGCTGCTGCTGCATCCTTTTGTTGCTTATCCCGCAATGTGCAAAAGCTTGATTAAAAACCTGTCTTGTTTTCTTTTTTTTGTTTTTTGTAACATTGGTGAATGAATAAATCAAAGCACCACACTTTGGACATTGTTTGTTGTCTTTTGTGAGCGTTGGTCTTGCGTGGCATGAAGAGCCAATGGCTAATGACTTCAAATTCCTCCTTGGGGAATTTTTGCACTCGGACTTGCGCGACCTGCACCTGCAACCTCATTGGGAAAAAAATAAATAAAAGTTTCTCAAGGACGTCTCCATGCAGCATCTGGCTTGCTGACTTCATTAGCATTGTAATGTAACGGCAGCAGACCAGAGACCGTGGAAGTGTCAATCAAACCAGAACACCAAAAAAAAAAAATGTGCGACTCGGCCTTCTTTCTACAAAGTCTTAAGTGTACAATTTTCATTTCGTGCCCTATCTTTGATCCATAGCCCATATCTCTGTTGACATTTAACGCTAGTTCAGGGTTTATCTGCGTGTCGGGGCCAAAGTCACTTTGGGACGGACTGCGGTTCACTCACGACGATCATGAGGACAAGCGCTACAGAAAAATTGGACGGATGCGGCGTAAGATCCAGAGAGTTGTCGTACCGACCTCCGACAGAGCGTGTGACTGACTGACTTCCCGCATCGCTATCCCAGTTGCCTCCCCCTGCGGAGGCAAACTGAAGAGAGCCGCGTGTTCAATCTTTTGCCTCGTTTTGCATATTTTACTTTTCAGGCGCCCCGTTGTTTCCTACCTCGCTTGACAAGGTCCACAGCAGGCGGGCAGGGAGGCTGCTTTAGGTTGCAGAAGCGTCCCCCGGAATTATAGAACGCAATGCGGAGAGACGAGCTCGTCTCTGGGCTTCGACCCGTTTGCGCACCCTTTAACCTGATAACACGTTAAAATGTCCGCTGACGAGTCTCTTCTCAGCATGTGTTATCCCACCGCTCGTAAAATTCTCGTGGATTCACTCTTGACGATTCGAGATCATCCAAGTGTGTCACTCCGAGACCCCTCAAGGCCAAGTCTTTGGGAAGACCTCGCGACAACAGAAACAGTCCGTGGAAGAACCGCAGATGTTGACCCCCCTGACTAATTAAAGTCCCTGTTAAAGATGACCAAAAGACAATTTTGTTGTGATCCCGATAAATCCTTTGATTTAATGGGATGTCCCTTTGGGCCACGGTCAGTAAAAAATGGGCCATGCAGCGTTTGACCTCATCTTGATGAAAAACAGACCGCGGTACCTCTTAACGCCGCAAACAGGCCTGAGACATAATTTTCCATCACCCTGGCAACCTGACTTCATCAGTCCCCGAAGGGCGGTGAAAGGGTCGGATTGCTTTTTTGTGGCAGCGTGTCCGATCCAGCGGAGGTTACCGAGGGGGCCGGGGAGATTATAAGAGTAGAAGATCAATACCGGAGTCATGAGATCTGTTGACCCCTTTCCTTTGGTATTCACTGTCCTTGTTGGGAGCGTCACGCGATGGCCGCGTCTCAAATTTCTCGCACCGTTTTCGGAGCTTCGGAAATGTATGAAAGGTCATCGTCGCCGGACGTAAAAGGTCGGCAAAGGGTTGAAAAGGAACAATGTTTGTGGTGGTGGTGGGCGGGGGCTGGATTAGCCGCTGTCGGTTTTATCCCTCACAGATCGTAAAGCTGCCACACTTGGCCTCCATTTAGGAGGCGAGCAGGCCTGATTGAAAAGGGGGGTGAGGGGGGTTTGTAGGGAAAGGATCGAGAGGGAAAGCGAAGCTTGACTTTATCGGCAGTCTTGCACCCGGCGGGATGCGGAGGTGACTTTGGTGTGACATCTCCTTCGCCGCTCTCTCGAGACATATGGCTTCAACTCCCGTGGTAGTGATCGAAAACAACAACAACAAAAAACTTGCCCCTTGTCCAGCTGCGGGGGTTGAAACATGACTTCATTGGATGACATCATCTTTCGTCCCTGCGCCGGGTGAACGTTGAGTCACATTTCTGCCGTACAGATGAAGCGATGCTCCATCAACTCATTTTGAAACATCTGGCCGTGTGTTTTTCTTTGGAAGCGATTTAATCCCGCCGGGATTGAACGCGCGGGGGTTAGGTCACCTCAAGTCAATCCGATCCATAAATCCTTTGGTGTCGCATGCTAGCTCTCAGGACGCGTGCTACAAAAAACCCCCACCAAAGTCGAACCTGGTGAACTTGATGTCCAAGGTTCCAAAAAGTGAACTCCCATTTCGGTAAAGAGTTCTCCATAAAGAGACGTTTTCGACAACCCGTGCCCTTCGCAACCGTATGACCCACGTCAACCTTCCTCTTTGCACGTGGCGTTTGTTGACACAGTGGTCCCCCGCCTGAGGGAAAAGGTGAGACCCCGGCTGAGGGGAGTCGCTCAGATCTCAGTGGGATGCGGGGACAGCTGCACGAGCCTCGTGAAAGGAGAACGTAAATGTCATATGACAACGTTGAAAGTAAAGAACGTTGATCATTTGTCTGTTATGGACGTTGTCTTGTTTCTTCCTGCTTTGTGTCCTGAATCTCCTCTTTTCAAAGTTCCGGTTTTGGTTCTTTGGATGTTTTGCCTGTCCTGTAATCCCAATTAACTCCTGGAAGGCCTTCCCACTTTCTGCGGTTGTCCATTTTCAAAACAAAGTCTGTGACAGAGGCTTTGGAACGCAATGAATTACCTCGGGCAATTCTGTCGAACAAGTCCTCATTCACTCATGAAGGACGGCACGATATTTTCGGCATGCTAGTCCCTCCAAATCCGACTGCGCATCCGTCAGGGCTCTTCCATGATGGTTCTGAAGAGGAACCCATGCGCAGCAGATCTGGTATTTGGGGCTTCGTCGCCTAAATGAGGCCACCAGAGTGGCCCTTTTTGTTCGGCCTCATCCAAGCTCAGCATTCCTTTTTGTTTTGTCCATTTTAATGGCACTGTTTGTGGTTCCACTCAGCCCCCTCGGACCAAAAAGAGAGTCAGAGAAAGATGACAAGTTTTGTCCCATAATGACATCAGTAGCACATCATGGACTGATCTCGGGCCCCTTCACAGTTACCACCAAGGTATTGGGATGCCAACACCAACTCGTGGCGTCTTGTGCTTCGTGTCAAGCCTCAGGTAACTTTTTGTTATCCGTTGCGCATTCCACTTTTATCAGCATTCGGAAAAATAAAGACCCAATTGGATCCAAGGAGGAAAGATGGGTGGAGATGCCTACATGGTGTCCTTGTGGCCTTTATTTGAATCCTCCTTATGTTGCCTCCAATGATGTGTGGCAAAAACAGCCTGCAGCCCCTCTTTCATCAGGAACTTATTAAACTCAGAGAAGTGTGAAGGTATAAAAAAAAAAAAAAAGAAAAGAGCTCCCATTCTGTCAAGGTCACACTGCACTTTTAGGCAAATCCAGTTCTGCTCCAGCTGGGAGCATCACAATTACGCCTTTGTTATTCCACAGCAGGGGGGAAAAAAAAAAAAAAAAAAGCATCATCACTTCGCGGCATTATAATCTCCTTTAGCCGGCGAGCCAAAGCAATATTTTCTCATCGTCGCTGTCGGTCGCTGTCATGAGACAGCAGCTCGGCGGAGAAGGTGAAGCGGGAGGGGAGGACGCGGGAGGCACTCGGTTGCCTGGCAGTCGGTCGTCGCTCGGGGGGGCAAACATGACGTGAACTCCCCTGACAGCCTCAGATGCTGCAGTGCAGGAGGAACCTGCAGAGGCAGATATACAATTACAGGTGCAATGCCAAGGCTGCTTTTTCATCCCTGTACAGCAACGCTGAATGGATACATTTCATTGTATAAACTAAAAATATCAATAATAATAAAATATGGAAGGAATCCCATATTCAGAGATGATCTTGAAGTGACATTATTATATCTCGTGCCTTCATTTTTGGGATTGAAATCCTAAATATATGTAACACGCTGGTTGCAGTTAAAAGGTTTGAATCGCATTGGGTGTCGTGAGTTGAAAATAATACAACACATAACTTGTTAGAGTTACGAAAAAGATCCAAAACAGAATTGGGCTCTCAAAATTGGATTGGATTGGAGATACAACTTTGATACACCCCCCCCCCCCCTGCAAGATTGACCAAGGCTTGGCAGTGTGACAGTCCTTAAATACATGGCGAATTGATACGAACGTTGGCAGCAGGTGTACGAGCTGGAGGGAAGGCCCTCCTCTGCCACCTGCTGGAGACGCACAAGAACTGAATCATAACAATAACCGCTCGAATCTTTTCTTGTTCCGAAAGTGGAACATCGGTCGCTTGTCCATTTTTTGTTTTGTTTTGTTTTTCAGGAAAAAGTGCAACACGAACCTGAGCAGTCATTTGAACAATTTTTCATGTTGCTGTGGTGCCGTTCCAATGGAACTCACGAGCAAGCCATCGCTCGCCACGGCGTCCGCTAACCAGAAGGGTGAGTGAGCTGCACTGTATTTGTTCTCAGAGGAAATTTGTTGCTTGAGTTTGCCGCGGGACAGAATCCATTTACTATGACACCCCCATAAATCGCGTTCAAAAGACTTCAATCGACCTTCCGTTTTGCTGAATTCCTCATTATCGCGTTGCTAAAACTGTTTCATAAATGTGACGGCCATTCATATCCCGATCCGATTATGAATGAAGCCGTCACTTGAGCCTCAGCATGGCAACGTTGAACACTAAGATTAGCGCTGATTAGCTAGCCTGTTTGACCCGAGCTATTTTGGGAATGTTTTCTTGAAAATCCTTTTCGCATGTGGTGGTTGGTAATATACGTACATGACGTCACATACGGTGTACTGTCATCGTTCGGTATTTTTACGTGAAGTGTTAAGAGCTGTTTGCGTTACCCCAAGATGCGAATCGAGGCGCCCGAGCGACTCATTTCCCCCCCTCTCAAAACAAGACATCGGGCTCACGTTTTCATCCCAGAAGTAGGTTGCCGCCTCTAGTCTGCCCAGTAACACTCCTGCAACGTGGATGCATGAGTGTGTGTTGGTCATGTGCAAGCATGCATCAGCGTGTTATGTTTGCAGTGAGTGGGCAGAGTGGGAGGAAGATGAGGAGGAGGAAGAGGAGGAGAAGGCCAGCGCTAAAAGCTTGAACAAAAGCTAAAGATAGCGCAGCGCTCGCGGGCACTCAGCTCGCCTCTTGTCAAGGTTGGACAAAACTCAACACGAGCGCACCCCGACAGTCTCCACTCAGCTTGGTCCAATTCTCGACTTATCTGTCAAAAAACCCCACCAAAACTAAACTTTCCAGCAAACGATTGTATCCAGCTGAAAGTTTGAACATGGAAAATCCAGATGTGACTTGTTCAAGTGTGCTCAAGTATCCAAACGGATTTCTCGGAATGACAAGTTTCAGCACACCTCATAGTGCGTGATTCACTGCCAGTTTCAGACTTCCCTGAGTCACTGCTCCGAGGTGGCCGCGCGCACGTTTCTCAGTTCGGCGCGGTTGGGCCTGTTTGGAAGTCTGCGCGAACAAACTTGAGAATGCGGCCCTGAATGAATAGCTGTTAGTTCTTCAAATCGGCGCCCCAAAAATACTGTCATGTAAGGACTATAGGGAACTCAGCTGCAATGCTTTTAACATGTTCAACTCTTAAAATACGTACGCTAAATTGAATGCCTATTAAAAAAAAACAACAACAACAAAACAAACACACACAAATAATACAAAGAAAATAAATACGGCAGACCGCTCTCTCAACATGAGGACTGTGGGTGGTTCGAAGTCTTTTCCTTGTCGTTTGAGTGAATCACTATCGAGTTACTGTTTTGTTTGAAAAGTGTTCTCAGCCAGTGGCCGTCCCAACAAAGGGACCACTGATAGCGACGCGCGAACTCGCCGATCGACGGCGACACGCCAAAGACGCACGTTGGTTTGTGACAGCGAGTGATTGTTGTGAGGGGGGGGGGGGGGTGCCGTCTGCGTTCCCAGACTGTGACTTTTTATCAGTTCACATTCATTATTGTGAAGGAGCATTGATTGTTGAGTGACGTTCGTTGAATTTTTTTTTTGGGGGGGGGTTGTACAGCACGGCTGACGAGCGGTTAGCAACGTATTGGTAACGCATAAAACATCAAGAGATTTTCCACATTGGTTTCAGCCTACTTGTACATAAGAAGCTAGCCAACAGGTTGAAGGAAAGACTCTTGTCATCAAAAGTGGTCTGGAACAGAACCAAGAACTGGCGCGGGAACCGACATCTGCCCTCTCCCGCTTCCAGGTTGAACTTACGCATGCCCGATTAGCCTGAAACGCGTATTTGTCTTCACGAGACCTAAGCATGTACGCGACCTACACCGAAAGGAAAACATGGGGTTCAGGAGGGGTCAGCGTCCTTTCTGAACTGCGGGCGACCACCCAAGGAGAGGCGGTGTTGTGAATACAAACGCTCGGCGAGGGCCGGGCGATTTTACTTCACAAAAAAAAAAATCATAAGATTCCGCTCACGTTGGCGATTAAAAAATTGAAAAGTCGCTCAATATAGCCACCAAATGATGACGTTGGTGACCGTTAATTCGCTCTTCTCTGTTCACAGCCATGTTGTTAGTGCAAGCGCATTAACAGGGAATCGATTTGATGTAAAAGAAATAACATCACGGATGATAGCCATGCTGTATCTTCCGCATGAGGCAATTTTCTTTTTCAATTCGCATTAGCACACATCTGATTGTTCCTCCCCTTAATGAACCGGCTTACCGCTGGATCTATCTGATGGGAGTGGGGGGGGGGCACACAGATGGTTGTATCCATCACCTCGTGCAGAAAAGTTCATTGTTGGAGCTCAAGACGAATCACCGACGCTTACAAAAGCCCTTGGGTGAAAGTGGCTCGCATTGATTGAGATGGCTTCTTTCTAAAAAAAAAAAAAAAAAAAGTGCTTAAAAGGGGCCTCGAAGGCAACACGTGCACGCTCCATTGTCATGCGCGCAGAGGCCATCTGGAAAAGGCAACCAGAATGTACTGAGAGAGCCTAATAAACACTCCTTCGCACATTGAGGGGCTGAATTTCCGTGAAAGCGAAAAGTACCGAAGTTACAGTTCAGAGCTTACAATGCCGCACCGGGGCGCCCGTCTTTGCTGTTTGTTCTGTTTTGATGTGCTTTCAAGGAGGCTTTCATGTGTTCCTTTCGACGGACGTCCCCCCCCCCCCCGAGCTGATTTGCAGACGGACTCAGGTGGTCCCGGTCCAATTAAGCAGCGTAGATGTGAGATGAGAAGGTAAACTGTCAATAAAAAAGCGACTAAATCAATGCTTAGTCTTATCCTCAAACACGTGGGATGTCATTGCCCCCCCCCCCCATAATTTACCAGTAATGCATTTTTTTCCAAATTTACTGGAGTGTTTCTACAATTTAGCCCCCTCAAATGTCCAATGAAATTGGAACGTCCCATTCAACACGTTCTACTGGCTGTGACCGCTCAATTGTTGTTGTTGTTGCCATGGTGCCGGTCTATATCTCCTCACATTTCCATGGAAACACAAAAAATGATGACTAGCGTGTTTTTTTTTTTTGGCCTCTTTTACATCGCAATCATTTCCCAAAGCTCCAAAAATGGTGTAGAAGAAAACAAACCATCTTGTCGTGAGAAAAGACTTAAAATTTAACTGACGGCATTTTGTGTGAAAGTAATTATTTTGGTTGATTTTGGAAGAATGAAATGTTGTTTACTAAAAACAGAGACTTAAACTTTGATTTTCCAGCGGAGTGGTCAGAGAGCTCGGCCCCTGCTGGCAACCAATCCATGATTTGTTTGTCTGCATGTGCCTTGGAATTGGCTCCTGACTTGTCCAGGTTTTTCTTTGATGCCCCCTGATTTGTTGTGACAATACTGTTATCGTGATTAAATGTGGAAATGATTGAAATGATAATAAGTTATTTCACAACGTGCGCATAACGTTCACGCCTATATGAACTGTCGCTTCTGAGGTGTGCAGCTTCAATGGAAAACTGGCACCCTCTTGTGGTTTGGTTTATAACAGCAGACAGCGTGTTTGGCAACTGAAGAATCATAAGGCTATTTATTAAGGCAGATCAATTCAACAAAGTGGTGAAAGTTTGGATCCAAAGTTATTTTTAATGTATAAAGAACCTCCAATATAAAATAATGTGCAACAAAACAGATGTTTGTTCTTTTTGATCAAAACTTCCCCTTTTCCCAAACCAAAGAAAGTGACGTCATCCAAACAAAGTGACGTCATCCAAACAGTCTCCAGCCATAAGGGTAAAAAGGTGACATCTAGAGGAGGAGAGATTTCATGCAAGTATGTCTCGTTAGCATACATGAGCTAACTTATCCTCACTTCTTCGTTCGTTCGACTCTGTGCTTTTGCAATGTGTTCGTTTTATGTGGTTATTTTTGAAAACTGCGCTGTGGGCAAAGTGTAGCCGTCAGATGTGAAGCAAAAACCGGGAAGTGGGGCGTGTATTCACCGGTGGGGCGCGTCTGCTTGGAACCGACACAGTAACGGACGTGACCAAAGTCAACTTCAGAATAAAAGAAAAATATAGATTGTGTACCTGCTTGATGTACTGCTAAATCATGAACTCTGATACTCGAAGGTACATATTAAAAACGTAGTAACGTCTCGCAAATCATGTTTGACTTTTAGGAAACACTATTTAGACAATTGCTATTATTGTTGTACTTATTCGTTTAGTTTTCAAACAGGAAGTACTAAATGTGATTCTTTGGAACTTGACGTAATCCCCGGTCAGACACCTCAGACCAGACAGTCAGCGCACGACTCACGTGCGGCGGAATGCGATGAAAATGAGCTCAAACGACAGCAAAAGGTTCGCCGCTTCCTCGACCACTTCAGTCTGACCTTTATTATTTTGTGGCGTCATGAAAAAACACTACAGTCCCGTCAAGCAACCGGCGGCGGCGGCGTCAGACGTCCCGGCGGCCGTGGCGGCGTCGGCGTTGACTCAGGGCGGCGAGGTGACCGTCCAACAACTCAACGAGCTCCTGTCGAACGGCAGCGGCTTCTACAGCCTTCCGACGCAGCACTTCAACGAGGTCTTTCCGAGGATATACATTGGCAACGCGTGAGTGCCTCATTTATCTTGTTTATGTTGTCTGCCAGCGACCGCCTGTTGTCTGTTTAGTTCCCACACACACCTTTTGGGCGCCACCTTAAGTGGATGTTGTGTAACGCCGTCACGACAGCGCAAAACAAAATTAAGACATTCGTGTGCGCTATAATCTATCACTAATGTGGAACCTTGTTTGAGCTAGACCCAGGCTAAACCTCAACCTCGTCCAAAAATGACCTAAAGCTAAGGCTAGGCCTAGACATGGTCTATACCTCTTCAATGTACTCTACACACTAACCCAATAGTACAGAGTAAACTGAGATCGAGCTTTAGACCCACACAAGTTGAACACATGTCATAGAACTACCATTAAACCTAGACTTGACTTTTACCTAAACCTAGAGCCAGACCAGAACTGAACCTGTACCTGAAACTTGACCTATACTGAAAGCAAAAACTAAGCCGAAACAAGATCCATACCTAGTCTGAGTTCAAAACTAGACCTCCCCATAAACCTGTACCGAAACCCAGACAACGGTTTGGACCAGGGGTCTTCAATTTTGTTTAGATTTTTCTCAGAGCTTGCTGATGATATGATCATTTGATTTAAGTATGTCGAGGAAGGAAATATCAAAATCATTCAGAGAGGTTTCATTTGATAGGTAGCACATCCGCTAAAATACATAGAATCACGTCGATGTAGTCATCGTAGCGGATTAAACTGGAGGGTGAAACATAAATCTGAGCTTGTTGGTATTCCAGTGGCTATCGCCTCCCCAATGAATCATGTCTACGGGCAAGGATCTGCATCTCACAGCTCACATTTAGTCGCTGCCTGGTTCAATTAAACCTTTCAAGCCAGCCACACACCAAGTGGCGCGCCGGAACCAGACGGTACTGAATGATCATAAACTAAATCGGTTCGGCGACTGAGCTGAACTCGCAACAAACAAATGTGAGTCCTGGTCATCTTATCGGGGATACCCTTTGAAGCATCGCCGACAGTATTTGAATGACTCACAAACAATATGGCGCTATTGTCAAGCAGCGAATTGCCACTGGAGAAATTGAAGCGTTTAGGATCCCGCCGCTGGCCGTCGTTTGGCTCGGATCGCCGCCGAGACAGGAAGAGGGATGCTCTGCATGCGCTTTAAAGGCTCACCGCTTCAATGAGATCAATATAAAGGTGCCAGTCAAGTTAGGAAACTAAGTGATGTCGACAAGGCTCCAAACACTTTTGCCTCTAATCCGCCTTGTGTAATTCGTGCGCTGTTCAAGTGGGCGTGTCCAACCGGAGGGAACGGTTAGGCGGGGTTATTGATCGGCGATTTAAAGCTTGTGACCTCTTCTGGAACCCAATGGCCTTTTTTAAAAAAATGCTGACACGTCTGCTGCGGTGCAGATCAAAGCCAATTAAATGCTGTTGTTGGTTTTTTCATTCTTTTCACGTGAGACTTGCACCGGGGACAAGGTGGTTCAGTCCTTGAAAATGTTCGTTAAGTTCTCTCAGAGGCTCCCCGAAGAGTTGACCCACTTGAGACCTCAATCCATCAAGCGAAGAGCATTTAATTGTTCTGCCTGCCACGATATGTTGCTGACATCCCCTACGTCATGAACAAAAATACATTTGTAGCAAAATGAAGTGGACCTGGAACATTTCCCACACCACACCAAAATAAATCAAGGAAAAGCAATATTGATGCATTCCTGTTTTCTATCCCCACAACAACAGATCGAAACAGGCAGGCCTGCCTCAGCGAAAAGTGTTTTTTTTGTTGTTTTTCTTTTGAAGCAGCAAAATGGTTACTGAGCTGGGGTTTTTTTTTATTATGAAAGATGCAGCACATACATCAATGTGCTGACACGCTTCCTTTTTTTTTTTTTAATCGCTGCGGTGATAAAAACCATGTCAATCATCTCTCCAGTGTGCTGTTATAGTGTTTTATGTTCCTTTTTCTTCAGGCGGATTAACACTTTTGTCTCCTTCCATCTGCAGGTTTGTGGCCCAGAATGCAATGCGGCTGCAGAAGCTGGGCGTGACGCACGTGCTCAACATGGCGGAGGGCACCTCCTTCATGCACGTCAACACCAGCGCCGACTTCTACGCCGGCACGGGCATCGCCTACCACGGCATCAAGGCCAACGACACGGAGCAATTTGACCTCAGTGCCTTCTTTGAGGAGGGCGCCGTTTTTATCGACAAGGCCCTCGCGCACAACAACGGCAAAGGTGACACCGATAACGCCGCTTGCTATGTCATGTATGTCAACATTTATTGAGTGGAATCGATGTGATGCTTTGTGCTCTTGAAGACAGAATTCAATCATCTGCGGCTAATTCTGACCCGCTCCAGAGTCCTGCTCCATATTCCATTATCAGATCCAGTCCCCGGATATCAGCAAAAGGCGGCACCTGTTGCACGCGTCATTGCCCCCTTCATATCTTTGACATGAAATGTTCGATATTAAAGCTGCCGCATCAGCGTTCCGCGAAAACGCGAACTGCTCCCCGCTTGAATATTCAGAGCCCAGATCCGCCGTGTTTTGTCGCGGTGTCACATTTTGCTGCGCGCGACATTTTCGCGTGTCGGCTCTCAAAGGTCAAAGGTTGGAGGATTTTAGTGGGCGGCTCCATCGCCATTACGGCACTGCAGGCGCCGTCTTCTTGTGAGCGAGCACCCTCCCCCCCTCGCCCCTTCCTCGCCGGCCCCTTTGCAACACTGCTGACCTTTATTTGTGTTTTCTCTAATCTTTGGAATGACAGCTTGTGCTGGAGCTAAGTTGGGGACCTTCTCCGCCTCTTTTTCTCGGCCTTAGTTTCACTGCATGCCCGGACAGACTGTAACCCCCCCCAAATCGATCCTGAGCAACGCTGTGCTTTTTTTTTTTTTTTTTTTTTTTTTTTTTTTTTAAGTGACGCACTAGCTTTGCATTCAACTCATCCTGTCGTTGTTTCTCACAGGGAAGGTGTACGTGCACTGCAGGGAAGGCTACAGCCGCTCACCCACCATGGTGGTGGCTTACCTCATGCTGCGCCACAAAATGGACGCCCGTCAGGCGGTGGCCACCGTCCGGCAAAAGAGGGAGATCGGCCCCAACGACGGCTTCCTGCGCCTGCTGTGCCAACTCAACGAGAAGCTGGTTCGGGAGGGCAAGCTGAACGGCGAGGTGGGCAAACTAAAGACCAAATAGAAACAAACTCCCGTCATGCCTTTCGCTGATTTCGCCGCTGCTCTCCAGGACTCTTCTCGCTAACCAGCGCCCATTTGAGGGGTATTCTGGAACATGCTTTTTTTTAATCAGTGTAGATCATTCCGCGCAAATTGCACGCACATGTCCATGTTTACCTTCAAAAATCACCACGACGAGCTGCCGTAAACTCTCACTGATCAGCCGTAGAACCGAGTTACTTCAAGCATTCCGACGCTCCTCCGTAATCCCGAGATTACAAAAGTTAAAAGACGACAGCACAATCATTCAGAGATGTTTTTCACTGCCGTAAATGTCGGAATCCTAAAAGTCAAATATACGCCCAATGACAATGCGATGTAACGAGGGATGAAAGCATTCTGTGAATTCACAGCATTTTTTTTTCTTTCCAAAAAACACGGGCTCCCAGAATCCTCCGTTTGACACTCTCCAAATGCATCACGGTACAAAAGTGATAAGTCATTTTATCCACTGCCAGTTCGCACATCCCATAACGTTTTTTTAAATTTGTGTACAGTGAAACATTGCAATATATGTCAATACTCCCATCTTCTAAACGGTATATATAGAATGTAAGGACATCTGTCAGTTCATTAACAGTCAGCTATGCCTCGTGTGTCACTCATCAATCAACTCACTATTTATTCGCCCTTTGCTATGTGTATAAATACATGCTTATGAATATATACACGTACTCTGCGTACTGTATATACGTATTTACTGTACGTGTTGACATATATGAATGTATGAGCAATGTGTCTGTAACGTGTCGGTATATCGTGTGTCTTCTATATATCACTTTATATTCGTCTAAATGACTAAAATACTCAATCTCGCCGTCATCCATTTACATGTACTATGATATATTACAATTCAAATAATATGACGTGCATGTAAATTTTCCCCCGCGACCGCAATCGTGGCGTCCGCCATCCTGAATTGTGCGTCTGCATCGCGACACGGGTGGCAGTCGTGCTCCTGATGCCATTGCATCCATCTTTGTTTGTCGCTGAGCAAAGCGGGTCGATTTTGCTAAAGCGACCGTGACCCCCATGTGGCAACTTCCCCAGAAGGTGCTTGAAAGGGGTTTTGATTCACTTTCTAGCACTATACGGGACTTCCACTAGGGGGCGTCCTTCCATTACGCTCCGAAAAGCAGCTCCGTTGAGTAGGCGTTCTGTGAGCGCAGTGGTTGTTTGGTAGATTTCCAACCAAATGTGTTCCCGCAGTAAAGACTTGGCCCCCACTTGACGTAGACACAACTAAACGCTGCCAGATGCATCTCAGCGCTGCAGCAGCAGCGTTTGCTGACGTCTGAGCGCGTGGGGAGTTGCAAGACGGCCTCCCCCGATTCTGGCTTGAGCCGAGACCCCCCCTTCCCCTGTTTGTCCTTTGGCCAACACATCGCTGCGTGCTGCGCGCTCAGTTGTGTTCGTCCAAAGTGTTTGGCAACAACCATCAGGTGCACTCGTTCAACAAGCTGAGAGCTTTGTCAAAAATGTGTCACGTGCTCCCCTCCTCACCTCATCCCGACCCGGGGACCACACAAAACGTTACACTGATACAATATCACCAAAACATCATACCCAAAAGCCTATTTACTTCAAGCTTCTTTGAGTCTTTGTGGTTCCCAGACACAAAATCCATCCATCCGTCCATTTTCTTATCACGCTTGATCTCATTTGGCTGCCGTACGAGCCAGAGACGGTCTCAACTGACTTGTAGGCGAGAGGCGGCCGCAGAGCACGTATAGACAACCATTCCCTCTCATATTCACACCTCCAGACGATTCAGTCTTCGATTAGCCCGACATGCATGGTTTTGGAATATGGGAGGAAGCTGGGGTGAAGGATTCAAAACCAGAACCTCAAAAATGTGAGGCAAAAGTGCTGACCACTCTTTCGCCTCGCCGCCACAAAATCTATCCAAGTAATTGCATTTTGTAACGATAACATGTCTCGGTTCAAAATATTCCATAGTATGGTTGAAATATCGGGATAAGCCGACAATGCACTCGAACCCTTACAGGTGAACTTCATTTGAGCTTCTCTGAACTATCCCCGATTCAGAGTTTCAGGGTTTTTTTTTTTTTTTTGCTCGACTTGCTGTTCTCGAAGGAGCGGAACGGCAAAATTCACAACAGGTGTTCGTTCCGTGAATGGAGCGATTCATTTTCTGGTTCAATTAGAATTGGTATTTAAGCAGTCCTCTTCATCATGCCGTTCACATTTTTGACATCATGAGAGCAGCATGACACATCGCTGGTCATCAACGGCACTCACCATTGCGCGGCTTTGAAAAAAAAAAAAAACACCTGTTGTGAAATTTGCCCTTCAGCTCCTTGTTGGAGAGCAGCAAGATGTGGAAAAATCTACTGAACACGTGCACTCAACGGTTCCTAGAAGGTCAACTAAAATTGACCTCTCTAGTTTGAAGTGCATTTTAGGTTTCATCCTGAAACTTTGACAGTAGTGGACGTCATCCTCTCAACACTCCAAATTTAAAACAGTCATCATGCAAAAATGGACCAATCTGCGTATCCCTTACGGCATTATAGTTACTTCACATTTGAGCATTTGCGGTGACAGTCGATCCACAATCAAGTGCGGACACAAACCAACACTGCCACCTGCTGTCTAATCAAAGTCATTGGGTTTTAAAAAATTTAATGTAATTTTTTATTTACCCCAACAGGATTCTGTAACAAAAACTCACCTCATCGCTTTTTCCTTCTCAGTCATTTTCCGGGTGTAAAATTCAAAGCATCGCTTTTCCAATTTGTGTTGTTGAGGGGCAATGCGCATCCGGCGTCACTTTTGGGAAGCTCTTGCCGTGCTGCGAATGTCAAATCGTATATCGCGATATATACTGCGTCATATGTAACATGCACTAAATGGTGAATTGCTGCATTCGGTGTCCAAGCTGGCCTAATATATTGGCCGGTAATAACGTTTGGTTAACTGCTTACTGGGGAGAATGTAAGGGGATCTTCGTAGCGTTGTTTCGGGTGGGGAAAGGTGCGGGACAAGTTCTCGCCCTACTTCATCATTTCTGACAAACGATGACATCACGGGCCCGTTATCCGTGATTATAATGGATTCACAGTGCTGCTTTTGAACATTGTGAGTCCATTTGACTCCCAGATAACTTCCTGTGATTTATTTGATTAGATTTTTTTATTTTATTTTTGGAGTCCAAATGTGAAGTCTCCCGTGGTGTAATTTGGACATCTGCGCTTGAAGTCTCCTTTTTGTTGGGAGCCCCTCGTGGCCGACAACCGATACTCGGCACATCATGGAAAACTCATCTGGTGTGAACTTGTTCACCTTTTCCCCCTGCTACGTTTTCCCACCTGAGAGCTTTTTAAACAAGTGCCGGAAAGGAGTAACAAAGTGGGAGTTCGGGGGCCAGGTGGAGTGCAGACACCAGCGCGGACAACCCTTATTGTTCGTTGTGTTCAATGGTTTTCGCACAAGAGGAGTCCGCTGCCTCACTCCTGCTTTGTCCCGCTTTGATGCTGACGACGACGACGACGACCCAAACGACACAGCCCACCTGAAGCCTTAGTGTGTCGTTCCGTTTGTCTGTTTCACTTCATGGCGGGAGGGCAAAGGCTTTGTTGAAGTGCACTTGATTGTTTTTGTTTTGTTTTTCTTATCTGGGACAACTTTGTTAAAAATAAACTACTGAGTTATCAACCCGGCTGATGGCTGCTCTTTTTGCTGTATGTGTTGGTTACGTTTTAGGAATACCTTTCCAAACGATTATCTCTCTGTCCTCATTGTGGTGTATAAAATGTATCAATCAAAAATGTTTTAGACAACGCGAAAGTCATTTTAGTGTCTTAACGACTTTATATTTGCATGTTTTTGAAATGCGAGGACGAACCTGCGGATGCACAGGGAGGACAGAAATGAAATTTGAACCCCCCAAACCAAAGTGCCGCGAGGCAGACACGCTAGCCGATAGTCCACAATGCAGCCCAGCGGAGGGAGCCAGGAAATGACATCACACGTTGGCATCGGAGAGTTGAGAGTACTTGTGGTCTTCGAAGTCTGGATGCGAGGGGTGCTTCAGTCCAGAAGCCAGGTCTTTTTTTTTTTGACCGCAATGTGCATGCACGGGTCATTTCTCCCGAGCAGCTGTGTGGGCGAGCCGGGAAGTCTATTTTCCATGAATTCTGCACTCATAAATTCATCAAAATGATCCGTTTTGGTTTGAAAATACAAGGCTGCCTCGCTGGCCCGTGCATGAACAACCTTGCCCAGGTAGAGAGAAAAAAAATGCCAGGCACCGAGAGCCCAGGCCAGGGCAGGAAGCAAGAATTTGTCCGAGCGTGTTCTATTGGTCCCTCAGCGCCACTTTTCTTCTCAAACAGCTCTCCCATCTCATCAGCGTGATGAAGTGACACGCATTCCAACTATGTGTTTGCTTGTGCATGGAAATGTTTACGGCCGAAGCCAAAATCAGAGCCGACTGCATCCTGCAATTCGCTTGAAGAAACGCGAGCCGGTGTCAATACGGATTTAGTTGTTTGGGCCGAATACCTCAAATGCCTGGAAACGTGTTTATTTTCGTGAGTCATGTGCTCATTTGCTCATATCCTGCTAAGCTAACATCACCTGATGTTGGATGCTTGTTTATGGAGGAAATGATTCATGAGTGAGAAACAGGACATGTAATCAGTCGCAGGTATTTCTGGCCTCTTTTTTTTTTTTCTCGCCGTTGACGTTTTCACCCGTCACTGCTGAGAATGTTGTTGGCAGCAAAGCCTCGTCACGTCCGACCTCCGAAACGTTAGCATTCTTTCAGTTGAGAGCGAGCGATGCTCCCAAGGCCGCCGTGGAAGCACATCTGTGCCACAGCGTTACTTTATCAGAAAATATGAAGCGGGAGGAGGCGGAGCCTCCAACCCTTCAGATCCACTTCCAAGTGGTTTCGCCCGCAGTGTCACTTGTTTCATCCCTGTGCTGTTTTTAAAAAAAAACACACACATTTATTGCATGTGGATGATCTGCGGACGCTGCTATAAAATCAACATGACGGCCAACGCGATCGTCTGTCCGATTTCAAATCGTCAATTCAAAACCCCGTCAGTGTTCTCTCCCTGGACGAAGGACGAAGAACGTACCTGGCGACTGCGCTGCATACTGATGCCAGTATCACGTTTTTTAGTGCAGTGCAGACATTAGTTTGGCATTTCTGAGAGCGGAACAAGACGTTCACGAGCGACCGAGGGTTAAAAAGTCAGGTGCTGTTGAGGGGAAAAAAAGCCGATCTGGCGTTTGCAGCTTTTCAAACATACCTTTTTAGCTGCCTCGCTTAATTGCTAAAGGCTGCACACGATCATCCTGTTGTGCGAGCAGATGTTGCCGGTTGCACCGGCACACCTCTGACACGGAACAATGCAAGTTACACAAAGCGTTTGAAAATATTCACAGTGCGGCGCCAGACATCCACACTTCTGACTTTGGGAGCCAGCTCAGGTCGAATACAAGCCACGGTTCGAGTCGAGGAGAGCAGCCGTCTATTGGTTGACGAGATAACGGTGCATTTAGAATGCTCGGAAGGGAGGCGTATACGGTTATTTGGTGAAATTTCAGGATGAAGCTTACTCGCGCTACGTTCGCCGTCCCATCTTGAAGTCATTTGACCTTTTCTGAACTTTTGAATGGAAATATCTAACTATTTATAATGTTTCAGTACTTGGTGTACAACGTGTTGTGCTCCGACAAATTTGACAACAGGCATTTGATCCATAAGTTGACTGTCGAGTTGAATGGAAATGTGTTGGGCTATAGATCAAAAATCCTGCTGTGAATTTTGCGGTTAAGGTCCACTAATAGCAGGGCAACAATGTCACGCGCTGGCTTCTGCCCAAAAGGTTGGCGTCATACTCAGTGGAGAGGCGCAGGCGAGCAAGGTTTCTGCATTCGCGTAGGGGGAAGCTGCACCGTGGGTGGCCTCGCGATTGACAGCGCACCGCTGCCGCCGAGACGTTCTGCTTGTCATTATCCTTCGGCGAATTAAACAGTGCAAGGGGCTGGATTATTCTCACATGCTGGTTTGCTTGACTTATTGATCTTGTAATGGAAAAAAACAAACAAAAAAAACCAAAACACGTTGAAAATAACCACACGTAGCATTGGCATTCATCTGCTTGTACCTAGATGCTCAATTAGCACCTTGTGCAGATTATCCTGGGAGATCTGCCATTCAGTGGGAATGCGAGACCCCACCAGGATCCGTCACGCTGCCCTTAAATTATCCGTTTATCAATGGAAATGCAGCTTGTTTTGATTTGGGAGGGCGGGGGTGTGTGTGTTGGTTTCAAATTGTTTATGCCAATAAACACGGTTCTTTTTCTCCAACATAGCCACAGCCTGAAATCTCCCAAATGACAAATTCAGAGATGATGATCTCGTGGTATCGTAAGACCCCGGAAGAGGGGCGACCTGGTGACATGCAACACTGGCAAAAGGTGATTCTAGGAACAAGACCACGTATGATTCAACTTTGGACGAATAGTCCCCAGTGAGACACTTTAGTAACAAGTAGGTTATCCAGTGTGTCTCAAGTCTTACTTAACCTTTGAGTTTAACCCTTTCGTGCACCCTGTGAACTGATAACAAGATAAGATGTCCACTTAACCCCTGTCTCTGAAATGAATACCAAATCAGCCAATTTGAGTCTTTCCAAAGTTTTAGCCGAGCAAGTCTCTCGTCCTGAAATTGATGACTTACTGTAGGTCTGACTTTAGTCAAGTCAACGTGACTTGAGTCTCCCAGCTCCGGAAAGTAATAAATAGTGTCAAAGGAACGGAGTGTTTTGGACACGATACAGGCAAGCGACATACGAGCGCTGTGTGCATCAGCTTTGTTGAACCTGAGACTAAAAGACCCTCGCTTATGGAAAATGTGTATGATTGCACTCTAACCAGAAACCTGAAATAAAAAAATAGCATTCGGGAGCTGAAGCCGAGCTCTCCCAAAGCCTGTGATCAATGTTTTGCGAATGTTTCGTCGACTCCTTCATAAGAACAGCACATGTCCGACAAGCAAGGGCCTCGGGGTTGTTTGGAAAGAGCGCCATTTCTTGTCTGAGGTCCAGCCAGCAACGCTCCCGCAGGCCAACTTCCTACTTGGCCGCTTCAATGGAAGTACTATCTATTTGGAAGATTATCTGAATAGTCTGCAGACAAACAATGACAAATTGGGGATTTACTGCCTGCCAGGGTCAAATCTCTAGTTTTCCTGTGTGGAAAACTCGTAAAAGATCAGAGTCGTACGAGCATCCCATTTTTTTTTTTTTTGCGCTTACTGTTCCTCTGCTGCCCCGTAGCAGGCACTCAACTCCAGCTGACCTTGTTGGCCGCCAGAGAACCCAAAAACCAGGGCGGCTGCCAGTAGATAAACAGTCAGGATAAGAACCTAACAGCTCTCGGTGTTTAAAACGGGCGGGGGGTCCGTTGAAAGATAGTAAGAAGAGCAACATTTGTCATATTCAAACCTTTACCGTCCCAAGGTGAAAAAAATAGCAGCGTGCGCTTGTTTCGGGTTGTCTGGTGAACATTTGACTTTTCGTACGAGATGCCTGAGAGCGGGCCGCCATATGTCGGTACTTGAACTTGAGAGTTTGCCGTCACAACTGATCAGCGCGTGTCCGCGTGAAGCGCAGTTGGTGTGAAGGACCCAGTCGGGCTCGTGTGAGAACATGACAGGCCATTTACATCCAGCGTGCTTCGCATATTTTGAGAATGTGGCGCGACCGCTGTTTGCCTGCGCTTATTGCGGTTGCGCGTGCTGATTGCTGCCACATGTTGGCGCAACAACAACGCTAATGCCGTGCGGGTTGCTGCTTGATTGACACCGAGCTCGCATACCGACGCCGACTGCGCGATGTCAAAATGCGACTTGGGTCAACGTGGACCCCGGGCGCAGCGCGCAGTCCGATTTGACATGTGGAATCACAGTCAAACGAGTTGCAGGCACTCGGCACCTCATAAAAAAAATTGTTGCAGAACCAGACGTGCTCTTGCGATACAACCGAAAAGTCGGTCGTCTTTTGGCAGAGGTGTTTCGGTTCAGTTTGTCATCGGTTCAGTCATGAATTAAGTGCCGAGCAGGTCTTGATAGTTTTTGTTGTCGTCTCAATTGAATGAAAGTTGCAAACTGCCATCAGCTACAGGCTTTCTTCCATTGTGGCGAACATCTGACTGTTATTTTACTGCAACGATGATTTTCAAAACAAAACCAAACGCGCAGAAGAGCCTCCGGGGACTCCGTGAACGAAACCATTTAGCTCCAAATGGAGATTGTGACCGACGTCTGTCGCGAGAGGCTAATCAGCGGTGCTCCGTCGCCGCTTGGCACGACTTCACACAACATGACGCGGCATCTCCTCGCTGTTAAAGGACACATGGGAAGCATGTAGTCATGCTTTTGTGTTCCCTTAAAACAAAATACCCGCACGGACAAGCCAAGTCATCAAATAACATTTAAAAAATGTTTTTATTATTTGGCTGTTTATAAATAAAAAAAAATCGTCCTGAGTTGCGAGCAAATCTTTGACTGCAAGTAACCATAAAACAGAATTGCACACAGTTGTATTTAACAAAACCACATTATCTTGGTCTTATGAAAATCCGCTAGCTTAATGCTAACAACGTAAAACACCTTTGATGGGCTAATGAAACGGCTATTGTTTTTTGACGTCATGTAAGACGCTGCGTACGCAGACACCAACAGGCATATATTCTTTATCCTCTGTTAAAAATGACTATCTTTTAAAAAAGATATTTGTAATCTGTTTATGGCAGAATATGATAACAGACAGGGCAGTTAAATGCTCCTCCACTTACAAAGGTACCGTTAACCCGTGTATCTGTTTGTTGCCATCCATGCAATAGAATAATCGCTTTGTGTGTTACGAAACGGGGCCAGAAGTAAATTTGCTTCACCACATGTACTTTTTGCCACCTTTTTTGATTTGTTTACAATCCTCCTTTGCCTTGGACATTATCCTTGCTCCTTCTACCTCTAGGAGGCAGTGTTTCCTCAGTCACCAACATGCGTCAGACTCTTAATCCAACGATTATTCACCTTGTTTTGCACTCATAGTGAAGGGGGGGGGGGGGGGTAGTCACTTGGACCAAAGAAAGGGCAGCGGTTATCGTGCTGAGCTCATAGGGAACAGAAGTGGACCTGCGCAGGCTCACTTTTTCTGGCTCTTGTCATCCCCATCCTTGATTTTTATGCGTGACAAATCAAAGAGCGGTAGGAGCACGGAGAAATACAAAGGCCCGAGACGAGAGGGGCGACGCCGTCTCTCGGGGTGAACGCAAGAAGGTCGAAATGTCACGCTGATGTTAAACCGAGTCCGTGGGGAAAGCGTGGAGGGGGGGGGGGGGGTCACGATTTGGAATCCTTCCCCTTTCCCTTGGAGAAGCCTCAATCTGTCAGCGCTCGTCAAAGCGCTGACAGATTGAGGATGCCAAGAGGCTCTCCCGTCAACAATGTCTAATTTGAAACAGATCCATAAACAGCGGCGGGCTTTGCATTGAGTACCCGAGTTTTCAGCGCGGACTCAATCCACTTCTTCAAACCACCATGCAATTAGAGAAACTATTCATACTAAACCAAACCGCAACATAACGGCACACAAGTGTGCTGCGTACGTCATCCGGGGCAGTTCACAATCGATATTAATCTACTCACAAATTCAGCAAATTCATGATTAAATATGTTCATGTGTGCAGATCACTTCAGATGTTTTCCTGTCATGTTTGGCTGTCACAGGTTTTGCTCTGACCGGCCAATCATAGGACAGGAAAATGCTGACTCACGAAGGACGAATTTAAAATCAGACGGACGAAAAAAACTTACATTGCGAATGGAAATTAGGTCGGCCAGCGCTACCAGTGACGTGGCAACATATAAAATGAAATATGGACCCCGAAGAATTTTACATACCCATACCATCCCAATCGTGCCTTATTTCCTCCTCACGTGTCAAAAAATAAGACCAAAGAAGAGCAGTCGTGCCAGGATTTTGACGGACTTTCGATGCGATGATGCAACAATGTGGCCCACCGAAAGGAAAAACCTGCACCATCAACTCGGGGGGGCCCCTCCCTCTTCCTCTCTACGTCACCGCCTAATTGGCAGCCTCCCGCCAGAGGCTTTAAAAGGCGTGAGCGCGCCTCTCAGCCCTCCACAAGAATCCCAACCGCCCACTTCGCACAACCACCACCACCCCCTCTTGCCCCACTTCGCCGTCGTCCTCCCGGCTGCAGCATGCGCGCCGCTCCCCCGCTGCTCCTCAGCCTCCTGCTGCTCCGCGGATGCTGCTGCGCCTCCGGAGCCGCCGCCAAGGCTTGGAGGCAGGTGTCCAACGCCGGCACGGAGTTCATCGTGGACTACACGCACGGCGGCAACGGCAACAACAGCACGATGAATAACAACAACAACAACAACAACAGGGCCAAAAGCGGCGGAAGAACGAGCAACTCCGTCTCCTACAGTGAGTGTTCTCTTTTATCATCTTATGCTTAAAAATGCGATATGCGTGAGTGATTTGTTCTTTTTACCGTGCGCAGAAAAACTGATTTAGATGGTCATAATTTGCTTATTTTGCATAGAAAGGCTCTACAAACAAGAAAGCTGTGTCAAATTATTACTGCATTTTTTTCCCCATCTTACTAAGCTTAAGGCAATAGAACACGTTAAAATCGTTGTACCCCTCCCATATGATATGAACACTTTTTAATGAGTTTTTATGACTTACAAACTATTGGAAGATAATTTTGCAAAGCAAGTAATATAGACTGTATGAAATATGGATAATGTACGAAACTGGAGGGATTCAGTCGATTGTGCATTTGCGTTGTCTTTTTCGCAATGGGGATCAAGCAAATCAAACGAATTTGGCTTGTCATCATTTGCTGATTTTTACAAACAAGTGTGATTGCGCAACGTGCTTATTTGACGATGCTTGATTGACAGAAAGCCCGCAGGCGAAAGCGGAAAAGACCTCAAATTCTCCTGAATGTCTTCTTGACTAGAATATTCCCCCGTGTTTGATGCTTTGACACTTGGAAATGACATTTTAAATACTGAGAAATGTCACATTCTAAGACTTGATTAAAAATGATGACCAGCCCTGAACGATCGTAAAGCCATTACAGTGTAATCGAACATCAGTGCTGATGCCTTTTCTGTTTAACGTGACCCCCAAATAACGTTTCCTAGCACTGGAATTGGCCATTTCAACTGCATCACGTCATGATTTTTGGGCATGCCACAAATCTTTGTCAAAGAAATGTAGACACTTGAACTTGGCTCTGTTTTGGTTTTCAATTTGGCTTTCTTTACATCGCATCGGAATCAAATTTACACACACACACACACATTCCTGCGATTCGGAGACATGGGGGACCCACTCCCACCCCCCACCCTCATTTGTTCATCAGTTTATTGCCCGTCTCGCTTGACGCTATTAGTCAAGCTTCACTGAGGGATGCAAGCCTCTAATTGCAGGAACATGTCGGCCCTAATAGAAAACATCGGCCTTCTTCTGGCTGCGACTGTCCATGAGGGGACTTTGGCAATTGCTGTTTTTTTTTTTTTTTTTAAATGCAACGCTGCCTTTTGAGAATGAATCCCACCTGTGGGCCCGGGAAGGAAAATGAAGCTTCAACCGAACGCCAAGGGCTTAGATATGCAAGCGTCAGATTTGAGGTCTTCTTTCGCCTGTGTGTTTTCCAAATACTTAGTTGCTGGTTTAAGGTTTCCACTTGACTGGAGTGCGGCCTTAGTAAAGAAAATTCTGTCGGCTCCGGGAATGATTCATGATGAATGCCAATCTTGTGTCAGCCTGAAATCCACCATCGTGTTGTTGTTCTAGGCATCAGCAGCTCATGTTGCTTTATTTTTTTGTCAGTTCACAATGTTTGCAAAGCGACGGGATCTCCTTTTTGATGAGTGCTGGAACGTTGCAGGATTGAAACCGAAAATCGCAGCGCTCTTAAAAACAAACCCGTCATCGGTCACCAATGGCAAAACCGCGAAAAGCCCTTCCGACTCTTTACATCGTATGCGCCTCCAATCCAGATACCTGCCATATGAGCTCAGCTAAATCTTAGCGGACAAGCCGAGCCCACCTTGGAGTCATCGTGCGAGTCGTCGTCGTGTATTGCGGCCACGGGATAAAAACATCGGGATCGGGTTTTCTCTGAGAGAATAAAACGGAAGTCGCTTCCCGTGAATCCTTTTGTTGGCCCCTTTTTATGAAGCGGGCCCACAGGAAAGCAGATCCCTTGCGCGTTGTTTGTTTGGCCCTTTTAACACACCGCCAAAAGAAAGAAACAACATGAAAAAAAAATGCACAATGCATCTAGCAAAGATGCAGCCGAAATTTAAGATGACGCTTTTTTTTTCTTCCCGGCTCTTGTTTGGTGTGTAAAGCAGATGGCCGTTTAGCCTTGAGTTAGCACGTTAGCGAGGGCCAGCACCGCCGTGTGTGCCAGGCTTCCCCTGTAAGCTCGGAGCTCCATTAAAGCTTTCACGAAGCGCTTTACTGGCTCCTCCGCAAACAGCTGATGGCTGCCAGCTGGACATCTGCGTCCGGAGACCTTAGCCACTGGGCAACGCGGATGAAAGTAAAATAACAAACGCTCATGTCCACAGCTTCCAACGTGACTAAATGTGTGTGTGTTTTTTTTTAAACTACCTAAGTAAATCCCGCTGTAATTTTTGTGACCTAATTTTGCAATCCGGGACGTGTGTTGCAAACACGAGCAATTATGCATGAGTGCATTCCCAGTTAGAAACAGTTCAATTATTTTTCGGTTGATCAACGAAGGTACGATTTAAGCTTTGTCATGATTTCAGTAAAAAACAAAACAAAACAAACAAAAAAAATATATATATATATATTCTTCGGACATCTGTGTTTAGATTTTCCTTTAGTAAAACGCTTTGTATGCGCCTTGGGAAAACGCTGATTTGGTCAGTAGCAATCGACAAGCAAATTAGAAAAGGCTGAGGCTCTGCGCTAATCCTCTCGACTTAAAAAAAAAAAAATGCAGGCCAGCAACTGTAACAAAGTTGAGCCAGTTGATTGTTGAAGAAAACTGTGGAGCGAAACGGCCGCTGACAGGAGAACACTTTGTGTTAAAAGACGAAGTGTGCTATTTTGGGGAACCTCACTCCAATCCCCCCCCCCCTTTCTGGCCTCAGTGATTACGTGTTTACTGTACTTGGAATTAAATTATTTCATTCGCTGAGAATTCCTATGGCTGCCCGTTAAGATGCAAAATCCACCCCTTGGAATACCTTTAATCCTAAACTACTTCAAGATGTAGCCATGAGAAAAAAACAAAAAACAAAACAACCTTGTTAGTACACGCGTTCAATCTGACGGACATGATCAGGAATGTACAGAAAGTACACTACATGCAAACTACACGTAGGAAGGCCGCAGCACGGATTTCAACCCCAACCTTAAAACCGTGAAGCGGATGTACACTCATCACCGAGTTGCCCTTTTTTATTAGATTGTCTTGTAACAAGGAAAAAAAAAAGCTTGCGAGCCTTGGCCCTGGCTTTCATGCCATCAAAATGTCTTCCCATAGCTTTGCTAACGTGAACTGACAAACAAAATCAGTACCTAAGTAAAGACAGCGCCTGGAAAAAGTATAATCTACACGACTTTTACCGTATTTTTCCTGATTATTATTATGATTAATAAAAAATAATAATAATACCGAGATGGAACTGGTGGTTTTTAGGTTGGCACAACGCATTTGCCACGAGCTGTTCTTGTCGCCGACAACCTCAATTTACTTCAATAAGGCTACGAATGGGGAATATAAGCGTACAGTGACAAAGTATTTGTCCTTCCTACGTCTGTAAATCCATGTGCGTTGATCCCCATTTCGAACTGCTGTTGAGTCATTGACCATCCGGTTAGTCAGTGACGAAGCCGTTGAACTGCAATCGTCTTCCAGTGTTTGTTTTGTCATGGAGTGTAACGGCAATATCCCCCCCCCCCCCCCCCCCCCCCCCCCGTTGCTTCCCAGGTGCCTCGGAGCTGAGCTGCAGGGAACTGCGCTCCACCCGCTACATCACAGACGGATCCTGTCGTAGCGCCAAGCCGGTGAAGGAGCTGGTGTGCTCGGGCCAGTGTTTGCCCTCGCATCTCATGCCCAACTCCATCGGCCGCGGGAAGTGGTGGAGAACCGGCGGCGGGGCCTCGGACTACCGTTGCATCCCGGCGCACTCGCGGACCCGTCGGGTGCAGCTGTACTGTCCCAACGGCAACACTCGGACTTACAAAATCCGCTTGGTCACCTCCTGTAACTGCAAGCGATTCCGACCGCACCACAACCAGTCCGAGGCCAAGGAGGTCCCGCGGTTACCCCGCAACAAGAAGCACGGCCGTTCGTCCCAGGACCGGAACAAGAACAAGACGCCGTTGACAGACAACTCGTATTAAATCTCTGAGTCTCTTGACAACACCCAAACAACCCGATTGATTTCTCTCTCTCGCTCTCTCTCTCTTGCTCTCTTTTGCTCTCCCGCTCTCTATTGGGGAGGGCACGCAAGAACAATTTCACTCCAGGGCGACTTCACAAGCTGGGCTGACTTCTTGTTTTTTAGCCAATCTCAGTTTTCTTTTCTGCATGACAAAGCCTGAATGACCGGGTTCGCTACGAGGAGACATCGCAGCGGGGCCCCGTCCTGATATAAAGGCATCTCAAGCGTAGCAAACATCCTCCCCGCCGGGCCCTCCGAGCCATCTGTACAAACACCACAACGCTTGCTCCCTCTGCTGCATTTAAGGCGGACAAGGTGCACTAAAGAGGTCGTAATCCATCTGCTTCTGCCTAGATGGGACACTGGCAGCGCAAGGGGTTAGGGGGCTCCGACGGAGGGATGGTGACAGCTTCGGAAAGAGGCCTCCCACCTCTTTCCGCCTTCCGAGACCCTCCCCCCCAAGGTCCTCGATAGCCCCGCGGCGCTCTCGGCCGATGGCATGCACTCGGCATGACTTGGAATTACGAGTTGAGCGAGCCCATGAAACGGACCTGATATCAGAGCGATCCTCCTCCCGCCGGTCTGTAAATACAACCGCACCGCAAAGACGCTTGGCCTTTTTTGTTGTGGACGAGGTGGGCGTTTCCCCTAACGCTCCTGTCATTCCCCACCGATTTGAAAGCATCCCGACGATGTTTGCAGCTTATTTTGACTTTTTCAAATGAGCAACTGAAAAGGATTTGTCACAGACTGTACAGATCATAGCTGAGTGTTGCCCTCGCCAGGCTAAAGGGGGCGGATCAGGCGTGAGCCGGTGGGTGGTGAAGAGGCCAATTTCCACAAAGGAATGAACTGCATATTTATTTTTTATTTCCACATTTGAATTATTTATGCAACCTTTTTTTTGTAGTGTATAATAACCGCCATTATTGTCATCTAGTGCGATCGCGCAATGAAATACTGTGCAGTACGTAAATAAAGCCAATCCAGATATATTTCAAAAGTGCCCCGCTTGTTGTTTTATTCATATATCCTGCGTTGAATGTGACATTGACCCTGACCTTGGACCTCATGGCAATTACAGATGGTTCCTCATTGTACGGCGGTCCGATTCCGACACCACGACGTAAAACGTGCTCGACCGTAGCCTCGCGATAGATCACCGTGACACCGAAATTTGTAGGTAAGTCATCATTTCAAGACCTCAAAATAAACAAGGTGCAAGCACAAAACAAAACTCGACGGTGAAAACCACAAATCTGTCTTTCTGGCGTTCTCTGGGAGCATCGTCGAGATCACTTTTCACTACATCATCTACCTCGAGCGGGTGGTCACTATGTCATTCCCAAGCCCTGTTTTCCCGGAGAAAACAGACATGCCCATGCGTTTGCTCGCTCGGCCAAAGTGGAGAGCGTCTCCACCAAGAAACCTTAGACTACGGCACGGTGACGCCGACAAAGCATCTGTCCCGCGTTAACGTGCGCACAACAACGCGAACTCCCAGTGACCCTTTATCCCGACCGACCGCGGCGCAGGAGACGTCAAGCGCGATCTACTCCCCACCGGTGCATCACATCCACCGTGCTCGCTGTAAGTGTCATCAAGAGTTGCTCGCAACTCCAGGTGCACGCGTCCCACAGGCCCGCCGCCGCTGTGAAAACCGGCTCCTCGCATTGCCACAAACGCTCTCGGCCTTGAGAAAATATTTATAGATCTGACACACTGACCACAATAAATGCTCGCCGGCTTCCTCGGTCCCGATGTGGGAACGCAAGTGAGAGGACCGGGAGGAATTCAGTCCGTCCCGATGCTGTCGGCGAGCCTTCAATCATGCCTGCGTAGTACCACCTCCGCGCTGTAACTCCAGACAAAAATGCAGAACACGTTTATTGTAAAAAGCCTCGTTCCCAAAGCTCGTTGCTTGGGGCCTGGCGGGGACATTTTGGTCGGATATACTTCTCATAAAAAGTTTGGGATACCGTACTGTATTTGACTGCCCGGTTTCTCTAACAAGAAGGAATACTTACAGGACGTCCACTACTTTGCCTTTCTGTGACTCTTCCAGTCTTGGTTGCAACCTGCTGATGACACTCTTTTGTATTGTTCAGCTCAAGGATGGTAACACTTGTGAATTTATTTATTTATTCTTTTTTGGCGTATCATCCGCAGGGAGGGATATTATCCCGTCCAAATGCATGCTCTGCCAGAGGTATTCGTCTCATAAAAGCACCGACGTCACTCATACAAGTGACATCCACATGAAACGGGATCGATCATAAAACGTTCAACAAAACAATTCCTGAGGCCTGCCAAAAGCTAACCTACTAAAAGTCGGTAATGTGTTGAGTTTCTGCACCGACAGCTTGTGCAACCAACAGCTGTCCAGGAGGCTTTGCGGAGATGAAAAACATTTTACTGGAACTGCAAACATAGCGGCCTTCGGCGGCAATTACGCCACGTCAAGATGATTCCGCCCCCGCGGTCCCCACCCGTAGTAGTTTTCAATCAAGCGTTTCCCAAGACTGCAAACGACTGCTGTAATCAAAGGCGTGTGTACGGTTCAGCGTGATCAGACCAAACTGTTGACTTTCAAGAGGCAAGACGTTGAATTTCTTCTCAAGTCCTTGTAGGTTTTTTTCAGTAGCTCAAAGAACGTACTTAGATTACGAAAAGTCGAATGATTTAAACACATCTTTCCTAATTAAAAGGCACAGAGTGAAATGTACTCAAATATAAAAGCAAAAATGAATGTTTACTCATAGATACAATATCTGTTTTGACTACTTGACTTGGCATGATGAAAAAAAATGCACAAAATTTTCCCACTTTTCCGACAGGATACTGTAACTGTTAAAATAGCGAATGACCTGAGACATTCGACATACTTCATTTCTATCAGAGGTATGAGCTTGCTAGCTATATCTAAATCCCGAAAATACAGCTTCCTTGGATGCCACAATTTCCAGAACAGCTCGGTGTTGTTCCTTAACTTCCCCAGGTGAGGAAGCAATGCCATGGCCCAGCCTCCCGCCCGTCTGACGGTCGAGAGGATCCCTGGAAGCCTGCTAGCTTGCAAGCTAGCTGGTGGCTAGCGCCTCTCACTGTAGTGTGGGAATCCCCGTAACGACCTAGTGGGGGCTGTTCCACCTTTTGGTGGCTATAAGTGTTTTTTATTGCCACAGCCCGACCATGCAGGGGTGCGTAAGCAGAAATAAGTTGCTAGATCAAGTAGCATCCATTTTTTTTTAGTGCGCCGTGGTTTTACATATTCCGTGCACAAGTCTATAACGTCCGAGAATTGAGAAATTGGCTTAATTTTTCATGAATTTGAACCCTAATTTTATAGCCCAGGCGACTCATATTTGTTGTGTCGAATTAACAAGACATTTTTATTTGCATTTTACAGGGACTTTTAAGTACAGTAAAGAAGATGCTCTGAGATGGCCGTCACTCATCCAGCGATGAGCAGATGATCTTCATGGGTCAAAAGGGCTTCTGCTGAACCGAGTAAACATCAGTCGCTCAGCCGAGTCCAAGTTAACCAAATGCTGCAAGGACAACAGGAGTTGAGGAAGCGGTTGTCAACAGGAGACTTCTTAGTCTGAAGTTCTGCAGGAATTTCCTCGCCGTTACTCATCATCCCCTGATGGATCCTGTTGAAAAACGCGCCGTTTTCAAGTGAAATATGTTCCGCGCAGGATTAGAGAAGCGCAGTTTGTTTTCGTAGTCGACGTGTTTGACCTCGGAAAAGCGGCTTTGCTTGAAGCATCGGCGTGTTTGCTTGTGGGAAGCATGGCTTAGCTTCGCGGGTAGAGACACAAGTTTACACAACGTCACTCGACAGTTAGTCTACCGAGCGGAGGTTGACTCGGAAGAGTTCAATCCAGCCACACACACTCAAAGTCCCAAAAGACGACTCATAACTCGCTGCTTGAGATACTCGCCGGAAAACTATTCAATAAATTTGGTGGCCTTGCAAAACACTATAAAGTGGTCAATGTTACACACTATATGGACTAAGCTTTGAAACAAGGAACGGAAATTTGCATGTTGTGAATGGCCCACTGCGAGTCTGTTCTGAAAATGGCTCACCAGTCACAGGACATTCCCAGGGATGTTGTAGAATAATCATTCGGGAATATAACTGATGCAGAATACTTACAGCAAGAACTTTACTCCGATCATCGCCACGCAGCCACCTAAGAGGAGGAGATGAAAGAGAGAGAAGTGGCAGTAAAACAGGCCAAACGAGCAAGGAAGAGTTTCTCAATAGTTGGACAGAAATATTCACAAATTGGTGCGGGTTCACTCGATGTTGTTATTCATGACAACTCACTAACTCATGAAACACCTTTTGTCCTTTTGTTCCTTTAGGGCTCCCGTACCTCTGCTTGTTTCTGGCACACATCACTCTGTGCCAGATTTTAACCAGTGGTGGGAAAGGATGTGAGGCCTGTGGTAAGTCTAAGCACTACTTTTATGACTCCTATACACAGCATGCCCCTAAATTCTAGTTACGGCTCGTGATTCGCTGATAACTATAACAAAATGAGTTGTAGATATTGATTTTATACATTTAAATTTGGTCCATCCTTGATCCGACACTGTCCTTTTCCGCATAAATTGCTTCGCAGACACCTTGTTTTTCTTAAAACCTGCACAGAGAGGACAATCGGCGACCTTGTTCACCCTGCACACGCAACGTCAGAGTAATCAAGTTTTATGAAGGGATTTTTGGCATAAAGGTGCTGCACCCAATGACCCAGCCCAGGCTCTGCCTTGAGTCGCACCTCCGAAAAGCCGCGTCAACTCTTGTTAAAAGGTCTTGACAGTTGGGCCTTCCCCGGGGAAAATTCCTGGTGGCGTTCCCACCTTTTTGCCTTGCGTCAGGAGGAGGCTAAGTGGCTATATGTTTGTATTTAATAGAGATGAAAGGGCTCCATTCAAATATCGGGATTCATGATTGAGCAGTGGTTTCAGCTTGAGTCAATCATGGAAGATTTAAAGAGAAGCAGCACGTGTGTGGGCGGCGGTCTGGCTTGTTTTGACAGGCGCTCGTCAGACGCCCGACCAAAACCTCTCCTCCCGTTTTAAACGGCGAGCAAATGAGTCAAACGGTTCGTCTCCGTGTCATCAGCGTTAACCGCGATGACGCCGGAGCCAGACAGGCTGCGACTGGCGAAGCGTCCTCCCCGTCAACACGTGCTCGGCCAAATGCTCCCCGACGCCTCTGGCACGTGAAAAACACTTTGGAAACTTGACAACAAACCTCAACTAGCTTGTGTTTGGACTTGATTATTAATAGAAGTGGCCAACGTGTTAGCGCTCTGCGCTGAAGCAGAAGTACAGAGACTTGTGTCGGAAAACACTTTGGTATTGTTTCAACGACAAGGTACATAAGTACAAAAAAAAAAAAGTATAGACTCTGAAATGCATTTAGTTATAGGGGGAATCCACAGCTAGCAAGATTTCAATGTAGCTTCATTTCAGGTTGCCTGTAAACAAGCCGTTTAGCCACGCCCGCTACATTGGTTGCGTGACTTCGTAGTTTTACGACAACACTAAATGGTATTGGTAACGTACAGGAATTTATAATGGATTCAAAACCAGAAACCGGTGATGAAAGTGACCCGTTAAGCAGAAATGTTGCTAATTTTGCATCGTGCACATCCACCTGTGAAAGGCAGCTCCTATCCTTTGTTTTGTCTTGCCTTCTGTCCTTCCTTCCGTTTTTAATTTTTGTTTTCCAACAGGAGGTGGATTTTACCGCCGCAGTTTCAGCAAAGCTCCTCAAGCGCAACTTAACGGGGAACAGGTATGTACAATTCATCTTTGCTAATGCTCTCTGGCGGTTTCCCCGCCGACGTTTAACCAGGCCGCTGGGGTTCAGGGAAACGTCTTAAGATTCAAATTGGAGGTCAGGAGGGCATTTTAGTTGTGAAGATTGGTCCCGGAAAGAGTTAGTACCGATGCTGATGAATAACCATCATCTTAAAAAGTATGAGGCTCTGCGCTACAGATGTCACGTTTTCTTGGCCCAGATGTGGAAGGAGACGGTAAACAGTGGCGGAAGATCGCCTCTCAAGACAACAAAGCCCGAAGTCATCGTGGCCCCTCGCGTAGACAGGCCGGTGCCGATGTTTGTCGCAGCGCTTTCCCTCTTCCCACTTGATGATATTTCTCTTTCCCTCGAGCGCGCCGACTCTCAAACCCACATGGAAAAGGTTTTAGTTCCGCTTGATCCTAACCCGTCTTTGGACGAGGATTCAGCGCAATCAGCTCCAAAGATTGCCTCCCATCCTTGTGGCTGAGACTGTATAACCCGGGGAGATATCTCCTCCATCTCCACAGCTTTAGGAGATCACGATCACTCCCGCACCCGCCTCCCTCCCCCCCGCAAACCTAAAACGCCCTGTCCTGGTGTTGACCCCGCCTGCAAAGATGCGCCGAGATATTTCGAGTTGTTCCCCAAAACACAGAGAATTAAGTGCCGGGAGGAGGAGGAAGCGCTTGCTGATGAGAACGTTGCTATTCTCTTTTCATTTTCTTCATTTTTGGAGTGATTTTCATACTAATGTTTTCATTGTTTTGCTCTTTTTTTTTTTTAAAAAAAGAGCCAAATTAGAAATGCGGTTCGTCCCCTGGGGTCCCTAAATTCTTAAAAGTACATCATGATATTGAAGTATACTTCAATATCATGATGTATAAATATTTAGTATAAATATCATTTTATACTAAAATAAAATAAAAAATAATAAATTTTTGCTCAAACAATAAAGTAGATCTTACTCTAAACATAACAAAAAAGGGTCTCCCCAAATCATTTCCCACCACGTTTTCAGCCCAGACCTGAATTCAAACATACAGGAGCATTCATTTGATTTAAAATGATTTTATTTGAAATGCGTAACTAAAAACTCTCGACCCTAATTTCGCAGGAAGTGGTGCGGTGGTGACAATCCCCCCCACGTCCCCCCCTCGCTTGCCTGCTAGCATTAGCGTCTCCTCACCAACAAATTTGACTAAGAGCGCTCGACGCGGGATAAAATACGGCCCCCGCAGCACCGTGCCAAGTGTCTTCTCGCAAAAGTGGCGGACGAGGTTCTTTTTATGACGCCATCCCTCATTTTTTTTTTCACTGTCACTTGGCAAGCGCGCCTGCCACTTTAAGAAATGGGAGCAATTAAACACAAAAAGCGGATCACGGCAGTGTCCCCGGTTAATCAGCCCTGATGTTTTTTTTTTTTTTTTTTGGTCACTCCGAACTGGCAAGTGACTTGTCTGCTTGAGTCTGGACGGTGATCAAACGCCTCGCCGAAAAGGATTAGAAACCAAAAGAAAAGTCACATGCAGCTCCGATGCTGAAAAATACTAATTCCAGTCATAGGTTTTATTCGGATGTCAACAAAAGCTTTTTTTTTTTTTTCCAGAGTGCAGGAGTAGTTCCCTTTTAAGTCACTTTTTGTGGAGGAGCAAACAAATTGACTCCATGCCTGAAAGCTCAGCTCGCAGCTTCAAGTGCCAATGAGCCGGCCGGGTTCAGAGCAACGGCGGAATAAAATATGTGGATGCTATCAACTGATGTTCGCATTCAATTCAAAGCCCTGTTGTGCGTCTGTTTTGGATCATCACAAAAACAAAACGGCAATTCTCCGGAATGCCTTCACTCCCGTTACACGTGGTTACCAAGGCGGCTGGATTGTTCGTTCTCGCAGGTGTGATATTATTTCGGAAGAGGCCATGAAGAAATGCATGCATGAAATTTGAACAGTTGGAACTGTTTCCGTTGTTTTTCCCATTCGTAGCGGGTCAAATTGCTTCATATCTTGATTCACACTCACACAAAAAAAGAAAAAAAAACTACAGATGAAGGAAATTCCAAGAATTCTTTCCAAGCTGTCCAGAGAAAAGCATCTTAAATGCAAACAAAAACAAAAACAAAACATTCTCTGCATCTGACCAGATCAACAGAATACCAATATGGATCAAATTTTATTGGACAGTGGCATTTGGTCAGCTTATCAGGTTGTCAGGTTACAGGCTGCATGAAAAGGTTAAAAAAACAGAAACGTTTTCTTCCTCTGAGTCCTCATTTTTTTGCTCATAATAACGACAAGCCAATTTAAACAAATGACCACAATTTGAAGATACGTGGCAAATTTGTCATCATATTTCATACGACGACGATGATGCTAACAATATCCACATGCTTTTCATTGGACAGAGTTGATCTATAAATCAAATGACATCATCGGTGCACCTGCTGTAGACCCCCCCCCCCCCCCCCCCCATCCCTCCCGCGCCCCGCAACAAACGAGAATATTTGTCGTTGATAAATGTCTGCTTTCTGGGCCTTTCAGGCAAGTTTTCCTGATTCACACGCACGCTCGATGATTAAAAAGGAGCGACGCACGCTTGATGACCAAAGCAGACCGACTGGGGGGGAATCCTTGGGCTGGAGTCCACCTCTAGGATGTCCCTGCGTCGACCTTCAGTCTGAACTGTTACAAGTCAGAGCCACGGCATTGAAACGCAGCGCATGTGGCCACGTGTGCGCTCCCCATAAATAATTCCCCGTGTCGAGCGCGGCCTGTTTCATCCATCAGCGGAGGGTCCGGAAGCCTTCGTGTTCCCAGCAGCGCGGGAACCTCCCAAAACGTCCTCGCGCACACGTCAACGGGTTTTTCAATTAAAGCTTTTCGTACGCTTGCCGGGGTCATTATCCTCCTGATTTAGAACAACAACCGCTTCGGATTGGGTTCCCTTCTTTGGATTAAATAGTCATTGAGAGACTATTGAACCCCTAAAGTCAATCGCAATCTGCTCCGGGGGGGGGGGGCTCCCCCGTTTGTTCTTTTTTTTCTTTTTTGTCCTTGTCGTAAAAACTTTATGGACTGTCCAGGCAATGTTTTGTGGAACATTTGAACGTCAACTTGGTTGGTATCGCTTTCCGTGATCTGTGCTCTGAATAGGCGGATTGACGGCTGTATGGATGGAAAGCGATATAACGGAGGTTGTCGCACAAATCACTTTTTCTTTTTTTTTTTTTGTGAGCAGGGACTTCCGATAATAACGTAAAACTTTGAATAGGAGATCATTTTGTGCACAGTCACATTCCTTGTTGGCCGAGGGTGTGCAGAATTGTGCAGCCACATTATAACAGCTGTCGATGTTTACTCCCCTTTCCCGAAACGACTCGGTCACAAAAATTGTGGGGGGGGGGGGGGGAAGGTTTTGCAATTATTAATTTTGCTCTTTTTTTTCCCTCATCACCCCAGACCTGGCGTTTGAAGACTTTTTATGTCCGTAGGACTACACGTCGCTCCTCACTGTCTGGACCACCTCATTGTGGAAGCCCCCACGTCAACACGGTCAACTAGGTGAGATTTTCCGTGTTCTTCCTGAGAGGGTTTAGATGTCACACGTGTCAACAACTAGCCCCGAGAAGCAACATGTGTACCCGAGCCGAGGATGAAAGCGAAAGAGGTCGCGGCCGTTTTCCTCCGTCGAGCCGGTGACATAATTTGACGCTGACCATCCTCTTCCCTTTTTTTTTTTTGCTTCTCTTTCATGATCTCGCGTTTGATGTGCTCCAGGATTGTCCTCACTGCAACCATCCGCATCTGGCGTTAATTTACCGAGGAGCAGCGAGGAGTCCCGTCCGAGGTGAGCAACTTAACACAAACAGTTTTGTATCCATACAAAAATTGAATTCGACCACATCGCAATGTCGATTTGAATTCGATTCCTTGTTCGGCTGTGCTTGTAAGTCAAGGTGCCGCTTTAATGAGGAGAGGATATGACAAAGATTTTTTTTTATTCCACCTTAAACAGATTTTAAGAAGCCAACATGTGATTTTAATAAAAGAACCTCACCGAGTGTTTCTCAACAAGCCCCGAAATTCCCAAACAAACATTTTCAGGTCCATTTCACGGCTGGCAGGCACTTAGAAATAAAAAGGAGCGCCATGGAACGATTTCCGGCTCAAAGTGTCAAAATAGCCGAGTGAGCATGAAAAGTGGAAGGATTCCCGCTGGTGTTTGCGCCGGGCCAAACGCACGTCCTCGAGTGAGCGACGGCGCCGTGCCGTCCAAGCGGGCCGAAACCGGAGAGGACCAGATGGGATAACTTCGCATCTTTGTGTTGGACGCGCGGGGACGAGGGGATACGAGGAGCCAAGTGCAATCAGACTCCCGTTGTATCCTCCGAAGCTCGCAACAGAGATGGGACTGACGTTCCCGGGCCGCCGCTTTTGCACCTCGCTGCAGGATCCATTAGGAAAGACGGACGAGTAGAGGAAAAACGGTATATCAGTTAAACGCCATGAAGGGAATTGTTTGTCCTCGTTGGACGGCTTGTGGAGCTCTTCAGCATCTGTTTTCCGAATCCAAATTTCCTTTGTAGCCTCCTTCATTACAACTTCTGAATATCGGCCACAAAGTACAAAACCAAGCGTCTTGTCCCCGTCCAGTCTTCTGGAAGCTGCTCCATAACTGAGCAGATGTCCCCGAGGTGCCTTCCGTGGATTTTCACTGAAGCCACACTGCGTCAAAACATGCGCGAAGGTCATAAAAGTGTCCGGCTGATGTTTATGTGGCAAATAAAGCAGGCGTGACGCGCCATCCACAACGTCAACGTCTTCCTGACCACCAACATCTGTTGCTCTATTTTCCAACAAAGCCCTTTAACCTCCATCTCACCTGCAACTTTATCTGACGCAAAGTTTGGGGAAAAAAATAAACCTGATTTGTGACCTGAAACCATGCTTGAAACCTGAATTTGAAAACCCAACCCTGCTGTGAAACCCAACTCTGAAATCACAATCTTGGTCTGAGACCCGAACACTCTCTTGAACACTAATTTGGAACCCCAAACCCTGTCTTAAATATCTGTAACCTGGTTTGAACGACCTAATTTGACGCCCTAATTCAGGCTTGAAACTTGAAACATAAAATCCCAACCCTGCTGTGATGCCCGATAATAAACCCTCAAGTCGAAGGGAGTGCATGGCGGGTGATTTGTAACCCACGGCAACTGCCTCAACGTCAACTCAGTGAAGCACTACTCAAGTTTCCTTTTTCAACCCAACGAGGATGCAGCGAGAATTGCGCTACGCGGCGCCCTGGCCTCTAACTCCGAAAGGAATGAAGAGCAAAAGCACATCAAAGAGCGAAATGGCCGCAATCACTCAATTTTACGATAACTTCCATATTTGACTCGAAATAGACGCTGGGAATGGATGCGTCTGCATGTCGCTTGTTGGACTAGTTAACGTGCTTATTTTGGCGGGGCTTCCTGTGAAGTGCATCCAGCGTGCGCTTGATTAAACAGTGACGGGTAATAAAGGATGAGAAGCCACCACCCCCCACCACCAAAGAGCCTAGGAACAAAGACCACCGCATGTCAAGCGTTTCAGCCTGCTTGTCTCTCGATGACTTTTGCGCGCCTTTGTTGTGCAGTCGCAGCTCTTCTGCGAGACGTCCCGCTGGCTGCCGGCCAGCATGGCCGCACGAAGAAACGATGGGTTGTCATAACCCCCCCCCCCCCCCCCCCCCCCCCACTCCCCACCCCCCGCCCCTGCGCCGCCACGGTTTGAAGACATCCCCTCCTGGACAACATGCAGTCAGCTTCATGTCGCAATAACAAGGTTAGTTTTGCTATCAGCATGCGCGTCACACTTGAGCTGGCTGGGATATGTTTTTCTTTTTTCTCGTTCTTGTTTTTGAGACAAACTTCAAATCATCACCCTCGTTTGAAACCCGGCGATGAAACTGTCACTTGAAAACTTTACCTTGCCTCTAAAAACTGTTTGGTCAAAAGTAGTCGCCGAGTAGACTCGCGCAAGCTAAAACATGCGTCAATGTGGCGGCCATGTTGGCAGTGACAATGTTCTCATCGAATGGGGAATTGGGCAAACGTTGGGTTATATAAAGCGACTCTCTCCACCACTACGGTAAATTTGGAATAGAAATATTGTATGTACCTTATAAAAATTTTAATTTGCGCGAAACAATCATTTTGTGCTGACCGATGACCCCGTTCCCACAATCACTTCGTTAAATTCTCGTGGAAATGACGGAAGTGGCTAAAAATAAAATCCGTCACACCAAGCGACGCTCTCGTCCGCCACAATGACATCACTCCGCGGTCCATCTCGGGAAGTTGACTTCCTGGCGGGACGTGTTTGCGCTCGTCTGTCAGCTCTGGTGATTTATTTGTACTCTGACTTTGTCCCAGAGGAGTTGTAACAGCAACAAGCCGCCCGCCGGCCCGCCCGCCCGCACACGCTACATGATCGCTGACATCCATCTCAAACAATTAAATGTGTTTATTCCCCCCTTTGAGTGGAGAATTATGACTTTGGAAAAACATTTACGGCAGATCCAGCTAATGTTTTTTGCTAATGTGTCCCATGTTAGCCGCGCAGATGACAACTAAAGAAGTCATGCGACCAGCATTCATCTCACTTGTTTTTTTTAAAATAAACCCTCATTTGAAACTCAATTCCTATCCGTAATTTAACACCCTATTCCTTGGCTTGACAGCCTAATTTGAAATCCTATTCCTGTCTTGAAACCATAATTTAAAAGCCGATCCCTCTCCTCAACTTGAAGCTCTCATTTGAAACCCCATTTTCTATTCCTGGTTTAAAGTCCAGATTTAAAAGCCTGATTTGAAACCTGGCTTTAACCCTGAATTTGATACACTTATTTAAAACCCCATTTCTGGCTTTACACCCTAATTGGCAGCCCAATGTGTAATTCTCTCCCTGTTGAGAAACTCATTTGAAACCCGATTAGTGCCTTGAAACCATGATTTGAAACTGTACCCCTGGCTTGAAACCCAAACTTGAAATGACTTGAAACTCTCACTTGAAACCCTATTCTGCGTTTGAATTCCAAATTTGAAACCATATTCTTGTCTCGAAATTTCAGACACTATCTCTGATTTGAAACCGTCATTTGAAACCCTAATCCGAAACATTTTGGGCAAGTAAATCAATAACCGAACCTCTGAACGTCACCGAGTACCAAATGTCCTTTACGTGGGTAACAACATCCGACTTCATTCAAAGTCAATCCGTTCTTTTTTTTCTCCTTTTCTTTTTTTTCCTCCTTTTTCTTTTTCAGATGTTGACGCCTCGCAAATGACGCATTTCACATTGCGTCGCTGCAAAGCGTCTAAAAAGCGATTTCGTTACATCACACTGGCCTCAAAGCTCCTCAGTGGCTAAAACAACAACTGGGATTTGGGGATCACATGGAGCGCCCCCCGCCCCCCGTCCCCCTCCTCTTCCTCTGCGTTTGCGAGCGTGTTGAAATGCAGACGCCAAAGCTGCGTCTTATGCACAAAAAAAAAAAGATTGTCTTGAAGTTTTGCGGACGCAGTGCAGCTCAAAGCTTTTTCAAGATCACATTTATCATCACAAACATCATTAGGGAGGAAAAATGTTCTGGCCCATGGGAGGGATTGGACTGGTGTTCTTCATTTGGCTAAAGAGCTGGGATTCTTACATCTTATGCGCACACAAACACACACGCGCGTGCGTACTGTGGGCCTGGGCGGGTCTCGTCTTCACTTTGTTCAAGCCGAGCGCCTGATTGGAAACATCGGGATCCATGTCATAACGAGGCCGTCTTAAACATTCTCATCTGTGCGCGTGCATGTAGAGCAGGTGAACTGTGAAAAAAAGGCAAACGCACACCCGCGTACGCAAATGCACACCGGGAGTGAAGGATGCTCACCCTCTGACTCAGACTGAATATCATACGATGCTAAATGGGATTCACCGAGGGCAGGAAAATCCGATTCCGCTCTTTCCATGCCGCACATTTGTCACATAAAACATAACCAAATCTTTGCCGCGCACTTGTACGCCACAAGCAAGGGTTTCAAATTAAAATCTCAAGACAGTTTTAGGGTTTCAAGACAGAAGTATAGTCTCAAATCATGGTTTGGTTTCCCAAAATGTAGTTCCTGGATCTGAACGAAAACGTAGAAACCTTTCATGCAGTTTTTTTCCCTTCTCCTTTCTATCGCCCCCAGCAGTACATTAAGGTGTAGCGCAGCTACTTGTGCCGTCATCATCAACCTGTTTTGTGTGCTGTCCATGTTCACACTTCAGGCTGACATCAGGTGAAAACTTGTGCGCAACCAAAGTACACAACTCCAAGCGCAACCAAAAGGAGCGAACCCCTCACCCCCACGAGCCAATCTTTGCTCAGGGGCGTGTCCTCAATATGCTTCTAATCAGTGTATCTCATCAAAACGAAAAAAACAAAAAAAAAGCCAAATCAATGGAATCTTCCGGAACAAAACAACATGTTTGTAATCAGTCCACACGTGCACGCAATCCACAGGCACACACACACACACACACACACACACACACACACATTCGGGCGCTCTTGACACGTGTGACATGATGGAACCTTCACGTCATTGTACATGTACAACAGATGTTAAATTCAATATAATCATGTCCTGACAATGATTAATGCTATCAATTCATCTCCCGGCAGCTCTGTGTGTGTGTGTGTGTGTATATGCGGTGACACTTCTGGGAGTCCGCGTGAGGTTGGCGATGCTGACACAGAAATGATGGATGGATGGACGGACGCATGGAAATTCTTCTTCTTCCCAAAAGTCCCCGGCTGCCATCCCCGCGCGGGGGACTCGGCCACTCACATTCACAGGCCATGACAGGGGTAAGGTTTCAAGCCTTGGAAGAGGGTTTAAAAGGAGGGGTTTTTTTCTGACATTTGTAAATTGGGATTTCAGGAAAAAGCAATATGGATCAAAATTAGGGTCTCAAAGTAAGGATGGATTTTCAGATTAAGGTTTTTAATGCTATCAGCGAAATGGTTTCAAATTAGGGTTTCAAGATAGGGATCATGTTTTGATTTAGGGTTTGCATTCGGGTTTCAAGAAAGGGATACGGGTTTGGATTAAGGCTTCAAGACAGAGGTAGGGTTTCCAATGGAGGCTTTCAAGCCATGGATGGGGTTCAGAATGAGGATTTAAAGGCAGGGTTCGGGATTCAAGTTAAGGTTTCATCTCAGGGTAAGTTTTTTTCAATTAGGGGTTCAATGAGTGTTTTAAGCCAGCAATGTGGTTTCAAACAAAGTTTTGAAGTCAGGTCGAGTGCTTCAAAGGAGCTTTTTCGACGAGATCAGCGTCCCAAATGAGAATAACTTCTGAACCAAAGTTCTGTGCGTCAATTAATACAGACATCAAAAAGCCGGGGCTCACGTTTCAAATCAACCGCCGCCGTGACGCCGCATTTGCCAAACCAGAGAATAGCCGCACTCCCGACAAGAAGTCGTGATTGACATTGGATGCGAGTTGTTTGCTAACTCTCTTCTGGAGGGGCTTTCAAATGTAGTCGGCGCAAATCAGGTTGCCATTGTTGTGGAGCATTAGGAAGGGGGGGGGGGGGGGGGGGGGCGGGGGCTTCGCCGCTCAGCCGAGTGCCCACCCAAGTGGTCTCGAAGCCCCTCGTCGAAACGCTGCGAAAGGCTCGCAATCCCCCCCCCCCCCCAAATTGTTTGCATTCAGACGCCGGCGTCACGTAAAACATTCCTGGCAGGCGCCGCCGCGAGAGGAGGCTGGTTTATTGGAGGGCGTGTTACCATGGAGACACTCGGACGGGCTCTTTACAGGATTTGGAACGATGCGAGAGGGCTTTGAAGTCGCCTCTTTATCAGGTTAGGTTCGCATCCACGAGCGAGCCAGCGGTTGACGTATGCCCGGATGAGCTTAAAATGGGTTCCGCTCGGCAGTTGGAGTCGAGAAGGGCGGCGTTAGCATTTCGTCGAGAAATCCGGTTGACCTCGTTATGGATCGGCGCGTCGGTTTAGCTAAGAATCCATTAGCAAGCCTGTGTTGAGAACCGAAAAGGGTTGCGCGAAATGAAATAGGTTCAGGTCGTCTGCCGCGTTCCGTCGCTGACTCTTGTGAAAAAGAGTTCAGGCCAGAGTCACGTCTCTTCAACCAAACAAGAATAAACTACTGGGCACGAAAGTATAAAACCGTTGTTTATCCACCAAACAAACCACATTGCTGGAGTCAGTTTTGACATCATGAATGTTCCCGACAGCATTGCGGAGTTGTGCCCACGCTTACAATAAATATTTTGCTCCAAGTCTCACAGGGAGCCTCAAAAGGACGAAGCTTGAGCACCATCGGGGGCTCCCGGAATGTGCTTGTTTCATTAGGGGTCCTCAAGTACCACCCCCATTGCCCTCAGGCCCCCCACCTATTTTTAATTTCTGCTCCCAGTGGCACCCCCGCCCGGGGCCGTCCTGTCTCGGAGGTGCCACGCTGCCAGAGGTTAGCGGGGCCGGCCGGTTCTCAGACGGCATCGGTGCCAAGGCCAACAGTCTGGCCCTGACGGGACCCCCTTCATGACGCCCCCGTGCAACGATGCTTGTTGTTTCCTAATATGGTCCCAGGCCGCCTTTCCGTAAATTGAGTTTTTGTTTTTCAGGAGAACATTTGTGAACTTTTAACACCGTTTTGATCCCGTCTGCGTCGGTAAACAGGAATATTGTGACATGACTGGATTAGCTGCCGCTTAAATACACAATGGAAAGCACTTATTATTAGGTTTTGTGGATCAATCAGTCAGACATGCCCCTTGAGTGACACTTCTAAGGCTCAAGCTGCAGTGGGAACAGACAGATCAAATCTGACCGTGGGACCTGACTACGAGCCTGTCAATCATCCTTTGCCGGACCAGACGAACCAAATGAAAGCTAGCTCGTGTTCCAACAACTGCTTGTTCGACGGACATTATTACAGTTCTGCTTCCGGAGGACGTACAGTACATCTGTCTTTGAATGTAACATGCCCGTGGCTTGCTTACACCAACGCCGCGCGAAGATCAAGAATTCTTGACGCATTTTTTTACAGCGTACTTCATTTTAGGAGCAGAGTCATGTCATCCCGCCCCACAATGTGTCTTCCGACACACATGCCCCAAAACTGGTCCAGTTCCTGCGTTAAAACCCCCAGTGACCAAATGAGGCGTCAATGAGGTGAAAAGTAATACCCGGTGGGCCACGGAGGAGGAACATTCATTTTGCTTCATCGAGGCAAAATGAATGACATTTTGAATAAAAAGAGCTCAAGGCATCGAGAGACAAATCTCATCCCGCTTGTGTTGCTGATTATGTGGGACGTCACGCAGGAAATGAGAACATGAGAACCAACTGTTTGGCCGCAACCTTTCTCTCTCGTCTCCGCTGCTTTCCGGCGGGAAACAAATTCAAGTTCAACTCCCGCCGACTTCGACGTCCAACCTGCCAGGTAGACGAGACGATGAGAGAAGTCTGAGGAACCAAACCGGCAGTCGGGGGAAAGTCTTCCAAAGTCACACTTGCCTCATTTGGCCTGCGGACTTCCTGTCGGCTTTTGTTTGCGCGCCGTCAACAAAACGCGCTTGGCTTTTTGATCCTGCCGCCAGCCGCCGCCCGGACGCTTCATTGCCATGTGGAGTCAGCGCACAAACATTTGTGTGTTAAATGTGAGACGACACCGAGAGCCGCCGCCGCCTCTTTGTGTTTCCGTCATTTGAGGGAGAAGAATCCGCAATCCGAAGGAACAAAGAGAAACTTTCCGAGGGATTTTGTTTTTGTTGTTTTTTTGTTTCCACTTTAAAAACCGCAACATCGCTCTTGATTGACTTAATGGAAGATGTCATGTTTGTGTTCATTGCGGCAATTTAGCTTACAATCAAGATGTGATCCCATGTGATCCCCCTGCTTGATGAGAGCCTTCAAAGCGAACAAGACGGACAAAAGTAACGTGAGAGTCAATTAATAAGTCGAGCAGAATTTGGACGCCAGCCTGAATATCAATTTCTCAACGGTCTGAAGACATTTTAGACCATTTGTGTTTGCGGTAAACCGTTTGGGCGAGTTCCTCTTCTGTTCCCTGGTCTCAGGGCACGCCGGGATGTCTTTGGTGAGGAACGAGTTGAACATCATAAAACTTCCTGGCGGGAGCTGCTTGGGGATGAATCAGTAGAAAAGAAAGCGCAGAACCCCAACGGCAGCAACGATATCCACTGGGACATGATTGGGGGAACCTGGGAATGATCAAGGGGAAAAAAATCGAGCTAAGTAACACATTGACATTTGGATTTTGGTCTGTTTTGCTGCCGCTTCTCCTCTCTGCCTCTCCCCGCCCCTCTCCCGCAATTGTTGCTTTCAGGATTCTGCATTGACCCACCAAGGGAGGACCTGAAGAGAACCGCTTCCCCCTGTCACAGTAAAAACAACGCCTGCCGAAACCTGGTTGGAAAACCTGGAGATAGACGAGGAGAACCGAAAGAGAGCAGAAACCAACAAGATTTACAACATCTGTTTGGACCTAGTTCTGGAACCCAGGCGAGTAGAACTGTTGACGCAAACGACCTCCATTGTTTTCTTCATTTCCCTGTCGCCGGAATGTGTCTCGATACTTTTGACCGCGCGGCCTCGGCGATCGCGATGGAGTGCAGATGCGCGATTAAATGATGTTAGCATCTTGAGGACAGTTTGTCTTTGTGGTAGCAATGAGTCCCACTGATTTGACAGCGAAAGTGCGACCGCAGGATGCGACATGCGACAATCACACAACATGTGTTTGTCTTTTCATGTTAGCGACTTGAAAGAAGAAGAAGAAGAAGAACAACAACAAAAATCTCGAAATGAGTGTCTCAACGTGATTTAGAGCAGAGGACAAAAAAGAGCGACGGCCAAGCGTTTCCCTGGAAACAATATACGCGGCTTCGCGAGTGACAAAAGAGAAGCCATCAGTTGTGAACATGTCACAAAGCGGGAAGGAAGTAAGGCCCCACCCTTTTGCTCTACCTGACTGCCGTTGGAGGGAGTGGTGGGGGGGGGGGTGTCACGGTGCAGGATATTGTTACTAATAAAGAGAAGAAAGAGGCTAAGCGCTGCCAGCCAGTTGCAATTAAACATGAATACTGTTATTGTGTTGGCGGGCTGAGGCGGGAACTGAGCGCAACGTGGCTCCACTTGATTTACGGAAATCCCGAGAACACGTTTTTGTTTTTGTTTTTTTGGTTTGTTTTTGTTTCTATACTGTAAGTCTTAATGTTTGGAATTTTTACAATAGGCTAATGTTTACCTGCGCAGTTTGAGAGATTTTTTTTTCCTGGCGTCTTGTTTTAACTGGCACAACTTATTGCAGATTTTCTATCATTCGAGGGAAAAAAAACAAACATGGTGTTTGTGATGATGTCAGGAATTCAAAAAGGCGTTGCCACGTTTCTCCCCCTCGCCACTTTTCCCACCCTTCCCGCCCAATCTCTCGCCCAACGCTCCGAGGCCACTCTCGCCTGGTGAAAACAGGAAAGCTTGTGAGCGGACCTGGAGCGACTCCAGTTAACACGCAAGCGGCCGTCCACGTGTTTATCGTCTTCTATTCCTGCCCTCCTTTGATCCTCTCGCCACATCTGGCGCAGGTGAAGGACCCGATTGGTACGCTTTCCACCGAAGACGCTGACTTGGAACCGTTACTGGTTCAAGCGCCATATGCGAAAACGGGGCAGCCCGCCGCAAGGAGGGCGCGCCGACCTTCGCAATCGCTAAATGCCATCGTTTGGCAGCACGTTTGCTTACTTTCAATGTTCCTGTGATTAGTCCAGGAAATGGATGATTATAATTTGGGCCAAATATTTAATGTTCCCATTATTTGAGCGGGAGTGCGTCATGGCCAGCCCCACCACGCGTACAATAACAGTGGGGCAGATTCCCACAGTGAGGCTGCGCGCGCACACACACACACACACACTCACACACACACACACACACACACACACACACACACACACAGACCACCGGTGCAGCACACACCTGAACACATTAAGTGAGGACATACACGCATATCTTCAGATTGTTTACTGTAGTTGTCATCATTAGGCTCAGTGACTACCACCCAGATTTCAGTAGACCCACAAAAAAAAAAAAAAAAGTCTCACAAAACTATACCTGAGAATATATACACAGCGAGCCCGCAATGTTGGTTGGGCGTGGCCATTTTAGGGTAATTTTGGTTGAATTTGAGAGGAAGATTCAGCCCCTAAAGCCTGTTTAACATTATATATGGTATCCGTTTCCATCATGAGGAGAGTCACCAAAAAAAGTCTTGCAAACCTGTTTGAAAAGACACAGGAAGTCATCCATTTTGGTTTGAAGTGCTGATGTGATTTGGTCATTTCCTGGGATCCTTTGAATTTGGGTCAAATTCATCACATGAAGCCACAAAGTAGCTTGTAATTATGTGGGCATGTCAAACTTAAATAGACCCACAAAAAAGTCACCGTGCCCCAAAATTATGGTTTCAAGCTTTTAGTTTGCGTTCAAATTTGGGGGAAATGTAGGCCACAAAGCCAGTTTCACTTGGTAACATGGACACGGTGAAGTCAGCGTTGTCTTATGCCGCTGCAAAAATACTCGCAGTGATAATTGGCATCAAAGTTGACGGATATCGCACGGTTCAAATTCCATCTCGCATTTGGGATTCCGGAATCCTTCAGATTGAGGAACGTCGCCGCTTGCCAGTCCCGCTCACAGCCGAAAGCGAGCATGTTGCTCGCAGGGACTGCAGGGCAACATCTGTTTCTCGGCACTTTGTGGCGCACATGTGGTCTCTTAACCTTAACAAAGACGTCTTCATGTGGTTGACCATTTATTTTCCCAGCCGGCAAAGCGGCACATTCGTGCCATATTTTCTAATCAAACTAAAATGCCCTATAACGTCCTTTTTTTAAAAAATCTGATGTGAGAGAAACCACATGAAGATCCACGAGAAGCTCTTTTAATTCCCTGAGTAAACTCAGGTGGAGCTCGGCGACGTTGGCGAGCGGAGCCGCGTCGCCTCTCGCCTCGTCGGGTTTTAACGACCTCGCCGCAGCCGCTCGCAGCGCGTCGGCGCGCGCGCTTGTGGAAGAGTCACGAGCCTTCCCGCGGTTGCCGCTTGAGGCTGCAAATGCCGTCGACCCGCTGCAGTGACGTCTGCACATCACCTGGGATGTCAACCTGGATGCGGCGGATGCGGCGGCGTTCAAAAAGGAAAGTAAAACATCGCTCGCCGAGAGAATCACTTTGTTGTTTTTTTTTAGGAAAGTACAACATCTTGATTTTGTCTTTTAACCCTTTCAGGCACAGCGGTGACTACAATGGACATCTTATCATGTGATCAGGTTACAAGGTGCATGAAGCGGGGGGCTGAAAACTTTTTTTTCTTGTTTGTCATCGCAATTGCAATTTGCACATGCGTAAAAATACAATTTCTCCCTCGCTTGAGTGATTTCGCAATTCATCACGAGGCTCATTAACGTCTGCTGTGAAACGACTTCGATGGCAGCACAAGTATGCGTGCGTGTGCGTGTGTGTTGTGACTCGATGTTTCCTCTCTCCAGCTTGCTATTTACAGAACGCCCGTAATGACTGAACGCCTGATAACGATCTGCACGTTCTGGCCCGCGGCCAGAAACCCAAGTCCTGAGCCGCGCGAGTGTGACCGCCGCGCACTCTTAGCGCAAAGTGCTGCGCTCTTCCATGAAGACAATACACTCGAAGTTGACATGGGATTCCCTGCGAGAGTCACAAGGAATGACTTGCAGGTAGGTCGCCGATCTTCATCATTGCGCGTGTTGTCCCAACGGTTCATCTTGGACTAGTCATCATGTTGAGGCTTGACCCCGAGGACCGGAAAAATGGAGAAGCAAGGCCCGGGTGACAGTGGATTGTTAGTTTCCGTCCACGCGAGCGATAACATTGCAGTGACGCCATCTTGTTTGGAACGATATGAAACTACCGGTTGCGGGGATGTCAAAACAAATACAAACAAAGCAAGTTTTGTTGTGGGATCATTTCTAAACACAAGAACAGTTGGGAGTGAAGCAATCCAGGCTGGAAAAATTAGCGTTCAACGTGGTGATTTTTTTTAGGAAAGTGTCCCATCAATACTTTTTTTTTTTTTTTTTTAATGAAATAACGAGAACATTTTTAACAAATGCCGTTGGACCGTTGTCGTGGCGGACATGGCTCAAGCGGTCTCGTGCGGACCCGGCGTCTCGCCTCCAATCCAGAAAGCCGACAGCCGACTCGCGGCTCAGACTTCACCTCCACTTCCTCTCTCATTTCCTGCTCTGCTGCCAGTTGAGTGCAGCACAAGTAATTGCCCGACACTTTTCCCCACTCGGGCGCACGGGGACTCATCGGCAGTGAACCCAAACGGGCCTAATGATGGCGCTGGTATCTAAATGACCCTCACAGCACCTCAACCTGTTTATGTCTGCTGGCCGGTAAGTAAACTCTGCTGTTTGGTGGAGAATGCAGCAGATCTCTATCGGCCTCTCCAATAGTTCATTTTCAGTATTATTATTATTACTTTTTTATTTATTTTTTGACCTCATTAGGCCTGTAAATGACACAATGTTGAAATGCGTAACCCAGAGCACATGAAAATACATCACTGGATGATTTTTTTATTTTTTTTTCTATGGTGGAGAAGTATGACCTAATTCCTCTCTGGGAGGTGGACGACATGGACACGGCGCTCTTGTGCGCTCACAGCCAGAGAGGATTAAGTGAGACCGAACGCTGCGAGCAAACTGGTTCCCATCCAACATGTGCTTGAAGACAGTGATGGGAGGAGGCGAAGCGGGCCAGGAGTCCAAACTAACTGCAACCCAAAATGTCAGCTGACAGGTTGTGTTCATTGTAAAAATAATAGTTGTGAAAGGTCCTGAGGTAAACATTTTCCATGACGAGTGGTTTCAAATGAGGGTTTTGTCATGTACCTATTTCTGAATGGACATCACGTTTCCATTTAAAGCAGTGGCGTGATCTTTTACAGTGTTCACCTGTGTGAACAAGCCACGCCCACAGGAAGGTCACCAAAGAAGAACAGGAAGTGGGGAAGAGATTTTGTATTGCACACAGACACGGGTACAACTGAATGGCAGGCAGAGTGAATAAAAAAAACAGAAGCCAAAAGTCATCCTAATAATAATAAATACAATTGTCAGATATCAACAATGACTTTGCATGGATTATCTTGTGGAGCAAGTCTGGAAAGAAAATCTTCAAATGTGCTTGGAGGAACTCGTGACCCACCTGCTCGGAAGACGATCGACATCAAAGTAAGAGCAATTCTTTTTAGTACTCTGGCTTGAACACAAAACACACGCCAGGCCGCTCAGCTTGCAAACATTTCATGCTTGGCGGCCATCTTGACTCACCAACCAAACACAAAGCAGGGGTGTCAATTAAACGGCCATTTTGAAATAAAAGCAATTTGTTGCACATTTGGGCCATTAGAGGGCGCACTGACACCCACCTAAATGACAATTTACCTGAACTAAAATGAGTTTGACACCCTTGGTTTGAAGACCACTGACCAGTTTCTCACTCTTTGCCTTCATTGATTAATGTTGATGTTGGTGCTGTTGCCATTGAAGCGGCGGCTGCTGCTGCTGCTGCCATTGATGCTGCTCTTGATGTTATTGTTGCTTCTATCATTGCTTATTCTGCTGCTGTTGGTTTTACTGTTGTTGTTGTTGCTGCTGCTGCTGTTTTCCACCTTCTGTTGTTGCTGTTTTTTTTGTGCGTGTGTTTTATTCAACCACTGCTATAGTTGTTGCTGCTTCTGCTATTTTTTGCCCATTGTTGTTTGCTGTTGCCGCTATTGCTGGTTTTTGTTTTTTGTTCAGTCACTGTGACAGTCGTCGCTGCTGCTACTGCTGTTTTCCGCCTTCTGTTGCCGCTGCTCTTGCTATGCACCGTATGTTGAATGTGTATGTATCTATATATTTTTTTTACGACTTGAAACCAAAATGGTTTTTGTCTCGGGGGAAATTTACAAATCCGACGCGGGTTATTGAACTTCTTTTTTTGAAGTTTCATTTCAATGTTGCTGCTCGGATTTTTCCCCGGAGTGATTAGATCACCACTTTTTCCAAAGGCCAAAATCTCTTCAAAGGCATCCTGTTGCATGCTTTATCAATCATATGCATTTGATTTCACATCGCTTTTATGAAAACCCAAAAAGTTGAGTACTTACAGGCGAGGAGGTCGCCCTTGACAATCGACTTTCAGGACGGGGATATACTTTTGAGGCTTGAAAATATGTAAAACAAATTTGATCATAAATTCTGTGGTGTACATCATTGCTAGTGTACTTCTGTCAGGTTCCCATCAAGTAAAGTCACCAGCAGTCCGACTTAAAACCCAAATAACACTTCCGACCCCGGCGAGAATGCAAACAAATCCATCCCCGTCGCGCCCGCCTCGAACAGGGAAAGCGGCGCTGACGGACGTGATGTGAAGGCCCCCATCGGCGGCCGTTCCGGCTGGTTGACACGGGGAAGAAAATTTCCTTTCGTTGAACTCGTGTGTCCGACACGCCGAGTGACTTCTCCCACGCCGCTTTGCCCTTCTTTTTCCCGCGCGCCACATTGTGGAGTGTCTGTCATCTTCCGGTGTGGATGTGTGTGTGCCTTGCGAATGAGGATAAGCTGTATAGAAAATGCATGCCAATAAGTGTAGGCTGAGCAACCAGTGGTGGGTGAAAGGATAAATAGATCAGTGGACAGATATTTCATCATCTTTTTTTTTGGGGGGGGGGCTCTTGGTTGGTTTTCCTTCCACAGTTTTTGCATCGCAACAACCCCCTGCTCTCTCTTACAACCTGCAACCAAGGTGATTGAAACCATGTGAGGGATGAGGCAAGTTCTGGAATCGTTTTTCCGTATGAGCTAAGTTTACTAAAGTCTGCCCCTGAAAAGAGCCCGCAGCAGGTGGCAGAAAACCTCGCAATGTCACCTGTCTCCTGAGTGTGTGTGTGTGTGTGGGGGGGGGGGTCAGTTTCTATAGCTATGCTAGCCCGCGACAAACTCTAGAGTTATACTGTAGTTAAAGTACAGATACTCGTGTCAAAACAACATAAAACAGTTTCCCTCTTGTTTTATCGCTTGTAAAAAAAAAAGGGGGGGTGCGGGGGGCTAGCTAGCGTGTGCGCAGGCTTTTATGCCATCAAAACAATTTTTCCACAGCTTTGCGATTATTGTCAACTGACACAAAACTAGCTCAATTTGCTATTGATGACTTCAAAAAAAAAGACAGCTGCACACAAAATAGTCCCGTCCCCCCCGCCTTTTTTGTCACTTTTTTGTTACTTGTATAGCGAAACGGGAAAAAAAGCATTTTTCTCAGGCTTTTGTGCTATCCGAGCAAAGTGTTTCTATCGATTGCTTTGCTAACGTTGTGGCATGAAGAACAAAAACAAAAAAAAATTAAAATACCAAATTAGTTCCTGGTAACAACTGACAAAAATACACAGCACCTTACCTGGAGGTTGGTTTGTCAGATTAGACTAGATTTGTTTTTTGTTTTCGTAAATAAATCAACGAATACATGGATAGATAAATGAATTGATAGGATGGTTGAACGAATGGCTGAATGAATAAGTAGGTGAATGGATGAGCAAAGGAGGTGTGAATGATTGAGTGATGGATGAATTAGTACATTGATCCTTCAATATTTTCATGGATGACTAGACGAATAAACACATCGGTCGGTGTAGAGGGATTCAAATCGACGGAAAAGCGGATGAACGATGGAACAGAGCGCGTCATTTTCGCGCGGCGTGACATGATGAGGAGCTGAGAGGCCGCGAACATGACGTGATGCTGCGGTTTTGCTCCGGAGTGTCATGCGATTTACCTCAAGTGACCTGCGATGATGTAAACCGACTGCCACGATCATCATCATCAGTCACGATGGCGTTTAAACTGTCAAACTTGTCGCTCCTCAAGCACGCCGCGACCGTCCAGTCAGCAGGAAACGCCGCCAACGAAGGAGCGCCGCGCCATTGACATCATGGGGTTTGTTGGCGGCTGATTGGCTGAGGGATTCATCTCGGGGGGGGGGGGGGGTATAGTGTAGTATATGCTGAGCAAGAGGAAGTCGAAGTGAGCTGTTAGGAAATTGTCGTGCTATCAGAGGAACCCGAGGTTGATTGGAAGTGGGCCATTATAGTGCAAGGGACAGATAAGAGTGCAAAAGGCTTTTTTTGGGGGGGGGGGGAATTGCACACTGCAGATCTCCCAAGATAATGCCCCCATTTGAAAGATTTCAGCTTATGTTGCTGTGCCAATGTAATTTGCCCAAGTACAATAATAACAAAGGCCAAACAGGACTCTTGGTCCTGTAATTGCTCGGCGGGCCCGATTAAAGAACGGAGTGGGCTGTTAGTGACCCGCAAGCCGTATTTTGTGCAACACTACACTCAGCATGAGCGCACACACGCACACACACGCGCCGGGTGCACGCTAATGGGCCAATGAAAACATGCGCAGGGCGAGCGAGGGGGGGAAGTGAGTGCTTAAGAAAACAAACAAGAGGCAATAGGAAGGGGAAAAGGACAATTTCCACGTCCAAATATTAACGCAATCAAGAGCGATTAGTGCCTGTGGGACGGCGGGATGGCTTGCTTGCTGAGTAACTTGGACGACATTTTCACAGTTGCCTTTTCCTGTTGTTGCGTTGACAGCAATACAGTCGAGTAACAAATGGACTCTTGAGCCACTGCGAGATATTTTCTTGTTGTTATTGTTTGGGGGAGTCTGTCTCGTCTGGGTTGACAGGAAGAAAAGAAGGGGAGGGGGCAAACAAACATCATCTTTTCCGTCTTCATCCGCAAAGTCGATCCAGCTCCGATGTTTCCCTCAGTTCAAAGCCTGCGGCATTTCACACCTTTTTACCGTTAAAAAAAAGATACGCAACTAAATAGTCTTCATTTGAATTATAAAGTCGTTTCATAATCAAGGGCTCAAATCCCCACGTATAATTCACATTTGATGTTTATATGAGGCTTATCTAATGTGGTCCATTTATGAATTTGCGCCTTGGGGAAGCCAAATACGCCATCAAATTCTTTTATCAACACTAAATCACTTTAATGACCCAACTTTTTGTACCGTTATCAGGAACATAAAAACGATTTATTTATGGGCTCATCACCGGTCGACTGTACTATTCACATTTATGGCTCGTTTGAGTGTCATCTGGCGCAGCCCAGAGACCACTTAGTCAATTAAAATGATCTGGAATGACCACGTCGTTGGAAAAAGGCCCTCCTTTTTTCTTTTTTTTTACCGCTTCCTTGTCCACAACGATGCGCGCTATGCTGATTGCTTTGGTGCGTCATTCATCATTTCTGAGGAAACGTCCTATGGGCCGCCGCACTTCGACATACAACAGTGTGGGGTTTTTTTCATGCCTTTTTTATTTCATGATACCCTGACTGCGGATGGTGTGATAAACGATGACTACTCTGCCATTTACGCTGTGCGCACGTGTTGTCACCCTGGCCACCCCAATGAAACCTTTCTAACTCCGCCCCTGCGTTCAACCGCGGCAAAGGATTTTACCGCCATGATTGACAGTTGCTTTCAACAACTTCAACCGGCGGTCCAGTCAGGTTTCCTAGTGTTGCTCACAGCTCTAACTGGAGGTCTTGCAGAGCAAATCACCCCCCCCCCCCCACTCCCATCCCCACCCCAGGTTCCCTTTTGGCTGGATGAGCCGGTGTTTGCGAACTTATGTGATTTAGGAGGCTGTGCTGTCATTGATCAACTGTCAACACATCCTGTTTGCATCTCCGTTAGTGTGTGCTAGGTGAGTGTGAGTGTTCGCCGAGCGTTAGCCCTCCCATGTTGCTCGTAGCTAAACGGCAGGCGACATTGGAATGCCAAGACGATCAAACGTACGTGATGTGCTTGAACTATCCGTGTGGTGCAGGGGTGGACAAACATTTATATTCAAAGGCCAAGGTTTTAGAGAAAAAACATTATTTAATGGACAAAAAATAAAACAAAGGCATTTTTATTAACCAATATTAGTAAAAAAAAACAGCAAAATTAAAGCATCAGTATTGATTGTAAATAATCAAATTTAAAAAATGGAAGTAACATTTTTTTGATGTGCATTAAAATGTATGGAATTAATTGGAAGTAAATAAAATCGAAAGACAAATGAGGGTCAATTATTAAAAAACAAAACTAAACGGATTGATTTGGCCTAGCTATGACAAAAAAAACTGGATCACAAAAGGTTTGCTCACAGCGCCCACTGGTGGCGCTCTGAGCAGTCAAACGTAAATCAGAATCAAAGTTGAGAATAAAAACAAAGCTCGCGAGCCACTGAGAAGTCCACTTGGGAGGAAATGGCGCTGCGTGTTTTGTAATGTCGGCCCTTCCTGGCGCCGGTGGGGCAAGGTTTGAGGGGGTGGGGGGGTCGGGGGGTCGGCCCCGACGCGTCCAACGGCGTAAAATAAACACAATGCACAAGTTGTGTGTACGGCTTGGTCCCGCTCGACTTGGCATCAATTGGAGGCAGATGTTTGTGGCCACAAGTGGAGGATGGCGTCAAAGGTGGCCGGCAAGAGTTGGAGCCGATCCCAGCTGACTTTGGGCGAGAGTAGTATAAACGAATTTGAAAACAAAACAAAGCAAATACATCTAATTGCAATTCCCAACTCCATAGTGTTGTGATTTTTTTTCCCCCCCAAGTCCTGGGCTTTATCACCCCATCTCTTCATACAATACGTGAACTTATGGCCTTGCACTTCTTAAAAAAACTCAACGCATCTCGACATTTTATACATAACATTGCGAAGTCGATTTGAATTTGATGAATTTGTTCAGCCGTGGTCGAGAGGCGATTACAGCCTGGACTGGTCGCCGATCGCGGGAAAGCTGGAGCCAAGATTCGAACCCTGAACAGAATTGCGAGACAGACTTACAAACCACTATGACTATGGTGTGCAATTTCCTAAACATTTTAAATACATTTTTAAAAAAACTAATAACATTTTGAGTTATTTGTTTTATTATCAATTTGTTGCAAAGAAAATAATTAAAGTAGTGTTAATGTTTGCACCTCTCAAACAATGACTTGACACTCTTTTTTTTTATTTGGATCAATGCATTTCACTCTCATACTCTCATATCCTTAAGTGTTTTGTCAAAGCTTTCATCCTGCCAACGCGTGCCCGGCACGGGCAACGGAGCCTTCAATTTTGCTCCACTGCGTCACCTGCTGCACGAATGAGTATTTCCTAAGAACTTCTCGGTTGGGACAAAAGTATTGGCGGGGGGAGGGGGGTAGGCACACTTCTGTAACACTCCAAAAATTCTCTAGGTGGTAGTGTTGACCTTCAAACTGCCTCTCATAAAGGTTTTTTTTTTTTTTTTTTTTTTTTTGTGGGCTGTTTTAATGTGACGTTTTTATCATGAGGTAAAGTGTCAATGTTTTGTTAATTAATGGTGAAACAGACAGGCGATAGTAATTTACTACGCTTCATACTTGTGGCATGTTCCCAAGAAGAAAAACCCTTTCGTTTCTTACTGTAAAACTCAAATTGCAAAGCATGATGGGGAAATGAAGTCATTTTTTTTGTCAAACTACGCCATCTATTTTGGGATCTTGTGACCATTAAATATTTGTCTGGACTTTAAAATCATTCTACTTAGCTATAATGAGTTGCCAATAAACAAAATTCCAATTGGCCCCCTTTTCCCGCTAACGCTCTAGCGTACAGTGACAATTGTTCGATATAAATTCTTTTCCGTTGGTTAGCATAGCAGCTGTTAACCGTTTTGCACTGAAGCTGTTCTCTATTAGAATTGCACCTAACCACAGGGCACCGTTTTGAAAGTCCTCACCAATCAGTTTTGCGCCAGCTCTTCAGCACTCACGCACAATATCTACAAACAAAAAAAAACGAATTGTGGAGCTTTCTTGAAATTGTAGCATCTCGCAATGTTTTGTGCCCTCATGCTGACCTGTGTGCCACGTGTCAGGTTACATCTTGCATCATACGCGGTTACCGGTCCCCTCTCGTCTCCACTCGGGCCTCACGGCACCGCCGCCGACACACGAGCCCGTAAGCGAGCCACGTCTGCTTCTGCTCAGGTCAAAGTGAAAGTGATGCCGGGCCGTGTTGTCCTCCCGAGGGGTGGGGGGGGGGAGTTGTGGTTGCGCCGATGTTGGAGCCAAAGGCAGCGGGAGGAAGGAAGTGAAAACCTTTCAAATTATGTTTTATGACATTTTTTTGAAGTTTTGTACTTCTGCTTGGCTTTAGATGATTTTTTTTCCCTCTCATCGCTATAAAGTGACCCGCGTTCGCCTTGCCACCACCTACACAGCTGGAGGTCGACGACAGACATATTATTAGCTTAATAGCACAGTTTGAATGTTTCTGGGAAAACAAGAAAAAACAATTTTTATCGAGTACATTGGTATTTTTAAAAATTAATATGGTAACAGTAAGAAAGTAAAAACAAGGCTGTATAAATAAATGTGATTTGACTTGAGGAGGGGGAAAAACCATTTTAAAACTCTCGTAACATACCGTTAGCCTACAGCAAAAATCGTTTTGAACTTACTTTCTCTTTCTCAAAAAAAATAGCACGGTGCTTGCCACAAATGTTACTTTTTCTTCGTCGGTGTAGAGGCTGAATTGTATGATTACATTTTTTTTTTTTAGTTAGAATTTACGTTCTTGTGTTTTCTGAAAACGTTCACAAAATCACTTATTATGCTAATATGCTAATAATCGCAATTACCATTGCAGCCACGGTGCAGGTGAACTATACCGAAAGAAACGTCGGTCGTTGTTTTCAAAAGGGACGTGGAAGACGTGGATTTGAAAGACTTCCCAGAATTCCTTGCTCTCCTGCCAGCTAATGCGTTTAGCAGCGTCAGGTACACGCAAAGCTCCAGTGGCCGCAAACCGGATGGACTTGGACAAACTTTACAGTTGACATCTGGAATATCCTTTGCTCTGCCTCCTCCTCCTCTTCTTCATCTTCTTCTGTAAAAGCGTCAGGCGGAGAAATGTTTGAGTGCAGACGATGGCCAGCGTAGCTCATGGCGGCCGTCACTCATCGTTGACGTCAACCGAAGTCACATCAGACGCTTAGCGTCTTATCAAAATAGCATTTACGTCGCCGCCGCCAAACGGGTCATGACATCATGCCTGCTAATTGTAGCTTCTCTCCAGCATCGAGCATAAACTGGTGTTCCTTTGCAGACTTTTTTTCACGTGCCGTTTGGGGAACCTGCGGAACATTGACCCGCGAATAGGCTACAAATATTACACACTCTGTATGGGTGTATTTTGTACTTGGGTTACTATTCCCTACCAACAGTAAACTAGACTTGGGATTTTGAAAAAATGCATTACTTGTCTCTCTGTGCCTTGTACATCGCGTGCGAGCAGCCCGCCAACTAAAACTCAGTCGGTGTGGCGGCCAGGCCCCCTGGGATCCCCCTCAAAGATGATGCGCTTCTGTTTGAAGGGACTCGGGCGGTATGCCGGGCGACCCTTGTGGGGGGAGGCAGTGCGCTCAATGCGGGCCTCTTCAAAGCGTGTTTCCCCGAGCAGGAAGTCGAACCCTGTGCTGCTGCTTGGAATTGGGAAGGAAGGTGACTTGTGATCATGTCACCGTGCCAACGCCTACGCATGCCAGTGTTGAGACACCTCCCAACAATCACTCACTTAGTCGTACAACATTATCTGGATGAGTGTTTATGTTACAGTAGAGGTACAAAACATCCATTAGCCTCAATCGTTTTGCAACCATGTAACATTTCCTGAAGTACATGTTGCAATGTCATTAGCATGTCATTTTGAACCTTGTAATGTCTTCTCTTATCGGTATTCGCCACCAGAAGCCGACGATTGTATTGTAATAGAACTCATGAAATGAACTTATGAATGTGAACGCACAGGGGAGGAGAGGTGCATCCTGGGAGATTCCAGTTTCAGACAATCTCGAGCATGAGTTCCCCCCGCAAGGAAGCTTTTTAGCCGAAGAAGAGTAAAAGCCTCCAATCAGTCGCTAAAGTCAACTCATGTGTTCCCGAAGAGCCACAAAGCTGTTCCAAGTGCAAACCACTAGAGAGCAGTCTTCACGGAGCAGCTATTAAGTCATTATATGTTTGGAAGAAAAATCTCGTGGGCTGCCAGGAACATCTCGGTGTGCCGCAGCAGGAGGGGGGGGGGGGGGGCGGAGGGCGGAAGGGGGGGGGGGGGGAGAGACCTCATAGCGTGGTGTCAATGAAATGTTTTCATTGTTGTAACTCAAAACATGGGCTGCATTCACATACACGATTGTGGTCAGTCTGCTGAAGGATGATGTAGTCTACTTTTTTTAAACAACTATTTCTTCTCTATACGACTAACGCAAGTTTGACTTTGTACATTGAATCATGTGAGCACTTTGAGGCACTCGTGCAGCGTCAGTAGTTGTCAAATGAACAGACATAGAAAGTCATGGTAGCACTTTGAGAGCAAGTTCGCCCATCGTCGGCAGTATAAAAGGTCATGTTCGCACTTTTTCACCAATGTACAAGGTCATTGTAGGTCATGCTAGCCAACTAAAATAAAAAAAAATATTCACCGAACCCATGAAGCACTTTAAGGTGATGTTAGCATTTTCTCATCCATGTATTTGGTCAGTTATAGGTCATTTTAGCATTCCGGCAAGGTCAATGGTCATGTCAGCACATTTTTATCAAAAGAATAGCTATTTATTTTCATTATTTTTTACTTTGCCTATCCAAATCCACGTGAGTTGGAATCTTTTTTAAATATGCAAAGTAACGAAAAATCGTCACAACTTTTAAGTTAAAAAAATTCAAAAAAGTTGGCATGGTAATTTTTATCACGCCAGAAGTTACGCGCTAACTCTCGCTAACGTCGCTTAGCCCTGGATGTGTGACGCGCTGCTAATGTACCTTCGCCCCGTGCACTCCGAAGCAACCTTTGCCTGCACGTGATTGCAATCAGGCATGATCGTTTGCACGTGTGAGTGCTTTGTCTCCCCCCGCCACACACGCACACACACTCAGAGCGTTTAATGCGAGATAATGTCAGCAGAGTTTGGAGTGAATATGCATAAGTATAATTAAATCCCACACAGTGCCTTGGGGCTAATAAAGTACAGCGAGTAGTCGTGTTTTCACATTGTGTGAAGCTACAGTAGTCTCGGTAGCCAACTCTTGAACCATTATCGTAATTATGTTGTCTCTGTTTTGGCTAAACGTCGTTGTTTCGCGATGCCGTGCTTGCATAATTTTTGCTTGAGACTTTTTTTCGGGGCGGGGGGGTTGTGCTATCACAGAAAGTGAAATGTCGGCGCTCGTCATGGTTGCGGTATTTGATCACGTGAACACCGTGACCTCATCTCAGCGTCCTCTTCTCCCGTCGGTGATGTTCTGACCGCACGCGGATGTGTCAAGCAGATGGAGGCTGACCAAAGCTCGATTTCCCGTCTCTTAAAAAGACTCCCAACTTTTTCCGAGCATTTGGTAAAAGAGAGCTATGTATTTTTTTTTTCACAATATGAAACAGGTGTCCTAATAACATGCTTGCGGTGTGCCGCTCATCAAAATATTCAAAGATATCAAGCATTAGACGTATTTTACAGCGTATTTCTTGCCACACCATGTCAGGCCCGCTCCCATTTTTTTGTTTTATTTTCAGAATAACCATCGTACCATCCATAAACTATATTTCGCTTGTACGCTACTTTTAGCTAATACAAGCTCATTCGAGAGAGACCAATTTGGATGCTAATGCTAACATGCTAATTGCGCAACTGCTTCTCAACATTGAGTCTGCTTCGTGCCGTACTGGAGCCCGACTTGGGGCTTTTATCCGAGCGCGCTGCCGCGTTATAGTTTATTGTCGTGGTTAAGCGGAGTTCAAGAGAAAAGCTTCTTCCTACAGTAATTGGGGGCTCTACTCTGGTTGTATGTCGAGGAAATTGGCAGCAGTGGGAAGTGCGTCTTGGCCAGACAAACGGCAAATTCAGCCCATTTCTCAGCAGAGCAAAGAAAAAAAAAACCCCGCTGCAATGCTAACCATGCTGCTAGCTAACAAACACCATATCATCCATTGAACGATTGATGCCGTTTGTGTAGTTCATTCATGTTTTTGGCCCGCATGAGAAAACCGCTTTCTCAATTACGCTTAAAGATCAAGTTTTAATTGCAAAAAAAAAAAAAAAAGCTTTTTATGGCTAGCGCGCGGACTAGCGCGCGATCGGAACGTGCTATCCAAACGCACAATAATAAGTTCCCAATGACAAACACATGGCCTATACCGCTTTGTTCTCGTTGGTTTTGAAGGACAAAATCCCCAAAGCACACGTGTCCCACTGGAAAGTTCGGGGAAAAAAACACGAGCCCACTTTCACTGATCAATGTGAAATTACGTGGACATGACTATCATGCAATGCTAACTTGCAGAGGTTTTTAATTAATATGATTCATATTAATGAGTCAGTTTACTTCACAACCCCCCCCCCCTTCCTTTTTCAAACTCCAGCACAGTAGCAAGAGTCAGATGAGTCAGTTCCCAGGTGAACACGGGGTCGCCAGGGGGTTCCAACTGTCAGACGTTGGAGACGGATGGAGGTTCTTAATCCCCACGCTGTGACGAAAAATGTACACACGCACGCAAGCTAGCCGAGAGTGACAGGAACAGGTTTTGGGCCTGGCAGGGGATTGGAGATGCGTCTCGCGTCCGCTTCATTTATTTGCAATGCGTCACACGTATGACTGATGGTGGGTTTCTCTGAAGACAAACACGTGCACGCACACACATGTACGCATACGGACAATAAACAAAATGTTTTCGTGAATGTTAATCATATTAAAAATGTTTGACCAAATTTTGGATTTTAAACATAGCATCGTGTATAATGGAACGAATGGTTTCGCATTTACCTGACGACATCACAGCTTTTGTTTCGCTGGTTTCCAGCTCATCCTTGTGTGATTTGCGTACGTTCATACGGTTTATTTTCATCGCCTCTAATTGGCATTTGTTGACGACCGGTAATGACAGGAGTGGTGTAGAACCGATCAGCACAAATAGACCCAGGCTCTCATCACACGCCGGCACACAGACGCACGCACTGCGGCCGGTGTGTATTTACTCGGCACACACGGAGGGAGGCGCTCTAATTGATGGCGACGCACAGATGGCCGGCGGCCCTCGTGACCACAAGAGCGGTGCAGGCCGGCTCCCCTGCCGTGCAGGCCCGTAAAAAAGCGGCGATGCTTCACGGCCCATCAATTCACCAGGTGAACGCAAAAGGGCGCCCTCCCATTTGCCTCCGAGTTTGGATCGCTTTGCACTTTTTGCGGGAATGCGGCGAGGTCGGAGTTCACAACGTCTCCCGAGTTGGCTTTTTACAAGACCACGCGGTGCGGAAAGGACCAAAGTGACTAAACCGGACGGCCGTGCGAGAACTCCAGTCGGCCTTTTATTGGCGCATACCAGGCGATTGACCCTCGTGCATATAAATCAACTTGCTGCTGATAAAATTGTATCCTGTCGTCAAATTCGATTGCGGGTAGATGAACAGAATAATCTCAAAAAGCCACGACCTGTGTTGAAGAAAAAAAAAAGACAGGAAGCATCCATCAGAAGACCCCCCCCCCCCCGAGCCGACGCCGACATCCCACTTGTATTGTTGAATCGCAGCCCTGAAATTCCAAATTGCGCATGTCAACAATGTGGGAAAAGGAAAAGGGAATGCCGCCAGGTGGATTTGGGCGTGATCAAAACACCCAGTGCAGCATCTGGGTGTCGAAAAGCAACTTCAGTGGGGTGTTGCCAAGCACGAAGGAGCTGGAAAGGAGTCGGCCGCGCTGCTCCCATGTGGGTGGCTGCGTTCTCGCCGGCAGACAATGTCCCTTTTAAAATGGCCGCGTCTGGAAAGGCTATTAGATGTGCATATAAAATTTCCCCTGTGATTAATAGTGGATGCGGCAGGCCAGCTACTCCAACATGTGGTGGGGCCTACAGACTCCGCCTCCGGGGTGTCGCGTTCGCCCCCCCCCCCCTCCTACCATAAACCCGCTGTGCTTTCCTACCTCGAGGAGGAGGGCTCACCATCAAGGAGGCCTCACCAGACTTGTGAAAAGAGGCGGCCGCAGCGCCTCAGCTCAGCAGTCGAAGCATCCAGCTCTCCATCGGGCCAGCCAGCATCCACAGTCCCGGCGAGCGCGCCAGGACCCCGCAGGAGCGCGAGCGACGACGGGGGTCACCGCGGCGTCGCGTCCTCACGCCGTCAAGAGGATCTTCATCGATTATTGGTTTCCAAGCGCCACCATGGACCAGCCGGCGAGCAGCTGCATGAGGAGCGCCCACCCCAGCAGCCCCATCTGGGGGTGCATGCGGAACCCGCACTCGGGCGTCCCGGGCGCCAACCTGCAATCGCCCTACCAGCAGGCCCCTTTCTCCCTGCACCAGAAGCCCGAGTTTCTAGCCTACGCGGATTTCTCGGGTTCCTGCCTGCTGCCGCACGCCGCCGCCTACCCCCGCGACGACAGACTCTACCCGGACAGCCAGGGCGCCTATCAGAGGCCCGACTGGCACTTCAACCCTTGCGAGGCGCGGGGTCGGGCCCCCGAGGCCTGCCCGCCCGCGGTCGCCTCCGCCGCCGTGGGGGAGGGCGTCGGCGCGGGGCCCGAGCTGGACAGTGTGGGGGCCGAGCGGCTGCCGGGCGCCTTACCCGGGTGCCCCGAGGGGGAATATTCGCCCCAGAGCGTGGCGTCGGGCGACTCCGACAAGAAGAGCGGCGGCAAGAGGAAGAGAGATGGCACAGGTGAGAAGACGTGCTCCTGGAACTCCCCCCCGGCGCATTCAACCCAAATAATAGACATATTTTAGTCTTCATATTGTGACGTCCATGTGGAGGAAGCATCCAAATAAGTTCTTCATTCAACTTTCTTGCAATATCTTGTGGCGAATTGAATTTTCATCGCATTCAACGTTCATATTATTTTCTCATTAGTTCATATCGGCGTTCTGGTTCAAATGCGGAGGTGAATGAGAAGTGCCATTTCTCTCTCAGGACTGTGTTCAAACTGACCTTGAATAGTATATAAAAAAAGCACCATTTTCCACAGTGTCACAATAATGACAGCTTGTTGGGGGTTTTCCCCCCCCAAATTATTAGTGTACCAAGTTTTGTTCAATTACGCCTGCAGACCTAATAGGTGACGTTGATTATATGCATGCCCATGGCTGCCACCTGATGTTAATTGGACTCCTGTCATTTTGTCCAAAGACGATTTGTGGCCTCCGCACAAGCACTTTGCCCCCCGCCTCCGCTGCCCGCTTGCTTTTTACGGCATCTGGCTGTGCGGGATATTTATTGGGGGTGGGGGTGTCACAAAGTCCCGCCAGGTGTTCATGCGCGCATTCCCGCAAGGACGCTGCCAGCCGACCTGAACGCGATTAGCACTGACACCTGAACTTAAGTGTGACTTTTTTTTCTTTTCTTTTTTTTTTTTTTTTTTTTAAGTGCACCATCTGCATCCACACGTGTATTTATGCACATCTGGATTTGCAGAAGTTCACGTTCTGGCAAAGCTAAACATTGTCGAATTAGAGCAGTCGGAAAGTCAAATACGATGACATCAGCCTTTGTTGTCGTTCGTAATATTCCGCCGCCAGTCATTTGTTTTGACTTTGCTGATCTTTACCGAAGCGCTTCTGGTTAACAGTTTAAAATGCAGTCTTCTGGAAAAAAAAAAAAAAGACAAAATAGTTTCTTTTGGGGGTTTTGGGGGGAGACCCACAGAAAGAGTCCATTGCAGAATATTTTGTAAAGAAATAAAATCAACATTTATTTATATATATATATATATATATATATTTTTTTTTTAATTGTAAAGAAAAAAAGCAAATCAAAATTCTACAAATGAAAATCTTTTTTTTCCTTGAAAATACATTAAAAAAACATCTTGTCCAAGAAAAAAAACATTATATTATATATTTTTTAGCAACAAAGTTGTGTTTTTGAGTATCTCCTGAGAACATTGTCGCATCTTTCCGGAGGAAACTCGTGCAAAATCTTATGATACGAGGCAAAAGTCAAATTGTTTACAAAGGAAAGCGTGTTGAATTTCAGGAGAATAGTTCGTCACATAGGCTCCAGCACCCCCCGCGACCCTAGTGAGGATCAAGCGGTTCGGAAAATGGATGGATGGATAGTTCGTCACTATTACAAGAACGTACTTCAATTTTCAGCACGTCTGGCCCATGACACGATCAGCTTCAAATTGCAAAGAATGACTACAGTATTACGTTATTTGTTTGAAAGCTCCACCAAAATAGACCACGGCACCAGAATTAAGATCGTTTGGCCTTGGAGGAGGTCTGCTCTCTTTTTTTTCGACATTGTTGAAAAATGCCAACCCCCTGTGGAAATTTCCTGATGGATGTGTTGTCAGGTAGAGATAAGTTAATGCGGAGGTCTCCTGACCCGGAGTACTCGCACACACGCGTGCAAGAACCGCTCCGATCAGGACACATCCTCATCTTTGTTCTTTAGTGGGCGGCTTTAACGATGTTCCGCCGCATTCCTCCACTAAGTCGGTCCCTGTGTGGCTGCACGGCCAAATGGACAAATTAGCCAAATGCCCACCCGCTGTGTGTGATTCACGGTGGTCTTAAAAGTACCGCGGCCTGACCCTTAAAGTTTGTGGGCATCATCAAAAAAAAAATTTTTTTTCAACCCTTCACCGGAGGTATTTTCTTGTGCAAAACACCCCCGCCAAATGCGTTTCTCCTGCGATCCTCGCCCAGACACCCCAGAGTCGGTGTGCAAGGCGGACGCCAACTGCAAAGCCCGGAAGGAGCGCACAGCCTTCACCAAGGAGCAGCTAAGGGAACTGGAAGCTGAGTTCACCCACCACAACTACCTGACCAGGCTGCGCCGCTACGAGATCGCCGTCAACCTGGACCTCACGGAGAGACAGGTAGGAGACCGTAAACGATGTGTTGGCAAGAACTGTATGCCCCTCACATGTGGGGAAAGGAGAGCCACAGTTGAAGAACGGTAAAACCCAAATGAGCGCAGTCAAGAAGCTGCTGCGGGCCACAGCTCGCGCCACACGCTCGCATGCAGACTTGTCGCCAAATGCCACCCCGTCAAGCTCCGCCTCTTATCGGCACATATGCAACGAAGGATGGAGCCTATCCCAGCCATCTTCTTGCATTAGGAGGGAGACACCCTGAACTTGTTGCCAGCCAATCGCACGGCACACAAGACGAACAAACATCCGCGCTCACGTTGAGGGACAATTTAGAGTGTTCAATCAGCCTGCCGTGCACGTTTTGGGAATGTGGGAGGAACCCGGAGTACCCGGAAAAAACCCATGCAGAACATGCAAACTCCACACAGGGAGGCCGACGCTGGAATGAACCCGGTACCTCTGCACTGTGAGGTCGACGCGCTAAACACTTGCCCACCGGGTCGCCCGCAAGGGTCAACAAAATGATTTCTACAAGATAAAATAGAACATGCAAAGGAAGGAAAATTACCAAAAACGTTTTGGAAAACTGTCATCCTGAACCGTTTTTTTTAAAGGCATAAAGAGTTTATTCTTTTTGTTTTAGTGACTCGGTTTTCCTCATTCTTAGAATACATAAATAAATAAAATGACAAATTGTATCTGTGCTAATTGATGTAATCGCTGCTAACAGCACAAGCCAAAATGAAGTTTGACCAACTCTCCCCAAAGTAATCTGACTATGTGTGACTTTCTCGAATGCGGACAATAAAACCTCATCCCCCCCCCCCCCGCTCCTTCCGTCATGCGAAGCCGTTGGCGTCGCCCGGCCGTCCAAATGACAATGAGCAGATGTTTTCCTGTGCACGGACTCTTGCGGTTCTTCTCCCCGCATGACGTGAGCTTTTAGTGAGGGGGAGGTGGGCATGGGGGCGCCATCAAACCGGGCCAGCACGTGCGCATGCGGCCCCCTATATTAAAAAGTCCGGTGTCCTGGCTAATGAGGCGGCGGTGCCACGGTGACCGCACGGAGCGGCCGTCTGCTTCTCCAAATGGAATTCCCAGACTGCTGGAACGCGACGGCGGCCGCGTTCCGTCCTCGTTGCTGTTGTGATGTCCTTTCCATCAGTCGTCATGGAGGACAGAAGAAGGGGGATCAGGATGTTGGAACGCGTCGGATGAGGAAGCGTCCATGTCCAACTTCTACAAACTTGAACCAAAATGGGGAACGAAAAAAAAACAACCTAAAAAGGGTGATCGGATTCTAGTTTCCCCCCCAAAAATGATGACATTTGTATTACACTTAAAATGCTCCCCCACCCCCCAACCTCTCTCCCCAAGATTTGCAGATTTGCTTATTTGCGCACATTTTATTGATAGATACTCACCTTCTCGCTGTTTTCTGCGCTCAGGCCAAAGTTATTGATTGCGGTATCTTTACGTTTTCCAGATGCTATTTTGTCTTATAAAAAAACTAACAAAAATAAGTCCCGCCTGAGGGGAAGCAACAAGCGCTTGAGTGTCATCATCCGCTCACTGCATATTTGTTGAGGTCCGTTGTGCCGAACTTCCTGCTGTTCGCTGATCTTCTCGGTGTCCAAGTATTTCCTGTCGACAAGTCAGGAAGAGGAGAGAACTGCTCTCCTGTGTCAGTTGACGAGATGATATGGATCTGCGGAAATACAGCCTGAATGATGACGGAGCGAAGGGGCTTTTAGGCTTTTTCCTTTCTTGTACATTTGGAGAGACAAAAAAAAAAAGGCAAAACTGAGCAAAAAGTTGAGCTGATTCCATCATACGGTGATCCAAAATAATCGACAAAAGAGTTGCTTTCGTATTCTCTATTGACTCTGCTGACAATTAACACAATTACACATTTTTTAATTATTATTATTATTATTTTTTTTTTTTTGTGTCGCGGCAGTCAGGGAAAAAAAAATAGGGAAAGACTGCAATCATAACATTAAAAAGAAAACGAGCCCTGTATTTTATGAAAACGACAATAGGATGCTTTAAATTAGTTTTATTAAGTGTACTGTGGCATTGTGTGCCTTTAAGGGGTGTGGCCTAGTCAGTGACATCAGCCGCTAAAGTCAGGTTAGCTAGTTTGTTCGTTGTGAGCGCGTAGGCACCTTGCGGGAGATCTTTTGTATTTTCCTGCGAGTGTGGCTCTCCTTACCCACGTGCCGGGGCATCACACAACATACTCCATTTTTTTTTTTTGGAACCCCCCCCCCCCCCCCCCCCTCCAAAGTTGGTACACTACATAATTTGTGTCTTTCCTCCAGGTGAAAGTTTGGTTCCAAAACCGACGGATGAAGTGGAAGCGGGTGAAAGGCGGACAGTCGTCATCGCCCAACGACCTGGAGAACGACGACATGGACTCGGCCGCCTCGCCCAGCTCCGACTGAGAAGCGACAGAGCCAGAGCGCCAAGACGGAACGCTGCTTCAGTCCGGCCCCTCTGCGAGGAAATCCAACAATTCCAAAGACAATTTTTTTTCATTTTTTTTTTTCACATTCCCAGGAAAAGAAGACAGCAGTGTGGTGTGCTTTTCCAATGTACATAGTTGATTGATGTCCACCCTGATCTCTGTTTTGTTTGTGATCCATCCATCTTAAATATTGTGAGAGGCCTCCTGGATGTGTAAAGAGTGGATGTCATCACCATTTTTGTCACGTGACTGCAACCAGCTGCAGAGACTCACTTTTCTTTAATAAAAATAATAAAACAAATATTTTTTTGCGCATATATTTTCCTTTTTTTTTTATATACAGTATAAAAACAGATGTTGCCCCCCCCCTTTTTTTTGTAACTGGAATAAATCCTCCAATATAAAACTGGCAAAACCGCGCAAGCAAACCGAAATGGACTATATTAGTTTCCCAATTTATTGAAGCCAAAGCCCAAGCCTGATTTTACATTTAAAAATGTTACAAGTGTACACATACTGAATAATAATAATGCTTTTCAATGCAAACTCCATTAGTTATCAGTTATACATTTTTTTTTTAAATCGCCCATAAAAAGCTTGCCGAACATTGTTTGTCCAGGTTAAATAGTCGATCTGTACCTTATGGACATGCTGTGGTCGTGTTATCCCAGGTGGGGAGCAACAGCGACGTCTTCCTGGGTGGGGGTCACGGGATCTTATCCCACCTAATAGGGACCTCGGCCGCCCATCCAACACGTAACGCCGAGTAAATCCCTTCTCGTGATGGTGTCATTAGCATTAGTGATGTCACGCAATCCTCTCAGAATGACTCCTCATCAAGCCGCTCGCACCCTGACCGTAATGTGTCCTAATCCCGGCGAATGTTTTCGCGCTGCAACGTGCATTACTCACACCTGACACTGCACCCTATAGTGAGAAATGTGTGTGTGTGTGTGCGTGTGTTTCAGGTTGTGGCGGGAACTCCTGACCTCTCCAGGAGAGCTGCGGGTTTTTGAACGCTTTGAAAGATAGCTTAGGTAGATGATTGAAACCATTTTTCTCCGTCCTTGGCAGCGAGATGGTTGGAAGCGGCGGCTTCCCTGCGATGTCCGCCAAAAACGGCATCTAGTTTTGTTTCATGTTGTCTTTTATCATGGATTTGCCAACAGAGTATTTGTCAGAGAATTCTATTGGTCTTTAGCTGGCAATCGGTTTTTCTTCACCTCATGTTTACATTAATATATACAGTGTGTGTGTGTGTGTGTGTGTCAAGTACATTGCGTAGTGGGCATTTGTGGCCTCTCCTGGAGGGTGTTGGTACTTCCTGTCCTGAAAGGTAGATATGACATCAATATTTAGAAATAATATCTACATGGAGACATCAAATAAAAACATGCGTGCGTGCGTGCGTGTGTGTGCACACGATAGCATCAGTGTCATTCCAGGCAGCTCACAATTGAACATTAACCTGCAAGGGCGTCGTCGGACTGCCAAAAGTTAAAAGCATTTGGCCGCCACACACTCTTTTGTACGGAAGCATCTGGATGAGGCCAATTTGATCTCAACCTGAGTGAAACTAGACAAACCCACGCACAAGGGAGGTGGGTGGGGATGCAGGGGGGAGCTCAGCACCGGAGGGAGATGTAAAAAAAAAAAAAAAAAAAAAAGGATCTTTCTGGCTGACCATTTGCGTATGATGGAAAAGGGAAATAATAGGTGGGTATGGGCGAGGGGGCGGCTTCTCAAGTACAGGATGTTGTTGTAGCAGGTAGCCAGTCATCCAATTTCCTGCTTCCCAAAGAAAACAAGCGTTGGAGCAACGCATTCTTACAATGACGGGCTTATGCTCGCCCCGCGGTCCACCAAACAAAGCCTTTGGAGGTGACTGCCCTTTGGCTCTGTCTGCAGGGATCGTGTTTTAGCGGGGTTGGTTGGGTTGGGGGGGGGGGGTGTACGCACACACTCAAACAGTGGAGGTCAAGTGTTACTGTACGCCTGACCTGTGCAAGCCCCCTTTGCTGCAGCTGCTGGGGGTGGAGTGACTCCAAGTGGAACCTGTGCTAACCCCCCCCCCCCCCCCCCACACACACACACACACCCGCCACCACATCTGAACCTCTTTCAGGCTCTATTATTGTATTAGGGCTAATAGTAGTCCAAATAAACCATGTCCAATTGTAATCATAGTATTAATATCAGCAGTGTAAACTAATGAGGCTGGAATGTTGTTCTTGCGCCACGGAGGCTCCTCTTAAAGGCGCAGCGCGGCCAAATTAATGGATTAGTCGGAGTTTGGCGGTTTGCGTGATTGCCGCCTAACGCTGGTTTCCCCTTCCATTTCGCTGCGGGAAAAGGCCAAATATTATCTTATAGCTTCAGTTTGGGCTGGTTTCTAATGACCTCATTTGGATGAAAATGAGCCCTTGCGTGATCAGCTTTGGCGAAGCCTCCTGTTAAGTTGTCGGTCAAACGGACCCATGGTAAAGTCATTAGCGGTAATCATGTTTAAATATTGATTGAAATGGTGAATAATGGAGTTAACAAGATGAATTGATTTATTAGAGGGGGGGGGGGTTGCTTCTATTTCCTTCGCGTTTGTATAGTTAAACAGGGACCCCGAGGAACATTCTTGCCGTTTTTTGGTGAAACCTTCGTAATGAAACGGTGCTCCCCTCCTATTATGTTACTTGTTTAAGTTGACCCACGGTAAAGTCACTTGCTCACTGGCTGATTAAATAGAACCGACTGCCAAGTCAAAATATTGATCTTAACGCTGAACAATGAAGTCATCATAAAGTATAAGGAATATTTATTACAAGACCCCCCCCCCCCCCCCCCCCCGTCCTTGATGCTTTTGAATCGTTCAAGCCTGTCCTGGGTCAAACTGACTCAGGAACATCGCAATCCTGCCCTCGTAGACTTTCTGTGTCACCCCCTGTGAATTCCCACGATGGAAAACGGTGCCCGGAGGATTTTTAGTGTGCGTTTATGAACAAGGTCAACAGGTCAAACTGACAGAGAAACACGATTGATGTTCGCGAAGATTAGTTGAACGGTATCATGGGACCCTCCCGGTTATTTTTTTTTCGTTACCCGCCCATTTTGATTCCGTTTTGAATCACCGGATTCGATCGGGAACTCATCCTCTCCCGTCACCTTAATTGCTTGTGAGCAGTCCGCCGAAAGTGTTTCGTTTGTGGCAGCAAACGCATGTTGCGGTCGGGAGAGCCGCCGCCGCCGCCGCCGCTGCTGCACACTTTTCCATTTGAAAATGTTTCCAGCGATGAATGATTCATGCCGAGCGAGTGCGCTTTCATGACAATCTGTCAAAGGTCGCTGGAAAGTTGAAAGGATTAAAAATTACTGGAACAAATGATGAATTACTTCACAACATGTTGCGCTCCGTCTGATTTGCTCTTTTGGCAGCGGGAGTTTTGGAAAGCTCTGGAAGGCGACTTCAAATTTAATTTGTGGCCAGAGACATTTCCAACCTGTCCCGATTTGAAAATGTGTATCAATTTGACTCACTGGTGAGTGAGCAAACTTGATTATTATTATTTTTTTTAACTCTCCATTTCTCATTGTCTTGCGTGTGTGCTCTCATCCTCTCACACGTGTTGGCCAGAACCCAGTAAAGTTCCGGCGTGACGGGAGTTGCTGGGGGCCAGTTAGTGTCTGGCGTGTCCCGTGCACATCCTCCCAAGATGGCCGTTGAGTGGAAGGAAGCGGATCAGGAGCATGTGTTTGCGTGCGTCTTGCGAGTGAGCGAGCGTCTTTTGTGGCTCATGTGTTTCTGAGTACCTGCGGGCAACATCAGGCCTGGTGAGAGGATCCCCCCCCACCTCCCTTACCTCCAGCCCCTCACCCCACTCTCTCGTCTCTGGTGATTGGCGAGTCCCTCAGGAGGAATAAATACTCCACTTTCCACGGCACAATCGGTCAAAGCCGAGGAGCTGAAACCTTAAATTATAAGAGACTTCCTGCCAAATGCTGCTTTTTGGATGTCGCTCACCCCCCCCCCCCCCCACCTCCCCCTCGCTGATCCTGACCCGACGCCCCCGGAAGTTCCACCGACGGTTCTACTCTGCGAAGCATCACGCGGTCGGGCCGCTCCATCACCGTGCGAAAACACCGACGGCCTTGTTCGGCAGGAAGCGCAGACGCTGGCAACTTGTCGCTGCTTAGTATCCGACGGTGAAATATTCGCATGCGCCATGGCCAAAATTTTTTGCAATAACTAAAATGAAATATTTGTTTGTGGCATCGCCCACCTGTTAAGTGCATCATTGGTCACAATCGAACAGAATTTCGAGGAGTCTGTCCAACCAAAATGGCCGACATGGTGTCAAATTTCGTTTCTCTCACGATAGACACACCCACCAAATTTCGTGATGATCGGTGAAACTGTTGTCCCCGCAACGTCGAGATTTTTCCCAAATTTGGAATCAAAGTTTGATCCCTGTAACTCACCCCAAATGGCTGCTTCAAAGCAACATGGCCGACTTCCTGTTCAATTTCAAGCAAACGGGTCCTTGAGACTTTTTCCCGCGTCCTTCTTATGACGGACATCTCCCAACACATCTCTCGCACCGCAGGAACACGCAGGAATGTTTTCTTTCACGCAGTCAGCCTCCAGTCAAGAGGCCGCGTTGGTCTTTAGTGGTCCGAGGCCTCACTAAGGCAGCCGTGACACTTTTATGATGGCGATCCCCAGTAGTCCCAAGTGCACTCTGGGAGCCGGCCGGCGTTTGATGGATGAGTGCTTTGCAACACCATACCATCACCTGCGCCAGGACCGCCGATCAAGGCCGGCCTGTTTAGATAGCAGAGCAGAGGAATCCCGAGCGCAAAGAGTTGCTTTGCTGTCCACACTTCCGTCTGATTGACAAACCGTTTTTTTTTTTTTTTTGGGGGCGATTATATTGTGACACCAGATAACATGAGGGGATGAAGGCAAACATCGGCGGACAAGAACGACTAAACTGTGGCGCTGTGGCCGATCATTGGCGACTAGTTTGAATCGGCATATCGTATCTCACGCACTAAAAATGACATTCCTAGTTCGGAAACGACATGTCCAAATATGGTCATCTTAACCCTTTTAGGGACAGCGTCTACTACAGTGGACAGTTTATCATGTCATCAGGATTATTATTATTTTATTTTATTTTTTACACATTAATATGGATTATAAACAAACTTTTGTCTTGAAAACAATTTAAAACAAATCTATCAACTCTCGAAGTGTTTTGAGAAATCTTGTACAACAACTTTCGCTCCCTCTGGGGGTATTTTGTCACCACAAGATTGGGAGTCTGTATGTTATTTTTTAGTCAGGCAAAAATGAGTGAAAATAGTTGCTTTACATAGATTTGAGTAGGCCTTGAATCGCTGTGATGGATGAATCGGCCAACCGCAAAGGTAAGCGAGTGCGCTGAATCATTTCCGTCCGTTACACTGCCTCACTCATGCCGCGAGAATCTTTGAAAAAGCCTTTCGGCAGATGATGTCATCAGAGTCGTTTGCTTTTGTGGATGATGTGGATGTCTGGCGCTGTAAAAAATATTCTGCTTTGACCGCCATTTTTTTTTTTGGGGCAAATAATTCCATCAATTTTTCATCAAGTCGATGATTGAAGTTTGAACCCTTTCACGCGCCCTGTTACCTGATCACATGATAAGCTGTCCACTGTAGTAACCGCTGTCCTCAAAAGGGTTCAGCTACAAATCAGGACTTTTTTTTTTTAAAAGAAGGAAAAATACACCAAATTAAACTTTTGACTGGTATATTACCTCTGGCCAAAAAGCGAGGCGTGGAGAGTATCAATCACGGAAAATGTATGAGTGCAGTCAATAAATAAAGTTGTCATTGCCAATATCCTCTCAAATATTCACTCTCCTCTATTCCTCACGTGTTTTCTCTCTTTGCGTATGTGGAGCTTCAAAACGATAAGTGGTTGCAAGTTTCCCCGTGACACCAACTTGGTATGAGTTGATTATTTCAAGTCCACACTCACAAGCAGCAAATTGTCATAAATCGCATTGATGATAATTGGATAGAATAACTGTGAGTTGTTAGCATCATCCCCCCCCCCCCCCCCGGACTCCCCCGTTTTTTTTTTTTTGCTTCATAGTCTCGGCATGCGGTTCGTCTGTGTCACGCGTCGGTTTTCACATGCCGTTCAACAGCAGCGCAGTAAAGCACCACCACGTCATTTTCCTTGACGTATTGTTCGCGTATGATGTCGCCAGTCAGAGGTAATTACGAATTAACTTTTTTTTTTTTTTTTTTTTTTTTTTAAACGTTAGCATGAAATGCAGTTTAATGCGCTTCGGGGCCGCTCACGGTTGCTCCCCCCCCCCCCCCCCCGACAGAAACTTTTTGGGCCCAGAGATGGCAGTATAGGTGTCATGAAAAAAAAAGAGGAGCAAGATCCAAGGCTGCATGAGGTCATGCTGTCAAAAAAAAAAAAAGTAAAAGGTTTACTTTTTTTTTTTTTTTGAGGTGAAAACGTGCTGGCGGGCTTTGGGGCACAGTAAACACACTTTAGTCATGGGAACAGTGAGGCAAGACTTTTATAATGTACTCAAGCATATTTTCATGGCTGCACTTTTGAGGCACGTGGACTCGCGCCAGCTTCTTCCATTGGGATGCTTGACCACGTTTCGAAATATTTGGCAGCGCGGGGAAGTTAGCTCGAGTTTTCCAGGTATCTGTCCTTTAGTTGTTTATTTTTGGGACTATTTACTTTTGACTCCGTGCACTTGAAAACAGATGTCTGTGCTTTCGAACTCCCGACTTTGTCAAAATGCGCTCGTCGGAGACCTCGAAGGAGGAGAGCGGTAGCAACGACGGCACGACAGATTTATTTTTTTTGGTCAAGATGAATCCAGCCAATGTTTGGATTTGTCAAGTGCGTTTTCTTGTCTTGTTTTTCTTCTCGAATAGTTGGAGGAGTCACAAAATGATCAAATATTGCCGTCAAAGTTACCGCTAGGAGCGATGTCAAACAGAAAGGGGGAACGCTGAATTGAAAACGGCTATTTGATTTTTTTTTTAACTTGTAATGAAGTACAAATTTTGTTTGACTTTTCTGTGCTGTAATTTTAGATTTAATTATGCTTTTATTTCGGTTGGTCGGTGCCTTATTTTCTCTTTCATATTCATGATTTGTTATAGTTTATTCTAGCATAAGACGAACCTATAGGACCAAAATATTTCTGGATAAATGTTGTTTTTTTTTGGACACTGATACAAATTAATTTATTTCCTGTGTTAAAAAAAAACACATTTTAAATGGGGGGGGGGGGGGTCAAAATTCTTTTCAATTATTTAAAAAAGAAATTACTCAACACGACTGTCCACAGCGTACAGTCACTTTTATTTAACTAAAGGAGTTAAGTCACTACTTCAACTTTTACCAGCCGCTTTTTTTTAACATCACTATCTGCGTGCATCTGGTTAACAACAAAGTTTGAGTACTTTTGCCACCTCTGGTAATTGGCAGTATTTGGAACTAATACCTCACCAGCGTTGCAGCTGACTTCAATAAACGGACATGCAGTCACGCACTTGAAAGCGCGCAGACGCTCTGTTTCCTTTTTTTTTTTTGAGAATGGCGCACCATCGCTCGGCCTGGCTTGCATCCAAAGCAGCCTTGGGAGGACCAGAGCGGCCGCGTCCGACCTACCTCCATCTTCGCGTCCGTCCGCCACGTCCAGCAACCGAGCCCCGCGAGGCCTTCGCAAAGCCTCTCGCGTGACGTTGGAGTGCGTGCGGGTGCCTGGCGTTTGTTATTTTTCTCCGCAGTCGCACTGTCTTTCATCAGAACCCCGTCCTGCGGCCCACAGACTCTCTCTCTCACTCCCGCTCTCCCTTACTCGGTATACGGTTTCATGGTCTCGGGCCCCCGTCGGCTGCAGCACGTGGGCGGATGATTTCTAACACATGGGAGCCCCGCGAGCCCACGCACTCGCTGGAACAATAGCCGAGCTGTCAGTATCGGCCTCGAGCCGGAGGAGGACGACGAGACGGGCGGGAATGAGGTCAGCATCCTTCACACCCGCAAAGAGTAAAAACACATTACGTCGCTTCCATGTGCGGCGGTGTACACAAACAACCCGGCAATCTCATTTTGCTAAGCCCGCTTTTAAATTTGTTTCTCTGGTACACCCAAAAAAAATTTAATTGTGATTGGCTGAATGTAACCATAAGAAAGGAAACTTTTCTTCCCCTTTTTTAGTCCATGACTCCATTTGATTGGGATGTTAGATACCACTTTTTTACCGACCGATAGCAGTACTCTTCCAGCTCCAGACTACGAATACCTCTCATACTTGTGACATAGAAAATTTAATTGCTCACAATGACAAACAAATGGTGCACAAATACCTTTCTTCCTGGTGCAGATGATGAGTCGCATGATTTTTTTTCAAACTGCAGCAGTCAGGCAGAAAGCCTGAAGTATCGGTGGCTGGTATCGGCAACATCCAGGAGTAGGTGATACCTCAAAATAAGGCTAGTATCGGCCCGATACCGATGTCTATATCGATAATCCACTTACAAACGGCCACAAGTGACCGCCCAGAAAGCATTGAGACGATGCAGCGGTTAGTAAACATTTTACGGTAATGTAGATGCACTAATGTCCGTGCTTTCCATTGCCTTTGGTTGGCACGTTGCCCTAACCAACATGGCCGCCACGCATGCACACCGACCAGCTGTATCCAGTCCGAACGGTATATCTGTGATCAATACGTGAACACACAAACAACAAAGTGTGGATAAAGTGTTTCATCTCAGGATCAGAGCAGGAAGGACATTAGAATCGCAGTATGTCGCAAATTTCCATTCGAGCCCTATTTTCTACATCTCTATCAAGCCGGAAACGTTTGTTTCTACGAGGGCCTAAATCCCGGTTAAAACCCCGAGGATTAAGTCCTCCGAGAGCAGCCGTCAGCCAGCTGCGCTGGAATCGCGCTCCGACTTCCTGTGACACCTCAGTCTCCCCGGCAAGTGAGAGACGGCGTTCCAGACGCATGTGTGTGCTCCGTGGATAGTTTGCGTGTTAGCGAGTTGGCGGGAGAGCCCCCCCCCCCCCCCGCCGCGCCCACTCCCCGCTTGGCTCGGATTCATTTTGATCCCGCCGCGACATTGTTTGTCAGGTCGGATGTGGATTTTGCCGAGGCTGAGGACCGCCAGGTTTTTGTTGGACAAAGGGCAAGACGATAGCCGTGCAGCGTCTACCCTTTGTGTCTGTTCCTGGACAGACGTTTGGCTTGCGTGCTCTTAATTGTCTGGAAGTAAAGTGAGGAAAATAGCAGGCGGTGGGATGGGAAGTGGGAAGGAGGGAGATGGGGGGGGGGGGGGGAAGGTGAGTGAAGGTAGAGAGAAGGAAAACTGGTCAGAGAGCGCGGAAGGTAATTCCACCATAGGGCTGGTTTACAATGGGTCCGAATGTAACAATATGCGTCTTAGGCCATTGTGTGATGCTGCTAACATCCACACCCAATGATTGCACTGGGAATTAAAGTCCTCACGCACTCCCCAAGAGAGAGAGAGAGAATGTTTACCACCTCTATATTTCTATTCAATAGTACTACAAAACCGAACAATACTAAATCACAGACTCCAAATTCGGGGTCTGCCGGCATGATCCTGCCCTTCACGTCATTTTATGTTGCCTGGAAAAAGCTTAGCCGCATTTTCCTTTCGCTTCTGTTCAAAACATGCCATAACAATTAGAATAAAAATAGCTGGGGCGATTTTGTAATATGACGACGGGCTGGACATTTAAAGTCCACGTCAAGTGAAAATCTGTGTTTTGTAAATTACGACATGTCGAAGCCTCACAAATATGTCCTCTTAAAACCTCTGGTGGCTAGAATATTGCATGGCGGGTCGTCGTGGGGCCTTCTCGACGCCGTGACAACGAGGCACTCAAAAGCACCATTGCCAGTCGAACCCCCCCCCCCCCCCCCCCCCGGCTATCAAGGCTTGATTTAAGCGGTGTGGTTCTAGCTAGCTAGCTTTACGAACCTCGCAATAGCAGTAATGTGAATGAAGACTGTATTCTTCTGATTATATTTTACTGTATCAAGTGGGATAGAGGGGACTCCTGCCAGACCTCAACTGCGTCACGAGACCCGGTTTTAGTCACGGCCAGATATATGCAGGAAAGCTGAAACGGTGAAAAGTTGGATGCTACATTCACGAGTTCTCTTTCTTTGTATGTTTTCAGCACTTATCTTTCAATGTGTGTTCTGTAGTGAACAAACAAATCCCTGAATTCACTTTCTTTAAGGTTCCCTCACTGAACATTTTGACATGAATACGAAATAAATCTTAAAACTGACGTCATTCGTGACAAATTGAGAAGGGCTAGCTCGCAGACGAGATGTGATTAATTTAGCACTTTATGGGTGGTCAGGCACACTATTTGAATAGAAACGTTTAAAAGTTCTTTTTTTTTCGCTCCTTTTCTTGTTTGTTTTTACGTGGGAAAGCACCACCGGACAAGTAGACAAATTGTGTCATCTGATGGGAGCCTCAAAAGCCCATCGCTTTGTTATGCCAGTCAGCAGGAGGAGGCTCCAACCAAAACAAGCGCGTGGTCACTTTGGTGTTTGTTTGACTGTTTAGCCTGGACAGGGTTTCCCCCCCCCCTCCTCTCCCTGGCCCCCCCTCGCCCCGGCGATCGTGATGCGAGCCATTAGCGCCGACCATCTGTGGACACGGATCCCCGTTGACCGCAGACAGCGCCGCGCTCCGCCCAGAGGGAACCAAAGACAACATAGCCGCGGAGGAAGTGTGCTGTCGACAGCTCCTGGAGGCCCGTTTAACGTCGAGTCACGTCAGCCGTGGAAAACGCCACCAAACATAACAGTTTTCATCGTAAAGCAGTCAACCGCTGCATCCTCTCTCAGATCTTACAACGTGGCTTTTTGTCCTAAATACTACCCTAGGACAGCCCTCCCCACTTGACTTTGTAGTCAAAAGCCCTGTCTCAAAAAAAAAAGTAATGCTTTGACGTCATCTTGTGGCTTCCTTGCTTGCAAGGAACTATGTTAAAGTGAGACGAGGAGCTCCCACTTGAGACTGGATCAGACCCAACAGGAAGCTGGCGCCTTTGCTGTGGTTGAGACCCCAAAAATGTGCCACTTGAGTCCACATTTCATGGCCGCGCTTGCCGCCGTCGGGCTGCCTGATTCGCACGCTGACTTCACCACTGCCATCAAAAAGAGGAAAAAAAAAAGCCCATAGGCTGGCAGCAAGAATCCGTATCTGATTCCTCGATGCCGTCCCCGCAGAGGGCAGAACAGGCTGTCGGCACCTCAGGGCAACTCACCTGGGACCCCCCCCCCGTGACCACAAACACCCTCCCACCCCTCCTCCCTCACTCTCTGGACTTCGTCATCGTCACCAGCGCTCATAAGCTCACACTCTGCGACGCGCCCCCCCCCCCCCCCCCCCCCCCGCTCGATCATCCTCGAGCGCTGTGTTCACGCAAACCCCAAGAACGGGAACACCGATCGCATTGCGGGCTGCCTTTTGTCTGAACGGGAAGTCTCAGCAAGTCAACTAATTCCTGCCAGGCTATCGGCTTACGCCCACCGACACCCCCCACCCCTCACCCCCAGTCCCTGAGTTATTACAACGTGCCTGTTCACAGCCCGGCTTGGATCTGCTCAGGTCCGAGCCCCCCCCCCCCCCCCCCCTCCAATCAAAGAGAGCTTCCACCGCAGGTGTCTGGACCTGGCTGGTCCTCCTGCTGTCACTCCTGCTATGCTTTGACGAGCGCCGGAACTCTGGAGGCCTCCCACGCTCCCGCTTCAGCATCCAGATTGTTCTCATTTGGGCCGGTTTGGGTCAGGGGGCTAAGCACACTTGCGCACAAACACACCTTTACAAGTGTGAGCAGCTGGTTTGGGCCGCAAACCTCCCTGGGCATTTGAGATGCTTCAAAAGAGCAAAGTTCCAGAAAGGTGACGGGGGGAGGGGGGGGGGGGGGGGATGACTCACGGCTCAACACCAAAAGAGCTCCATGATGAGGTTAGTTTAGGAAAGTGAGATTCTTAGCACCTGAGCCCCGTGCTAACACCCCTCCCCAACTCACCCCCAAAGTCGTGACCCTTTTTTTTTCCAGCCCACGTGAACACGTCAGTCTCTGTCTGCAATTAAACACTTTCCGAAAAGAATACATTGGTAAATCTCTAACCATGACCTAATCCTGTTCAGAGTCCTAAACCCAACCTGAGATACACACCTAAAACGTCCGAGACTGTAGTCTGCATTAAGACCAAATCTTGACTGAGACCCATACCTCGGGAAATCACCTTACACCAGGTACTAGACCTCGACTCAAACCTAAACCTTGCCTTCGATCTAAACCTAGTTCTAGCCTAGAGCTGAACAAAAACTAAGGACTAAAACTGGACATCTATTGATAGCAACACCTACTGCAAAACCAGTTCTAAACCTGAACCGAGTCTAGCCCTAACCTTAGACCTTAAGATAGACCCAAAACCAAAGTTTGGACCCAGATAAAATGGACACCAAAATGAGACATAATCCATGACAAGTCCGCTGCCTCTTCTTACATCTAAACTAGACCTTGACCAAAATCAAGACCTAAGACTAGAATGATACCAAGATTTTGATCTAAACCTGAACATATCTGGAGTGATAGCTCGACCTTAACTTCGACTTAATGTCAGTGCTATACCAGTCCGAAACATTCACCCAGACCAAGACTTCAACCCTTATATGAAACTAGACGTGCGCCAAACCCAGACCTCAACTTGGATGTAAACATAGTACTAGCCCAAGACTACATCCAAACCAAGACCCAAATGTGGGCTCGGACTAAAATTTAAGCTTCAAAAAGAACTACACATTTCAATGACGAAATCTGGTCCTTGACTTAGCCCTAAACCGAGATCAAGACCCAGATCCAAACGTTCACCTAGAGAGGAGGACTTGCTCCAGCACAGTAGCACCTCCTCCTGCTGGCCTCGCATGGGACTTGGTGGTGTTGCATAAATGGTTGCAGAGCCCCACAACATTCACAGTCGCTTTGGATTTTTGCCTCGGATTAAATCCCCATCATGCTCTTTTCAACGAGACCCAGCCAGGAGGGGGGGAAAAAAGGGACAGCGGTGGTGTTGAAGGAAAGTGGGGGTTCGTATGGTTGGAGGGGAGGGTGGGGGGCAGACGTCTTGTCTGGACACACTCTGAAAAGAACTTTTTGAAGAAACCCGATCAGCAGCGAAAACAAGAATGAAGTCAGATATTTATTGAAGGTGGCCAGCAGGATGTGAGATCTCCAGAGGAGAGAAGACAAGGAGGTCGAAGGTGGGTTGGTGGAACCCAACCCCCCCCCCCCCCCCACCACCTTCCGTCACCCTCCCTACACACCCACCGCCCCCCCTTCCCCATCGCAAACTCTTTTCTGAACGCTCGCCAGGAAAGTTTAATGGCTGTGGAATTTTGACAGGAAAAAGCAGGGCTGGAAGTTTGACAGGAAGTGGGAATTTGTGTCTCACGAAGGCAAGAACGCGCAGGAGAGGAAGAGCGTCAGAGCGCTTTTCCAACGGCGTCCCCTGAGGGGTGGGGTGAGGTGGGGGGGGTGCTTTTGGGTTTGTGGGGGAGGCTGCAGACTGACAGGACGTGATCATCTGGCCTCAAACAATCCAGGAGCGCCCGTGGAACAATGCGCACACACCGGGAGCACACGTCGTTTACATCGCATCAGGAGCCGAAACGAGATCTTCGCTTTCACGCACACTCATGCGGAAGCTCGCGGCAGCTGCTTCTGACTCGGGCCTCCGCAACAAAACCTCTGCTCGACTCTTCCCAAACCTTGAGACCTTAAACGTAGACTTAGACCTAAACCTTGAGCTATTAGCCCAAAACATACTGTAGACCTACTGCCGGTCTAAACCTCGGACCTCGGAATTTCTCCATATGAGAAGATACCTCTAGTCCTGGACCTTGAGGGACCCCTAAGTTATGGACATAGGTCTAGTTTTAGCAGTAAACCTAAACCCTCTAGCTAAACATCGACTTAGACTTAACTATCAACGTCCTCGATCAAGACCTAAAAACAGCTTCAGACCTAAAACCTAGACTTGCTTTGTGATGTAATTACTGTGTTCAAATCAGATTTTTAAACTCTGGTTCGTGAAGTAGCTTTTATCCGTGGTACACACACACACACACACACACACACACACACACACACACACACACACACACACACCCCGTTAGATAAACATTAGCGTCAATCATGTCCAGCGACAGTGGCGCGGTGCCCCCACAGCCTCTCACCATGTCACCCCTTAATGTCGGCACATGTGCTCCACTCCCCATCCTTCAGCGCACACCTCCCCGCCGCCCGGCCCAAAGACAGATGCCGAGACATGGGGACAGACGGGTCCGGCGCCCCACCCCCTCTTCCTCCGCTCCCCCCCCCCAACCCGCCCTGACCATCTAGCCACTCATGGATACGTTACATACTTAGTAAAATAAAAAGAGTCACGGGATGTTTGTGGCGGTCTGTGAAATGTGTCACAGGTTATTTAATTCTTAAGGGGGGGGGGTGTCATCACATGTATTAAAACAACCACATAGTTTTGCCTTATTGAGCAATTAGCCGAATGCTGAAAAAACCCCGAATGTAAAACATTGTACACAAATAGCGAAGCAACACATGTAGACAGACACATAATCTGAGCATATATTTTTATTTTCTGTGAAGAATAATTTATTACTACAGCTTACTTTTGACTATTTCCACATCTGTTTTATACTGCCCCCGGGTGGCCAGGGTGCACAGGTGACCAATAGAAAGAGCAGTCCAATGTCCATTAAATTGAAGCAAAAAAAAAAAAAAGATTTACATTCCGTTTAGTTTCACCTCACTTCTTGACTGAGAACATACAGTTTTCAGTCAACAAATAAAACGTCTTGGCCGAGTGCGATGCCGCACACTTTTGAAAGGCAAACGCACACAATGAAGAAAACGCGGCTCACCAAATGGTCCTAAAAGTCTGCGCAGCACTAAAACACAGCCTTTAGAGGCGTGAGGTCCGCGGCCCACATAAGTAAAATTTGACAGGGCAGACGTTAACTTTTGGCCCTCTTAGACAAACGGTAAGCTCAGCTGGACGCTGAAGGAGTCTTGAGAGAACTTCGGCACGCATTTGTGAACATGCGGTTGTCCGCAAAAGGGCCTCCAAGGACATTTTGAACAGAGTCAGTGCGAGACTTGAATTAGTGATGTGCATTTTGAAGACATATCATCAAGGCATTTTCCATAGAAATATGTCAAAGCAAAAATTATTTGTATACAGTGGACAGAAAAAGTCTACACCCCCCCCCCCTTTTTGCGTCCCATGGTTTTGTGAAATTAGTTGTGTAACATTTTTAAAACGTTCTCCACTCGTCTGATTTATAATTTTTTTTTTTAAGAAGGACAAATAAACAACTCTGATAATGTGGTTGCACAAGTGTGCACACCCCTTTTGAACCGCGGTTATTTTCACATTGAATTTGCTACGGTGCAAGTTTTACTCTTCGGTGCCGTCCAGTGGTTTTTACTTTGAATCGATGGAGAATGTAATTGCGTCATTTGAAAACCAAAGCAAATCAGAAACGGACTCCCGTTACTCTGGTTTGACGCCGGGACGCACGCCTCCCGTAGCCATCCACATGGATTTCATAACTCTTGTGTATACTTTGAGCTTATTACATGCAATTAGAAACTCCTCGGGCGGGACGTTTATGACTTGTGACAGCGCAATTGGAGCAAAGCTAAACATTCGTTCAAAGCTCACATTGGGTTTATTTGGCCGCATTACGGGCCTACAATCGCCTTGTGAATTCCTGCCAGTTGAGTCTTTAGTCATTCAGGGTGGGGGGGGGGGGGGTCAAGGCAGACCCACTCCTGGGGGGCCCTCCACTTTCATGTATTCCAAAGGTTTTGAATATGAATATTTATCATCAACTGAAAAGTGTAAATTCACCAAAAAAAAAAAAGATTTCCTGAAACCGGAAAAGAAGGTGGGAGATTATGCGCAAAGATTGGCTGTGTTTGTCGAATGCTAAGTCCACCCCTTGACTATCGGAGGGGGTGGGGGGGGGGGGTTCCTTGTCATAAAAGGCGATCATAAAAATGTCCGACCTCATTTGTTTTTCCGCTATGTGATCTTTCCCATGATTTTGCTTTTTTTGTATTCTGTGGCTGCAGGGATCGAATCGAAAGCATATCAAAGTACGTGTTTCATTATAGATGTTGGGGATCATCGTAGGCCAGACATCTCATTTGCGTGCTTCACTTTGAAGCGGGAAGCATCCGTCTGAAAAATGTTTCGTACCACTTTGCACGCGGGCCTCCTCTTGCCAGTTGGCCTGCGGTGTAAACAGGTGTGTGATCCACTTTGCAATGTCAGAGACATTCAAGGCCAAGCTTTTGAGTTTTCTTGGGATTTGTGCTCTTTTGTTTTATCATCATCGTGGCAAAGTTCAGCATAAGAGTTGCTACCTGTAGCAAGGTTTGGGGTGAAGCGTACTCGGAGGGGGGATCCCGATTGGGCCCTTGTGGAAGGGCCCGGGACGGCTTTCCACGGTAGCGGAGGGTCCTGTTTACTCAGCTGCGCGGCTCCAGAGGGATGAGAAGATGTGTTTGGGGCCTCATTAATCACAGCCGCTGCGGAAGAGATAAACAGGCCCGACCCAGCAGGGATGCTGCGGCTACCGCCGTTAAGACGGGGTGTAGCGGGGAGGTCACACACCGAAGGGGGTGTGGGGGAGTGAGTTTGGGGTCGGAGGGGGGGGGCGCTCTGCACCCCAGGGGGATTGACCATAACACTTGCTCTTTGGTTCCACATCTGCATGCCTGTGCAAGCTTGTAAATCTGCATTCCTGCTCTGCAGCGGCTGCAAGTGCATGAACCTAAAACAACCTGTTTTTTTTTATGTTTGTTTCAATTCCCTTACAAATGCACCTTAACGCACCAGCTTCAGGGTCGGTTCCAAAAAGCCCGATTAATCTTGCAATGTTGGACCCCAAAAGCCCCACCCACCCAATTACCATTTCGTATTTCCATCTTAATTGTCGTACTTGTTCACAGAATCAGCGCCGAAAACTTGCGCTGACTTTTCTTTGGCCCGAGCGAGTGACTGGCCAATCAGTTCGGGAGCACTGCAATAAGCCGAAGCGCCCCCCCCCCCCCCTCCAAATGGGTTTTAAGATATTGTATTACTCTGTTTATGTAAGACTACTTCTTAATTATAGCGCGCGTGTGCGCGCCAGTGTCCTTGTGCGGCCGCCTAATTGCTCTTGATAGGCTTGGAAAAGTGACATCATTGCCGCAGTCGGCAGAGGTCATGCTGGGGGTGAGGAGTGAAATGGGAGTGAAACAAGCAAAAAAAAAAAAAAAAAAGTTTGTCAGCAGTCAATCCAAATGCTTCAGTCGTGATGGACTGCAACTGAACAGCCAGGAAATGTTTTTTTCATAATGCTTCAAGTCATTTATTATAAAAAAAAAATGTACCCATGTCTCTCCATTTTTTAAAATTTTAATTCATATTTGATTAATTAATTTGTAAATAATAAACTACAGAATATTTGTAGAGTTGGCCAATATGAGTCAATACTTGGTCATGCTGCTTACTTTTTTCTTCTCCTCCTCTCGATGGCTAAAAAGTTGTCGTACCAGCATTGTATGGATTTTCAAAGGCAACTTCAATTGGTTGATTACTACTCTTTGAAAAATATTTCTTTTTATGTATTGTTTATTTGTTATATTTGATGTGTAAGTTGGTCTTCAAGAAAGGGACCAAAGGGGGGGGGGGGGGGAAGACGTTTGAGGGGTTGCTCAAAAGCCATTGTGTATTTTAAAATATTTAGGAATGACTTTTACCCACAACTACAGTTAAATTTTGCTCACGGGGCGACTCTAATTTATCTGTATTTAATGGGGTGCTTTTGTTTAGCGTAAATTAAAAATAATACCAGTAAAATAGATCGATAGACAGACAGACGTGCATGGTCTTTACATCGGGTCATTTATGCCACCTAGTGGCCACGTCAGTGTAGTACAAGGCATGTTTCCTACGCCGTTGTTTGGGGGGTAGGGGGGGGGGGATGTGTGTGTAGTTCTTTTTAGTTTTATTTTTTCCCTTTTAGTACAACAATTGAAGGATATATTTTCACCAGATGTGGTTCATCTTGCATGTTTGTTCAAATATTTTTGGAAAGCAAAGACAGCAATGGAGGCCTTGTAAGGTGGTTATGCCCCCTTTGTGGGAGTGCATTGGTAATAATAACTTTATTGCAAAAATACAGGTTCACTCTTTTACCCCCCTTTGACCACACGACTACCCCCCCTTAATCTCAAACAAACATCAGCTTCTTATGCCTCCTCATGCACTCTCATCTTTTAGTATACATTCATTCCCTCTTTTACTACCTTTTCTCTACCTTTTTTTTTTGTTTTGTTTTGTCTTGTTTTTGCATTCCATTGGTTGAAACTATAGCATAAATAGATGCAGAACAACAAAGTTCACCAGCAGCATTAAACATGAAATCTCCTCGTGGTGTTGGTGTTGTGGGTCGGCGGTTGTTGTGTGGTGGACCTCTAGGGAGGCTCGACTTGCATAGCGGACTCAAGCGCTACAATTGGGCTACATTCTCCCGCAACCTCAAAATAAATGTAAAAAAAAAAAAGAAAACATTTCTGGGAAATAATGCCAACCTTTGGTTTAGTTACAACGATCAATCTTTTTTTTTTTTTTTAAAATGTACAGCATGAAGCATTTCATTAACGTAGCTGAATAAAGGGGACGGGGAGGGGCGCGACTGTACAACTGGTTGATATCTCTCAGCGCATCACTGGCTGAAAATAGACCTCTTAATACAGCGTATAAAGCAACGCGTGTCTCGGCTTATCCAGTATAATAAAGTGTTCCGTGTTTTTTTTTTAATATATATATTTTTTTGCCCTGAGGTCCATTTTAAAGTGAAACAAGCATCCCTTTACAGTCAAGCATCTTCCCCCCCCCCCCCCCAAAAAAAAGGGCACTTCTTCTACCGCTATATCCGCTTCGCGAAGTGCACTAGAGGCAAAACTTAGTGCAGAAGGAAAAAGAAAAACCAAAACATGCTACATTCTCGCTCTCACCTGGTCTCCCCTCGCGACCGTCACCAGAGTAGACTGACAAGCAGCGGAAATAAATAGTCGACACACCTCTGTTCAAAAGACATCTTTTTGTGAACTTACTTTTTTTTCTCCGCCATTTAATCTGACTATATAACCTGTGCAACTCCATTGAAAGTAGGAATAAAGAACCGCGCACACCTTCATACCAGGGGATGTGGCTGAGTTCATAACTAACCAATCACATTCAAACTCCTGTCAAATAGGAATCACGGGAGTTATTTTAAAAGTACAGCTGATTAGGGCCAAATGAAGTTCAAACCTGATTTTCAAATATACGGCTCGAAAACTTCCCAAACGCACGTGCTGCGGTCCAGTGAAGTCGTGGTCAGGAAAAGCCTACTAGAACAACTAACTCTTTCGGGGACAGCTGGTCACTACAGTGGACAGCTTATCATGTTATTAGGTTACGGGATGCATGAAAGGGTTAATTTCACCCAAAAAAATTGCATTTGAACAGTGGTGTGTGGACTTTATACATCCAGTGTATGAAACCCAGGCCTGTGTGTAGGCAACCTTAACCCAAAATCTTAACGTTATTATATCAGACTGACGTACGTAACCCTAATGTGAAGCCTTCATATTTGGAAGAAAAATATACGATGAATAATTAAAAAAAAAAAAAAAAAAAAGAACATCCAAAGGGTGCCAGGAACTTAAAAAAAGTTTTAACAGAGGAGGCGCTTTTCTTGTTCAATCTCCCGGTAGAAACGGGAGAACTGTCTGTCATTCAGGTAGGTGAGCTAGCGGCGAAAAAAGTCGGAAAGAGGAGGAGGGCGGCGTTCGAGGGGCAAAAATACATCCCGCTCCGACACTTGTGAAGTGCACCCCCCCACTTCGATGTTGAATAGTCACAAACATTCCAGAAGGTCTTAGTTGCTACAGAGTTCATACATGTTCTGTACACGGCCTCAGGGGGGAGGAGGGATGGGGGGGCAACAACAAAAAGAGAAAATATGGCTGTCTAACAGAGAAACGGTTCCGCTGCTACGTGTGTGCGTCCGCCAGGAAATGCCCGTGGAGAAAGAGGAAGAGGCGTGGCTACTCTGAGCCTCCACGCGCCCGACCCCCAAAGTGTCATAAGGGGAGCAACAACAGGAGAGGTTTGAGGTTTTCGGGGGTCAAGAGAGACTGCATAGACAGAATAGTGGGACGAGAAAGAGAAAGGTGAGGGCGGGGCGTTGAGGAGGGGCTGAAGCAGGGGGGGGGGCTCTACTTTGCGCTGCGGGGGGTGTGCGTGTGTGCATGTTTGCGTATGAGCGGCGTCTCCGCCGGGGGGGAGGGTCGTCCGTCCGATCCAGGCCCGTTGAGGCGTGCGCATCCGGGATGTTGTTAGAGATCAGTGAGGACGAGCGGGACCCTGACCAGAGGACAGTTTGACCCCCGTCAGACACAGCCAGAAACTCCCGGCGCTCCCTGACAGCTCCTTTAAACACAAAGGGAAAAAAAGCCATGTTGAAACTGGATATTGTTTAGCCGCAATATGCTGCAAAGATATGTTTTAGAAAAGTTGTATCATTTAAAAAAAAAAAAAAAACTAACAGTGATATTTTTTCCAGAATCTTTTTGAGAAAGTTGTCGCGAATTTTATTCTTAAAATGAATTGGGGGGAAAAAACAACAACGAATAAAAGTTGGAGTGTAAGTTAATTTTTGAGAGAAAAAAGTTCAGAAGAGTATTTTGGACAATTGTAATTCTAAATCTGAGATCAAAGTCTCAATCATGCGCGAATAATGTATATTTCTGAAAAAAATACTGCTTTTGATATTGTAAACGAAACGAACATAGTAAAAACAAATCGGAACCTCCTAACGGATAAATTAAGTCCAGATCCTACTCACTCCTTTGTACCACAAACTATGATTTGTTTACCTTGTGAGACAGAGGAGGGAAGTGGTGATGACAAGGTGATGAAGAGGATGGAGGAGGTGATGGCGGTGGAATAGCGACAGGGACTCAGGACAGAGGAAGCAAGCAATGGGAGGAGCAGGCACTGACGTCAGCCTGCTTCGCCTTGGAGATGAGACAGAAAGAAGAAGAAGAAAAAGAAAGAGACACCAGACGAAGAAACAAAGGGAAGCAGTGCGTCACTCTGCTTAGCCACAAGGGGGCGGCAGAGCTGTGTACTCACAAAGCTGCGGGTGGCGGTCAGGCGGGCGTGGCGCGGGGTCACCACCACAGTGCCACTCAGACTACGCCCCATTCTCCTGGGGTTGTCCCCCTCGACATCTGGCCCCGCCCCCAAACGCAGACCCTGCAACATCATTGGCTGCGAGGCGCGAGAGGAAGAGGACGTCAGTCATGTGGATGGGAAGAAGACAAAGTGGGAGAGAAGGGGATGGGGGAGTGGTGGGGGGGGGGGGGGGGGGGGTCACCTTGTTGAGGTAGGTGGGGGTGCTGGCGCCGTCCGGCCCAAACACGCTCCTCTCCATGTCTGCGTTGGGGGTTCTGGAGCGAGCTTGCCCTCCCACCCTGGAGATGAGCCGCTCTGACGGGCTGCAGCCTACACAGGAAGAGCGACCAGTTTAGCAGTGGAAGTTAGTCAATTTAGAGAAGCTTTGAAACCGTGTCGTAATTGGCCGAGATCTCTTCAGACAAGGTGGGGGTTATCATTGACATATTCAGTGGTGCCTTGAGATGTGATTTTTTTTTTCTGTGACCGTGCTCGTAACACAAGACAATCCTATATGAAATCGTATTTACACCTTGAAATGAATGGAAACATTTTAACCCCCCCCCCCCCCCGGCTTTCTAGTTGATATGTCTTCTTCATTGCATTTTTTAAAATCACATTGACCCTAAACTTTTGAACAGTAGTCCGTGCATACCTGTCCTCCCAGCCTGCAGACTGGCCTGGTAAAGGGTGTCAAGCTCTGTTAGCGCTGTTAGCTCGGGCTCCTCACGCTCACAGCTGGTGGGATCGCCATGTTGCCCCGAGGCACGTTGGGAGCCGTAGTTCCCTCGAGCGGGGTGGCGACCGGCCCTGGGTGCTTGCGACGGGATGGCAGCGTAGCGGTCCGGTGGGGTGTCGTAGGGCGTCACCATTGCGTCGGGACGATCTAGACTCCAAGAGGACCAATGGCGGGTGGCTCCGTCGGAGGGCAGCCAAGGTTGAGGGGTTGTGGTGGAACCGGGCTGAGGGGGCTGCCAGAGAGGCGTGACAGGTTTGGTGACGGGAGGCGGCGGCAGAGGAGGAGGAGGGAGCGTTACGGGCGTCTCCCAAAAGCGCAGCGGGAGGGACGGCAGGGAAATGGCCAAGTGCCTCCCCAAGGGTCTGACGCTCACCCCCCCGGCCTGGAGCAACTCGCACAGCCTCACCCCCCCGCCGACGTCGCTGGAGGGGGCGCACGGGTGAGCGATGCTGAGAGTGAGCGCCGGATGAGGGGGAGCCACCGTGTGGCGGTAGGGTGGAGGTGGAGGCAGAGGGGGCGGGTCCTGGCTTGGAGCTGCATCCTGATTGGCCACAGGGTCCTCTTCCTCCTCCTGATTGGGCGTCAGCAGTACTTGGACTGGGCCAGGCTGTTCACTGGAGGGAGGGGGACAAAATAATTTGTTTTGACGTCCGAGTGCTTTGTGGGAAGGTTTCAACATGCACTTGACAGGGTAACAACCCGGCAACACACACACACACACACACACACACACACACACACACACACACACACACACACACACACACACGGCCTGATGATGTTTGGCAGGGCTTCTCAAACTTAGTGACCTTTAGGACCCCTATCGTGTTGAAATTAATTAAAAATTAAAATTAAAAAACAAGTTCTTCAAGAAAAGCTGCAGTGTGACCATAACAAATTCTTTTTTTGTAGGGGGGGCAAAGCTATGAGAATAATCCTTTTTTTCAAGGAAAAAAGATTGGCATGCACTTTTTAAAAAGATATGATACATTTAAATGCCCCAAGCCACAGCTAACGGGCACCCCCAGGGATCCAGGGACCCCAGTTTGAGAACCCCTGATGTATGGGATTTCACAGCCAGGCACAGGCACAGCACACACACACACACACACTCACACACACACACACACACACACACACTCTTTGTGATGCCAGCATATCATGCGTTTTAATCAGACTTTCCAAACAGCCATCTTCGAGCAGCGCCGCAGAAAATAATTCGCTCTCAGCAGTCCGCCGGATCACTTCATTGATTTACATGTGGGCAAGTGATGTATGCGCGACATTAGGGGATCCTATTTGCGCGTCTTATCTGCGTATGTGTGTGCGCGTGTGAACAGCTCGCGCATCAATTTTTGCTTTTTTTTTGTGTTTGTCTTGGTGTGTGCGTGCATGCACCCCCCATCATCTCTTTTCAGCCTTAGTAATTACCCAGCAGGCTTTGCAGCAGTGGCTATAAATCAGACACTAGTGTTGATCAATAGAGAAGAGGTAGGATGTCGAATTAAAAAAAAAATAAAGGCACAGAGGACTAAGTGTTTTCTCTCTCTTCCTCTCTGCGAACAGTTTGGCTTGAACAGTGAAGAAGTTGAGGGGGCAAAAGAGCTTTCTTGAGCCATTGGATGCCTTCAGGATCTCTGCAGACTGACACGCTGTTGCCCTCAAGCACATCCGCAAAACGCATCACACGACACAAAACGAGTGCGACCGCCATCACACGTCAGTACACAAAGAGGAGAAAGCAGTGGGAGGGGGCGAATACACAACTCTCCTTCTGAGCCCAGCCAAGCAAGACACACACAGCAGGATGTGCACAACAACAAAGCGCACGCACGCACACACACACACACACACATCGATGAGGAGTCCAGCAGGGTTGCGGCAAGAGGCAGGTGGGTCACAGTGGCGGCGTGTATACCTGCAAGGGCCCTGTGGGCGAGGGGCGCTTCCCGACTCCCGTTGCTGCACTTCCTGTTCCGGCCTGCCTCTGAGCGAGCCGCCAGCGCTCCTCATGCACGCGGCGGCTACGGGCGAGCCGCTAGGAGCGCTGGCCTCATGCAGGGGTCTGAGTACAGCTAAACCCGCGACAGAGCAAGAGGGGGAGTGGCGGTGGACAAGGGGACGGAGTGATGAGGAAAAAGAGAAGAAGAGGATGACAAAAGAGGAGAGAGAAGCAGATAGAGTGGTTATGTTGTCGGAGGGGGAGGGGGGTTTAGCATGCATCCTGCTCCTCTGCAAAAGGTGTGACATTGAAGGTGGGCAAAGTGGGGCTCCTGGGCCAGCAAGGTTCTTTTATCCAGCCTACCGAGTAGCGACTTCATCAAGAGAAATCAAGGGCGTGCAGAGGAGAGGGGGCCTGATGGGGCACCGGCAGCCACCGGGACATCCATCCATTCATTTTCCGTCAACAAAAATTCAAGGTCAAAAGACGAGCGAGACTATTGTTGCGTTTTGCCCCGGACTGTCTTGAGGGGCCTTGAACGCATCGATACGAATACTGCATTGCGAAGCAAACACTTATGTAAGCGCGCCGATAGTGAAGCCATCTGTCCACTCGCTTGACGTCCTCACACTTCAAGTTTGCCTGTACTCGCGGCCGCGTGTGTGTGTGTTTCAGTTTTATCAACACACTAAAGCACACACACACAAATCTAATAATCCCGCGTCCAGATTTACTTAGTGCTGAGCGGGGGGAACCTTCACACCTGCAGTTCAGGCAGGCAGGCGCATCCACACAAACGCACAACAAACACAAATGCATGTCTTCATGTCTCTGTGATGACCGGATGAATTAGCTGTTTGCCACAAACCAACACATAAACACACTTACATGTCTTTGTCTCTGTGTGAGGACCACACTTTGGCGTCATTTTTGCTGTGGGTCGCAGCGCACTGAGGACTACATCTTTAAATTATTTTTATGTCCCTGCGAGGATCACATAATATAATGTCTCCTCTACAAGGCCACCGGCATACACAAATACGAGTTTATGTCCCTGTGTAGATTACATCTTGCATAAACTGTGAGCCTTGAACACTCACACACACATGCGTTTGTCTCTGTGAGGATCACATTTTGCTCATTTTTTGCCGTGGACCACCACTTGTTTTCGAGCTGGAATGGTGCAAAACCAAAAGGAGTCATTAGAGGGGAGTAGAGCACTATCACTTCCCATTTCTAATCACACACACACACACACACACACACACACAGATGTGTAGCAAATGTTGCATAGCAGGACGGAGAACATCCTTTTCTTCGCCATGCCGAGTCTAGTCACGCCAAGTTTTTCTTCACGATTATTCTGCACATTAATTCATGCCGCCTCGCATCCTTTTTAATGAACTCTACAAAATGTCATGCGAGGTTGCTGCCTGCCATTTATTATTCTGGCCTTCCGTGTTTTTAGACGCACTGCTCGAGGAATTATTGCATATTCCAAAATGGTTCTTGTCCTTGGCACTTGGAATGCAATTAATTGCAAATTTGTCAAAGCACATTGAATTTTTGCTTTTTTAGGATCTGCAGATATTCTTCCAAAACATTCTGCAAAAGTCTGTGTGACATGGTGTTTGTGTGTGTTTGTTACAGTAACAAAAGCGGAGCAGCGGAGGGGGCTACTTAATGGAGAGACAGACGAGCAGATGGGAATGAGGGCAAGAGAAGAGGTCAGACAGACGTTTCCATATGCAAGTGACCTCGCAACCAAACAACTCGTTGCATCGCGTGTGACATCACACGAGCGGCCATTCATCAAGCTGAATTGCCGGATTAGAGTGACGTGGACTTGGTCGTACCCTGGTGCTGGAGCTGATCCAGGTCCATGAATTTGCTGGGTTTGGGGTTGAAGCCCATGGCCGCCTCCTGCTCTGCCTCCTTGCGCTTCTGCTGCTCCTGCTGGCGGGCTCTCCTGGCCACCTCCTCCTGGAGCTCGTCCAGCTCGCTGCGCCCTAAGACTGCCAAAAAAAATTGCGGTATTTGCCTGGTTTGGCTGACTTAGCTACGTAACATCCGGTAATCTAAAAGCTTTGAGATCCGAACGCGCCTAGTTGGAGCATTACCAGGCCTTATGGCGTGACCCCAGCTCGGCGAGGGCAACTCCTGCAGAATAGCACCGCTGCTTTTTGACTTGGGCACCGAGCGCCACGACGGTCCGGACATCAGCGCCCGTTTCTGTTGGCCCACCTCCCTGAGGGGTAAAACAATTCAAATAAAAATAGGTGATGATTTAGTTGTTTGTACAGCTGTATTATGGGTTTTTTTCTTCTTCTTACCTGTCAGGGCTACTGCTGTTCCTCTCGCTGCTCTCGTAGCCGCTCTCCATCCTCTGGATCAGGCGAGGCTGGTGTTCAACCCCCCTCGGAGGCGCAGGGGCAGGGGGGCCCATCATCCGTCCCAGAGTTCTGGGCTGCCCAACCAGTCCGAATCTGGCCTCCACCTCCGCAACCTGCCTGCCCTCGGTAAGTTGCGAGCTCCGCAGTGTTGGGGTGGTGGGCCGCACGCAGGGCGAGGGTGGCTGGAGCGGCGGCGGGTGAGAGGCTCCTGGCAGGGTGTGGTAACCCTTAGAGCAGATCCGCTGGCTTTGGCCCGAGAAGATGCTGTCGATGTTCAGGGCTTCTCTCCGGGGCCTCCAGGTGGGCCGGTAGCAGCCGCCAGAAGAACTGAACAAAACTTTTACTTCAATAATATTCTACAAGACGACTAACATCTCATAATGTGAATTCAAACATTTGATAGAAGACGGTCTGGTCCGTACCTGGACTTGCTCTCGCTGCTGGTGCTCTCATCCTCCCAGTGAGGTCCCCCGACGCCGCCCTCGCACCCTCCCACCCCCGAAGAGGAGGAGGAGGACAGTGGCCGAGAGGAGGACGAGGAAGAGGTGAGCGGCCGCCGCGAGGAGAGCAGGAAGACGGCCGTCTCCTTGTACTCCTGCAGGGGGGGAGAGGGAGGCCGACGAGGGCCCTCCACTGCTGACTCTGGAGAGACAAAAGAGTTAACTCATAAGGGGAGGAAACATCCTAAATATAGTGATGTCATTGCTCATAGATCGTAATTAGTCACGCTGTTAAAGATATACAGGCTGAGATTTCCATGGTGAAACGCTACCTCCCGCGTCGGCAGCGTGCGGCGGCGTTCCAAGATCGTAGTTGCAGACCACGGTAGTCTGAGAGTCGCTGGATAGGTGGCTGCCCGTGGACTGGTGCAAGGGCCGGCTGCGGTAGGCGCGCTGGCCGCAGCTGTCGGTCGACGAGTCCGTGCGGGTGTCGCTGGAAATGGACGGCTCCCGACCTGAAGGGAGACCTTTGGCGGTTAATCTCCGGCTCCCATATGTTTAGGAGAAATGATGCCGGGGGGGGGATTAGGAGGTTGAAGGTCGACCTCCGGATCATGGACGCATGTGCGTAATCCAGGAGTGGGCAAACGTTTGAGCTCAAGCGCCACATTTGGTTTTAAAGGGGAAAAAAAAAACGACTCTCAGGCCATTCCGAGATGAGATACGAGGTGATGACAAACTGTTTATTTCCCTCATAACTATCCACCCATTCAGTGAGCCGGGGCCGATCCCTGTGTATTTAAGGTGAGGGACGCGCGAGGTACGCTTTATATTTTGCATGAGAGAAAATCGACTCAATCATAAATCGCATTAGAACAAGAATGGAAACAAATCTGCAGTTTCATAACTTCAACTTCATGTTTCTTGAATCATCCGTCCATTTCTTGTCAATGCTGCAGATCCTGTTCGGTGGGGTGTGTGTGTGTGTGTGTTTAGCCTGGGTTGTTAGCAAAGTTAAGGAGAGTCATTGCTGCATTGGTGTAAAGTCTCTGCTGAGCGACATTTATTTTTCAGGAGGTAAAATGAGTTTAAAAAAATTAGTCTGTAACTTGAGATTTTTCGCAATTTGCAGCAGGGCTCGACCCCCCCCCCCGAGGTGTGGCGGAGGCATATACCCGAGTCTTCGCTGTCGTAGCCGGCTTTGCTACTGCAGCGCTGGATCTCCAGCGGCGGGTCGGCGCCGGCGCAGGGGCTGGCGCTCTCCTGCAGTATCACCGGCGTCCCGCGGGGGTCGGCGTAAAGTAGCAGCAGGGGCTGATAATGGCCTTTGATACAGCGGGACACCACGTCCTTCCACTTAGGGCCGATCTGGAGACACACAGGAACCCGCCGCCCGGAGACGCACGTGTATGAGGCAAGTAAACGAATCCATTTTCAGAGAGACCATGTTGACTTTATCGCCTGAAGCAGAAGGTCAGACACGTCTGCGGTATTGCTATCATGTGAGCAAGGACGTATAGCTTGACTTACACTCACCGGCAAATTCCTACAGAGTAGTCGCCTCGAAACGACCTTAACGCGCAAGCATAGGTGGACGCAAACGCACGCACGCACCTCTTTGACCTGGGCATCGTCGAAGTACATCCATTTGCGTATCTTGGTCTGGAAGAAGAAGGTGGAGTAGTGCTTGCCGTAGTAACACACCATCCCCACCAAGTAGAGCTCTGCCTGGCGAGCCCGCTCCTCTGTCACACGGTAGAACAACTACGGTGAGGGAGGGAGAGAGGTGGAGGGAGGGATGCGGGGGAAGAGAGGGAGAGAGGGTGTGCAGCGTCAGACAGATGAGTTCACGTGAATGCCGGCGGCTTTTTTTTTTTTTAAATGCCATATGTGGTAATTCTGCGCACCAACCGTTTCCCGTTGTCATATTTTGCTTGTTTAAAATAATCATGAAATCACTCAGAATGACAAGAAATGTTTTTAAGAGGATTTTATCATTATTATTATTATTATAATATCCATTACAAATTTTAATTCATATCATTTTGCTTGATAGGAATTTATCCCCAGTCAGTAAATACCGAAATAAATTTCCACCATTTTGGTTATCTACAATTAAAAAATAAAAAATAAAATACAGAAATGTCAGTAGGTATTATTCCAATGTATTTTGTATGTACGGTTTTATAAATAAAACATTTTCTACAAATTTCTTTTAATAATCGGAATTTTATATTTATTACTTCTTAATGTCTTAATTTGCCCGGCAAACCTAAACGCGATATGTCGTATAGAAAATTGATGGCTGGACTGATGGATGAAGGTTTTTAATTTTAAGAAACATAGCACAACATGGTTCCAAAATAATTGTTCTAAATATTGTTTTTCTTTCTGTGATACATTATTTGATAAATGTCAAATATAAATATATAAACTGTCTTTATGTGAAAATGGCCCCAAATACTTTGGACACTATACTTTGGAATTTGGACATTTTTTTGGGCAATTGTATGAAAAGGCATTCTCGGATGGCTTTGGTGTGGAGAAACTCAAGAGTGACCTTCAACCTAAGAAAAAAAAGTCTTTCCAGAAGAGTGTAAACGGTTAAAGCAACTCCCCAGGTGTCCGGATCCCGTTTCCCACTAATATATTTAATTACTAATCAGAATGAGACAGATTTTGCTGCCTTCTTTTGTCTGAAATCCCGAAGCCATTCCGTCAAATAGCGCGTTAAGCGGCGCATTGTCTCATTTAAGAGGCACGACGCACGTAATTATCCAAATTGTCGTCTATTTGTCGCAAATGGGCTAATCGTCTCGAGCGACGAAGAAAAGACGAGAGAAACGGCGACAGGAAGTGGAGGCGCTGCGGCGGCGGGGCATGTGGATCCACTTCTTGTGACACAAAAGCAGAAAAGGCATCGCGCCTGTGACGACGAGCTCCATCTCGGAGATGAAGAATGACAGGCAGCAGTAGGAGAAAAGCCGACATGACGGAAGGAGGAGTTGGCAGTGGTGGTGGTGTTGGGGGGGGGGGGGGGGGGGGGGGGTTGTGTGTAGAAGAACTTGACACGCTATAATGCTGACTTATGCATTATTCATGGAAATCACTTCAGAACGAGTGTGCCTGAGATGTTGATTGAAATGCACCGACATCGCTCGGTCATGACACCGCTTTGCAACACGTGTGCTTGCGTGTGTGTCTGTGAGGGCTGCCCGAGGAAGTCCCTGAATCACGTGTCGTGTCAATGTCTGTGCTCCGTCGATCGATGTGATGGGATCCAATACCAAAACACAGCCTTTACGAACATAACTCCGCTTTTGGGGAAACGGCTATTAGGTTTCGTAGAACAAACACCCTCTCAGTGATATGGGCAAACAAACCCTCCTTCCGTCATAGGTGGCGCTCCTTTAATAGTGAGCCTTTAGGTGGGTCAAACAAGCGCTCCCTTAGCCGAGACGTCTTAAGATTGAAAAGCAGTCCCTCAGTATTAAGTCTCAAGGGGGTCAAAACAAGCAATGTCTTCATGATTTAACTGAAGGGCAAAACAATCACTCCCATCTGTGGGCCAAACAAGAACTCCCTCGGTGATATGTCTTAAGATGGGCAAACCAAGTGCTCCCTCAGTGTCGCCATTACGAGAGCAAAACAAGCGCGGCCTCAGTGAGATGTTTGAAGGTGGGCAAAACAATCACTTGCTCAATTGGGCCAAACAATAATTTGGTCAGTGATCGCATCGATGGGGTGAGCGCATTCACCGGCCTCACTGGAAAAAAAAATTCAAACACGAGCTCGCGAAATGTGTCAAAATCCAACTGGACAGTGGGTGGGGGTGGGTGGGGGGGAGTGCCCCGTTGGCATGACAACCATCGCCCCTCCTCCCCCTACTGTGCCACGCTGTCCTCAGTCCACCAGGGTTTCATCAGCTCAGGCCACTAACCGCCTCCCTGTCCTCAATCTGAAGGTTACTTCCTTTTGCGGGAGCGGGCCGCCTCTGCCGTCAGGTCCTTCGAAGGTCAGAGGAACAACTTTTTCATATTCCTATTCGGTTTTGAAAACCTTGTGTGGTCAGAAGACGATATAGTTTCACGGCAGCATATAATACAAAAAGAAATAAATCAAGCGCTCTCTGTCTCTCTCTCTCAGTAATAGGCTGAAAAAAAGCATGCAATCGGACTTGTTCCGTAATGCCTATTACTGCCACCTACTGGACTGGAGTGGAAGAACCACACTTACATCTCCCAGGCGCAGGCAGGTGCCCAGGCTGTGTATGACGTCTTCAGCCAGGTCAGAGTGATCAGAGTCCCAGACCAGCCCAATGGAGACGATCTCCGGTGAGTTCATCAGCACACGGCGGATGCGCAACACCTCACCACAATTACTCTGAGAGAACAAAAAAAAAAAAAGACACAAAGGAAAGGACAAAAGTATTGAAACTCCCTCCTTTTTCACTTCCTTTCGGTCATATCCTGTGATCTGTGAGGACGACAATGACGTTAATGATGATTATGACGGATAGGATGCGGACGTCACAGGGACATATTTGCCCCTGGGGCCCTCTGCCAAGTTCAGGACTGCATGTACTGGATGGTTCCTTTTGAGTCATGAACTACCACCGAGCTGGAGCGCACGCGCAAGCATACGCGCACACACAGCGTTGGCATGGCCGCCTCGGAAGCAGCCTGAAAACACCCTGGCGACCGGTGGGCTTTGCCAACACAAACCTCCCACACACACATATGCGGCACACACTGGACTCCCTCTTTGAGGAAGTGTGGGGAGGGGACGGACGGAATGGGATGATGCTTTGCCAGTATCTGCCTCTCCATTCTCAAGAGAACCTTTCCAGCACGTTATATAATTGAACCGACGGTCATGAAAAGTGCGGGTTTGCCAGAATACTGATCACGGAAACTCCTCGCAACTCATTAGACACCGCGGCGAGGAGATAATCCACATTTAATCAATCAGCAAACGAAGGAGCGCTGATGATGATGTATTATCCTCCATGTATCCGATATGTGACTACAGAGCAGGTCAAATATTCAAATTTCCACAAAAACTAATATGGTTGGGTGCACAAAATCTATACCTGCACAATCGAGTGTTACCCAGGACAACAATGAGCCCTTGACAAAGATAATAATGCAATTTTTTTTTCTTTCAGCACTGCTACAGTTGTTACGGTGAGCGAACAAAAAACACTCCATCCCTCATTGAAGCGGGCCAACCAGCCGTTCTCTCAGTGGTCGTTTTCAAGGTGAGTCAAACGAGCGCTTCCCTCTGTGATGACTTAAGGTGGGCAAAAGGAGCACCAGAAAGGTTTGTCGGTCAGCAAAACAAGTGCTCCCGCAGTGAGATCATGAGGTGGGCATAACAATCACTCCCTGAGTGGGCCAAACCAGTGATAAATCTTTGCGTAAGCATAACAAGCCTTGCGATGTATTCAGGGGGGCAAAACAAGCACTCTGTCAATTATATGTCTTTAGTTATGCAAAACAAGCGCTCCTAAAGGAATATATCTTAAGTTACACACACCAAAAAAAGCACTCCCTCAGTGAAAACTTAATATAGCAGTGCCCCGCCAGTCGTACTGTTTGTCTTGACTTGAGGAGGGCAAAATGAGCCTCTCCGGTGTCTTCACTTGGGCGAAGCAAACACTCCATCAGCGATATGTCTTAAAATGGGCAAAAACAAACATTCGCTCAGTCATTTTACAAGGTGTTCCAAACAAGCGCTCCCTCTGTGATGTCTCCAGGTGGCAGTTGCTTCCAACATTTATCCCTTAAAGCTAACAATAAAAGTGTCAATCAAAAGTGGCCCTAGTATTTTTGGAGAGATGTGTGACAGGTTGCAGCAGCTCATGATGGAGGCAGGGGGATGCGTGAGGAGGGGGTCCAGAGCTTTGTAAAGAGGCCCAGAGAGGGACCTCTTTGTGGGTACACTTTTTGGCAAGCGGAGGAGCTGCTGCGTGAAGCCAAGCTGGATCTATTCACTTCCCCAATGTGGCAGCACAACACACACCATCCTCATGGAGTCCCTTTTTCCTTCGATTCCAAATTCTCCGCTAAGTTGGACAACAATCCCTGAATGTTCTCATCCCAAATTCTCTCCAAACCCAATTTTATTATTATTATGATGATTATTTATTTGTTAAAATGCAAAACGTTGCACTGCGTCATCGTGCTGCAACAAGCTGAATCCAGCCTCCCTTTACGATAAGGACAAGTCCGGGGGAAAAAAATGCTTACGGAGACGAAAGCGGCGGAGAACATGCAAATGAGCTGTTCATTATGTAAGCAACGCAAACACAATAAAACCATCTGCGATTCTGTTATGTAACTCCGGCATTATTATTATTATTATTTCATCGTCTTTATTATGAAGCACTTGTGCGGATAGGATAGATGACTCCGCGCGTAGTTCCTGCAACTAACTGCGTTTAAAATGTTGTGCAACTGCGAGTGAATGTGTGCATGGGGGCGGGGGTTGTCTCACGGGGCAGTTGCGCAGGTCCCCCATATTGCTGGCGTTGCGAAGAAGTTCCCCAAACATGTCCGGTGTGGCCCTCTCCCGGCACTCCAGCATCCTCACCGCTTGGTTACTGCAGCAACACAAACAACCACTGACATTAGCATAATATCTGTATTATCCATACGTCACATGACCATTTACAGGGGTATCTAATGAAGTGGCCAGAACCCCCCCCCCCACCACCAAACAACTGCTCCACAAATGGATTTTATGTTGCCCAAGACTCCCACTGCCCTCTCTTGGGTCCCTTGAATCGAATCGCTGATTGATGACTTCCGTATAGTATTGACTTCCTGTGTGTCTGCCTGCGCCATGTCGTGTACGCTTATATGTACGTGTGTGTGTGTGTGTGTGTGTGTGTGTGTGTTTTTACCATAGGGACGTGGTCGAGATGTAATGAACCATCTGAATGAAGGGCAGCGGGTCCGACGTGGCGCCGCAGCTGTTACAGACGCACTGCAAGTACAAATACAGATACTCAGCCACGATAGGCTTGTTATATTCATGGCGTGTGCGTGTGCGTGTGCACGTGCCTGCTCAAACAGGGTCATGGCAAACTTCTGGTGCGGGATGCAGTGTTTGGCCGTGCAGATGTCTTCTCGGCTCTCTGCGCTGATGTGGAAATGAATCCGCATCAGGAGGTTTTCCTAACAAGACCAAAAATCATTTTTTTTAAAAATTGGATTGTTTTTGTAAAATTCATGGCTGAAACAAAAAACTGTTTTTGGTGACTAGACTGTCTTTCTTTGTATGAATAACTAAATTCTCATCACAGCGGGTCTCCTCCAATCTAACTTTGCCAAAAGCTTTGGGTGCGCGCTGGCACCCGTGACTCACAAAGCACTCTGCAGCGTCATCCATGATGCCCAGCTGGAAGCGCTGTTCGTCCTGGAATGTCTTGGCCAGGGCGCTCCGAAGCGCGTCAGATGGCAACACGCGCTCACTGCTGAACTGAAACTGGGCAAAGATGTTCTGCAAACACATAGGCGAAGGAATGGTAACCCATCAAAGTGCCGAGCAACAAATGTAGAGACGGCGGAGGCGGCCGGACTTCCGTAGCAGACGCCATCAATAATACATGTGCGCTTTTCTCCCGACAAAAAACAGACCGCAGAGTGCTTTGTAGCGGAAAAATAGAAAAGCCGAGCAAACTGTTGCGGGCTGAAAAGTATGCCTTGAATCCAGACACACAAAAATAAACACTGCTATGCAACAGACTTTATTTGACCCCAAATTGTGGTAGCTCCAACCGTAAAGCCGGCAAAGTTCATCGCGAGATCTAAAATGGACGCCTTCAACAAATCCTCTTAAAACAGACTTTCTGTTTGGTTTTATTTCTTCAAAATTTAAAAGAGTTTCCAGTTGTCTTTAATAACACGTCTATATTTGCTCAGCGGCTCTCGCTCTAAATTTGCTTGCTAGGCTGCTTTTCATTCGTCACGAACAGTTAGCCTTAGCTAAAATCTTTTGCCTTACATTAGCCTTTCGCTAATGTTTTCAACCCTTCTGCTTGTAACGTAGCCCTCCATTAGAAACTAATAGTTTCAGTTAATGTACAGTATATAGTCTTGCCTTTGTTTGCCAGTTAGCTTTCTATTAGTCAACAATAGTTAGCATTAGCTAAGGCAGAAGAAGACTGGGCACCATGTTTATTTCATGTTTGTTTCGCCAATTAAATTACATGTGCGTGTGGGCTGTTAAGGGCAGTCCAGGTGATTGGTGGTTGTGGCGTCGGCAAAGGTGAAAGAAGGCACACAAGGACAGTTCAGCTTGAACGCTGAAGTTACTCAGTCGGAGTGACTGGGCGTGAATCGTCGCACAAAGCAGCTCTTGGATAAATGGGGCATTTGGTTACCGTTGCCCTGACGTTCCATATTTTTAGGTGTTTCTCTCATTTCTGTGTTTCTCATCACAGACGTCACCTTTGACCTTTGGGAGGCAGCGGAGCAAGATGGCGGCGGTCATACCACCGGAAGATGACGTAATAAAACAGCTGAGGGGGGCTGGCATTGGGAAAGGTAATGCCGTCGTGCTGAAAGTGTGTGTATGTGTATAAGTGCGTGTGTGTGTGTGTGTGTGTTATGACTGCAGCAATGCGCCAAGGAGAATGGAGGGGGAATATACCCTACAGAGAGAAAGGGGGAATGGAGGGAGGTTGGCGAGGAGGGGAACAAGGAAGAGATGGGGTGGAGTGAGTAAGCATGCGTGTCCATGTGTTTGTGTGTGTGTGTGTGTGTGTGTGTGTGTGTCTATGCGTAAGTGTGCATGTGCACCCAGCAGTCTAATTGCGAAGTTTGCAGCCATCTACACCAACTCACACATTCATTCATCTTTCTCCTTCACTCCCCTCCCCTCCTCCCATCCCATTCTACTTCTTCTCTGGTGGAGCCAGATGAAATGTTGCAGCAATTTCCAGTGGCCCAAGTCACATGATGCTGTTTTGTCCAACCAAGTTTAATGTGCTGATTTTTTTTTTAAAAACGGTGTATTTATAAATATACACGTTTGTCTTTAAATTGAAGTTCACCGAATTGACATAGGCGAGCGCCACAACACACCAGCGCGCGCCTACAGCAGCAAATCAAAGTGCACGTGGCGTGTACTGATATTGCGTGTAGCCGCTTGTGCGCGTGCGCGTGGGTTCTGCTTAGCTCGGCGCTTTCAGTCAGGCCAATTAATTACAGTGGAGTGCTGTGGAGACCCAACAGTGTGTTGCTGCCGCACTACAGCACATTAGTCACGGTGATACGCCTCCGTTCAGGCCACATGTTGGTCGCCATCCGTGCAACAAATGTGTTGCGTTCTATGATGGGGCTGTTATGTTAACGATAACACCAGATTTTGCCCTGCAATTTCGAAATCATTCAGCCTCTGCCAGTAAAACCACACGGTCCCCGATGTCTCAAAATCGTTTGACTCGTGTATTATTTTGCACTCACATGTCAACCTCTTTCAAATAAATCATATTTTGTCGACGAAACTGTATTAACGTTCTCGTAACAGGAATAAGCAACCAGGATTACCAGAAGGAGCAAACTAATAGCCGCCGTCACTGGACATCGTCATCGCTTAGAGAGAAAGCCACTCTAACTGTGGCTTTAAATGCATTATAGGTTTAAAAAACAAAAACAAAAAAACAAAGGCTGATGTGTTGTTGTTGTTTTTTTTTACCTTGAGTGCGCAGAAGATGCACGAGTCCTCCATGCATTTGTGCATGGTCAGCTGGCGAAAGCTCCTGCGGAAGATATCCAAATGCCACAAAACCTAAAGAGCAAAGCCGAGTTAAAGTAGGTCAAATTTAAAAACAGCAAAGACACTTGACAGAAATAAAACTTTCATTTTTATTTGACTTGTCTGTTAAGAAGAACACAAACAAAGGAGTGCTTTATCTAACAATGTAAACAAGGGAGGGTTATATCGTACGGTAGTTGGATTCATGTCACAATAAAATATATATCGTTACACGGCGCAGCTCTATTTGTGACCTTTAAAAATTAAGAAAATTGGATGAAAATGTGCCCCAATTTCCGATCAGTTTTATTTCTTAAAATAAAAAAAATAAAGATGGGGATGCATGCGCTTCTTTGAACAGTAATCCAGTGTTAAACACCATCTCAAAACCTTTGCTGCGGTGGCCTGATGCCGGCACACTGTTGCTGTGGAAACACAACATGCTTTTTTTCCAGCACGTTGCCCGTCAAGGTGCGTTTTGCTGTAGTCAAAAAATAGCAAGCGAGGCAGCCAGCGAGAGGCAGAACTACTCGAGGGGATCATTTGTTCCGACAAGCGGCGGCCATTATCAGCGCAATTTGTGGCCAAACCCCCCCCCACCCCCCCAAAACCCCTCTCAATGAGATCAGATAACGAATAGAGCACAACAAACCCAATTTACTGGCTGATTTTTATTTATTTATTTATTTTTTAAATGCCGTGACATCGAGCTACCATGTCGTCCTCATCGTATCTCCCTTTCCTGTCCTTCCCCTTTTTCAACAGTTCATCCTCAGCCCCTCTCTCCAACTTCCACTAAGCTTCTGCTGGAGCTTATCGCTGCATCCTCCCATCTCCTCATCTGGAGCGTGGAGGTGTGCGCGCGTGCCAGCTGGACGTCTTGAGAGGTAAGCGCGTGGTGTGCGTGTGCGTTTGTGCGCGCGCTTGAGTAAGCGTCCCCGCAACAACAAACCCACAGTCGCTCTTGAATGGTGCCAAAAGCAAAGCAGTAACATGCAAAACACTCATTAATAGGGAGCTTATCTCGCTGTCACGTTTAATTATCAGTTAGCTGCTATGCGTGTGTGTCTGTGTGTGTTTCTGGGAGAATTCGAAGCTTGCTTTAAAGTAAGCTGAAAGTTGTCATTGACAGGATGTCCACATGCGTCAATGGTAACATTGGGACTATACAAAGCAAGCTCTCTTTGTGCCGCAGGGTCCTGAATCAGCAATGCGATGTCCCAAAAGGCATGCTTGGTTCTGTTTAAAAAAATAAATATAATAATAATCATAAATTTAAAAAATGAATAAAATGGCGTTGGGCTTAAAGGTTGAGGGCAGGGGTCACCGTGCTGTTTTAAGCCAAGATCTGAAGGCCTTCCAGTTCTATACCCACTTCTGAAACAACAACTTTGCTCAAATGACCTTTGATGAAATGTGATTAGGAATAAATAAAAGCAGTCCGACTTGACGCTGATCATGTGAATGATTTCTCACTATGTTTCGCGGTCATGATTCCAAGAGGTCGGAAATGGATAAATATCAATACGCGACGCTTCATTTCTATGAATCCTCGCACGTTTTCAAGCAATCGCTCCTGCAACATTCAAATAATATCCCATCACTAGTGAGCTATTTTTAGAACACCCCTGCATCCACCCATGTGATCCTTAGGGGAGACCCGCTTGACTGTGGGCAACTTTTGGCTCGTTTCATCCCTTTGCACGTATGGCGAACCAAGAAAGAACACGAGCGCTTGAGATAGCTCACCAGTTGTGTTTGCGACGCTTTATTCTAGAAAACAACCATTGGGGGTAGTGCTTTTGTGTTTGGAATTAGGTTAGGTGAAAGGTGAGATTTAGGGGTTGAGGGTCTCTGAGTCCCAGCGTCACTGACCTGAAGGGCGCTGTTCAGGAAGCAGCTGTTCTGTCCCGGCTCATTGCTCAGGCCTTTGCTGGGCGCGATGGAGGTCATGGTTCTCGGGGTCGCCAGCCCCTGCGCCCCGCTGACCGCTCCGCCGCCGGACGCAAAATAGTTCCTCTTCCACGACATCCCTACCTGGACGTCCGCGGTCCCACCGAAGCTTCTATGTCACTCCCATGAGAGTGACAGAAGGCGAATGGGAGAAAAGAGGAGGGAGGAGGGGGGAGGCGGTAGACGGAGAGGACGCCGTGTGTCTTGGACGGGGATTTGGCCCCCATACAAGCCGGCCCCTTTCCAGCCGTGCTTTACTTCTTCAGAATCCGCCTGCTCGCTGCCAGAGCCGCTGCTGGCATCTGTTTGTCACTCGTCCTCTGGCAAGTGGTCGTCTGGCGGATCCTGTCAGATGGATGTTGTTTGGGCCGTCCAGACGCTCCCATGTCCTTTCATGCCCTGCGAGACACAAAAAAGGGCCGGCCGTCGGGCCGCACGGGTCAAACGCCGTCTACGTTGGGCAGGCGAACAACAACGAGCTCTCCCGAATTCCCACAGGCAGGGTTGTGAGGTGAATGGATCGGGCTGCGGCTCACTCGATACGCAGAAAGGGTTAGCCTGTTAATATTCAGCCAAATCTGCGCTCTCGTTTGCTGACGCCCATATGACTCGGCGGGCCAGGTGCATCCTTTTCAAGCTACACGCAGTCAAAGTCACCGATGCTACACCAGCATCTCACACGCCCGTGTTGCTGCGTTGAATAATACAAAGTCAAATTTTCGGCGATTTCTCAAATAATAGTAGGAAGTCGGCCATTTCGGATGAATTCCAGAGCAGAATCAGGTACCCTTGACGGATGGTTATGAAAGGTCAATGGGTCATCTAACCACCCAACAAACTGCATCCAACAATCGGACTCTGTTCTGCAAAGTTCCAACTTTAATAGCAACTAAAACAGTGTGTCCATTGTGCGACGTTGACAGACTTTTTGTTTATTACAACAGTAACATCATGATTCTTGTCGTGGTTGTGTTGTTCTGCCGTGGCGAGGTTTGAAGTGGTCTGATCTGTTTAATGGGCACTTTTGGCAGCCGGTAGAGTTTTCATTCGTCATCTAGCTCTTCACAGTTGACAGTCGGAAGATTGTAGAGCCTTCTTGGTAGATTTGGGGGATCCAATGAGGTCCAATATTACATCAGTAATGGCACACCGAAACCGAAATCTATTCATAATCACAATTTGACAAAAACTAGGGAGATTCTGCCAGTGGCTGTGCTTCTCCAGTAAGTATACGTGTTTGCATAACACCGTTGGGCAGCGAGCTAGCAGAGCCGCAGTGCCTTTCGCTACTTTTGGCAAAGTTCCCTTCCGTCGTCTTTGTTGCCAGGTTGCATTTTGGCCACGGCACGCTCCTTTTATCTATATCCATCCACCTAGCTAGCTAGCGATTTGGATTCGTGTTAAGTCTGTCCGTCTGTCTGTTCGTCCGTCCCTTCGTCTATCCCTCCATCCATCCAGAACAGAAATTCACATTCAGTACATCTGGGTGTAAATACACCAAATTTATAAAAAGGATTTGGCAGCCATGGCTCTGTTTGCCATTTTCCCTCCACCAAACAGAATCGCTAACTTCTGTTTCAGCACACAGCGACTGTCTGCGTGTGCGCGCGCACGTGTGCATGTCCCTCCGACGCCGAGTAGGTGTGGAGAGTGCGATCACACATCCTCTTTTTGACTGCACCCTACAGTCTCGCGCAATCAAGATCACACAAGTGCTGTTATATATGGCCCTTCTCTGTGCGCGTGAACACGCGTGTGCCACTGAGTGGGTGCGGAAAGTGCAATCGCACTTTTCTGACTGCACCTTACAAGTGCCGTTATATATGATGGTCCGCGTGTGCGCGCTGACCATGTATTCCCGTCTCTTCGGCTCGTTACCATGGAAATAGGCCAAGCAGCAGGCACGCGGGAGGAAAAGCCAAACCATGTGATGTTCACACAGACACACCTACACACACACAGCCACACAGACACATGGGGCCGGCGAGTGATGATGATGTGTATTGATGGTGGAGAGTTCCTGGAAGCCACAGCAAGTCAAGGCACTCGTCAATCATATTCCCTGACCCTGCTCTGGTGGCCATTAAGAAAACAGAGGAGTGGCGGTAAATTTACCCCGTGAGGCGTTCAGGATCACGGACCGTGGACTGAACACCAATCATCTATTCATGATTTTTTTAAAAAATGAATAATTTCTAGTATTTTTGTATTTCAACAAATTCACTTCAACTCAAAAATGTTAACGCTCTCACACAATTTGACTGTAAACAGCATGCTGGCTCACGGTGACGTCCGCACCCGCGAAGAGCAGTCAGCGCGGCCGGCGTGAGTCACGCAGCAGAGTCGTGACGTCGCCTTGGGAGGTCGGAATAATCCCGGACGCTTTGTCAGGACGACAGCCGATGATTACTCACCGATCGATGGGAGCCGGCGAAGGCACGGCTGGGAGCGCCGAGGAAAGACATCTGTTTCGGCTAAACTGTCACAAGTGCCGCTAGCACGAATGCCGCGACTCGGATGAGTCAATTATCAAGATGTTTCCCATCACAAATCATCCAATTCTATGTAAATTGGCTCGAATCCAAACTGTATCTTCGGCGCGCCACGTTAGCCGAGGAGTAGCCGATAGTGATGGAAAATTCCAGGGGTCACGTTGACCCATGAACGCTTTTTTGAAAACACAACAGGAGGGTTTTGGTCCGCGTTTATCAATAACATCCGACTTGTGCCATTGTTTGTGTCAGCGTGTCAGTGTACCAGTGTCGCCGAGGACAATAGCTCTCTCTCTCTCTCACACACACACACACACACACACACATATATATCAACCTGAATAGATTCTTTGAGTTTTTTGTCAACAAGCTCACCTTGTTGTTTCGTTCACTTTTCCCTCCAGTAACCTCTCCTTTCCCCATTCATCTTTCTTTTCCAGAAAGAAAACTTCACATCCACGACCTAACGCTTGCACACAGTGGGTTTCCTCGTAAGTGGGTTATGTGTAACTTCAAATAGCCCCGTTTCACAACAGGGAGAGCCTCAAGATCAGCCTCCCCTCGCTGCACTTCCTCCCGCTTCATGTTTGATACGAAGTTAAACATCCGCGCGCAGCATCTAGGTGCGTGAATGTGCAGCGGGGAGTCTGGGATTTTCTTCAAGGTCACTTCCCCGCATAGCCCGTATGACCGCACGGCACAAGCTAGATGCGGCATCGCAGCACACAATCGAAAACGGTGGAGCAATGTGTTTGATGTGGAGACTGTTACATAACCACACTTATTTACAGTCACATGACAATTTTGGGCTCGGAAGAAAAACAAGATGAGGTGATGATGACGTTAGATTTAACATGTCAAAGAAGAGTCGTGATTGTGGGTGGGAGGGGCGGGGCGTGAGAGAGAGTGCAGTGGCGGGATGGTTAAGGTCAAAGGAGACATCGGAGCGTGCGTTCCTCATCCTTCCCTCCTGCCTCATCCTCTGCTATTGTTTAATCTGCTCTTTCTTAAACCAAAACCTCTCAATAATCCCGTCCATGCAGTTTGGGGAGGGGGGCGGGGGGTTGACCATTGAGGCGGGAATGCTGCAACAAGGCGAAGGATGGGGGGTGGGGAGATATACAGGAGTCTCTCTAGGTGACTAACTGTACACACGAAAAATCTAAGCAATATCTATTTTTTGCAAATAGAGATGATCAATCCTTTACCAGTTGGATTTTGCCACTTGTTAATATTTTCAAAATATCAAAAGTAGTTTCCTTGGAATTACAGCAGGGCGGCAGTGAAAATAGCAGGGGCCCCAAGATAGAATCCTGCGCAACACCATACGACACAAGGGCAGAGCGGTACTCAGCCAAAGAATCTAAATGTGTCGCAAGATGAGTTCTAAAAGTGGACAGAGCATGCACCAGCGACCGACTCTTACAGGACCAAAGTTGAAAGATACGTTTTCAGCACAACAGTCATTCAGCCAATAGATTTGACTTTCCCCTCTTAAAATGAAAATAATATAAAACTAAAGACCCCTAAATTGTACAATGTATCCCCAGCAAAGTACACACCTTTGATAAATGTTTTGACATAAACTCCGGCTTGTAAAAAAACAAAACAAAAAAATATCGTGTTCGGGGGCATGCCGTCCTTTGCTAATGGTCTATTAATTGTGTTTAATATTCGATGAGGTAAGCGGCATAAAACCACGAGACCACAGTGTGAATATTTCCTTCCCGCTGAAAACTGGAACCACCAAGCAGAAATAATAAAAGTCGTGTAAAAGTCAGTTAAAATGATCGTTTTCAAGACCCCCCCCCCCCCCACCCCACCCCAAAGAGCATCTGACAGTAAGGTTGTTTGAGTAGGCCCAGCCGGCCCGCACTACATCAAAACAAAGTTCCCGGTGACCACAGAGAAGTCATTTAATAGGCTGATTACATCTCGGCAGGCTATAAAAACATACAGTAAATTCACAAAGCCATTATGTTCGCGTTAAAAGAAGGCACTCATAAAACAGCTCAGGTGCCTTTTAAAATGTTTTTTGTCGTCCTTCATCCGCCTCACACGCGCTGTTGAAACTCTCCATTACAAAGCAGTTCCGAGTGCAAGAGCGGCACCAAACGCGGACTCAGACTGTCAGCAGTCACGGTTAGTCAAATCAAGTGAAGCTCTCCCAAAGCTGCAATATTTTTAGGATTAAACTTCCTCCCCGCCTCCCCTTGGACACTTTCCCCCGGATGAGCCACAGTCGCAACAAACACTGGAACATTTGTGGGGTGGGGGTGGGGGTGAATAAAAGCCATTGGAAGACGTCCAGTTTATATCATCCCAGACTTGTAAAGCTCCACGTTGGCTTTGGAAAAACACATTTCAATACACAAGGACGCACGGCTAACGATTAATTTACTCAAGTACCTTACATAAGTTTCATGTTTTGCTGAACATAAATAAGTTTTTAACTTGAGTACATCTGAAATGTGAGAGGAATCATTCCACAAACATCAAATTCATAAAACAAGCCAGCCAGTTCAAACAACAAAATACATACAAGGCAAATTGGCAACCGGTTTTCTGAGGAGTCATCAAATTTCGAAATGACAAAAGTCAATATTTTTAAACATTAGAACTTAAGTAGCAAACAGATAAAATCTCTAGGACATTTTAAAGCGGAGGAAAAAGGAAAATAACCCCAAAATGGCTGTTTTCCAACATGACGTTAGATTTAACATGTCAAAGAAGAGTCGTGACTTCCCTGTGCTTTGAGATTTTTTTGTGTAACTACTTACAATATGCAATAAGATTAGTTGTTATTTGCAGATGAAAAAAAAAATTATTCTTGTGAGTGTTGCTACATTGACTGTTTACCTGTGTTGCTGCGCCATTTATATTCAACTATCCGTAACTTAACTGCCGCAACATGCGCGCTAATTTCGCTAGCCCGACTTTGGCGTTTTGCATTGTGTGTAAGCATAAAGCTAGCAGAATTTTGTCAGTTGTGTAGTTTGTTTTGAGACACGTCTTAAGTCATTCGCTTGTTCGTCAAGTGCCAAACTTCGGCTTGTCGTGAAATTTGTCTCTCAATTTCTTGCTTGCAGCACAAGACAAAAGAAACCGCCCGAGGCTTGAAAAACTTGAAAAAATCAGGTCAGTCGCAAAATGACATATTTGTAAAGTGTCAATCAAAACCGATCCCATCTTTGTGAGAGCAGAATTCTTATGCGCGGTGTGACATCCTTCTACAGATTTTGTTTTTTTCTTGGCATCGCACACTTCACCTACTTTTCCGCAAATGCATGTGTGTGTGTGTGTCTGCGTGTACGCAGGTTCGCAAAGCGGACAGCGGCAGCATCGCAGGAGTGATGTCGTCCCAAGTCATCAATCTCGCAACCGCAATGTTAAATCAATGAAGCGGCCACCCGGCAGCGGCTGACGGTGGAGCGTGAATGGAGCCCCGGTAAGAGGCTGCGGTTTGTCGCCCATCCATCAACAAATCCAACACAGCTCCTCACAACCTCACAGTCAGACCCGAGAGATGCAGGAACCTGACTGACTGCCTGACTTGCTGGACGTGGGGTGAAATTGAAAAGATGTTGGTGCAGAAATGAGCATGCGCCACGAACAAGTAGTGACCCTGCAACCTACACACACACACACACACACACACACACACACACACACACACCATATTATAATGATGGCCAAGACTCAGGCTGCCCCCGCCCCCCAACGCACAACTGGTTTAAGATTTGTGGCTTCTCCATCAACAAGTCCCCCCCCCCCCCTTCACATCCCGACAAACGAAATGAAGACCCCCCCCCCCGTGTAGGAACACGACTGGACACCTGTGACTGACTGTCAGGATGAACTTGAAAAAGATGCACACACATACGACGATGATGGGCAACACGCTGACGGCACCCCTGACGCGCGCGCGCGGCTCTGCAGCAGCATCGGCCACGGAGCCAAGTACACACACGCGCGCGCCCGCGCACACGAACTGTTCTTACTCACCCCGGATGCAGTCGCCGCCTCTCTCCGTCCGCTCGTGTGTCCCACCGTGTGATTTAACGGCGGAGAGGAGGCTGAGCCGTGGGCGTATCCGCTCCGCTCGACTCGGCCCCACGCAGCCCCCACCGGCGCCATCCGTGCAGCGCTGCGGTCGCGCGGTACGCCGCTGCTCTCGCGATAACTCCTCCTAACTGCCTTCCAGTTTGCGCTCATTGCCATACTGCCGCTTAGCGGGCCATCTGGGGTACTGAAATTTGTGAGGGGGAGGTGACGTCATCGCCGCGGGTTACCTGCGTATCCTTCACCCCCGATAGCAGTAGTGTGTGTGCTGCCTCTAGTCCTCACACACACACGCGCATACACTCAGATTCATTGGAGCTGCTGACAGCGACATGCAGAGGACATCTGTCCAACATTTGACACCCGCCAGCCTCGCTTTGCAGCCACAGCCCCGAGTGTGAGAGGTCGCGCGTACCATAATACACCTCCGTTTGGATCATGTTCCCATCACCATTTGCAGGCCTGTCATTTAATAATGCCGGCGGGTGATTATCTAGGGCAGTTTCCCCCAACCTTTATTCAGCCCAGGCACGTGTTTTACATGACAAAAGTCTCACTCGACACAACCAGGCCAAAATGTCACCCCCAATAAATCTATACAGTAGCAGAGGAGTCTCACCAAAATCTGTGCAACCCCATAATTAATCATCATGGAGTGCCCGGTTTGGTATCTGACAACTTAACCGATCACATTTTTATTTTCAAATAAATGTGTTGACCAGGATGGGGCGGCTCGGCGGGGTTTCACACAGCGTCCCCCAATATGTTTGGGCCCCCCAAAAAGTCTTCCCAATTCTCCTCTGAGATTGACACTCCTGTACAGTATAAATTGTTGTCCCCAAAATCACCACAAATGTGTTGAATTTAATGAAGACAAATAGCAGTGGACTGTATAGAACAGAGACTGGCGTAACAAAAACCTTACAGGTTGTATGGCAGTTTTTGACCCTGCAAGCATGCTGATTTATGACCCCTAAATACAGACTGAAAATAGATTTGTGACTTTGAAGGCAAGTAGTCCATAAAAGACTTCCATGCTTTTCTGGCCTTTACAGGGCAGTAACGAGAATTTCAGAGGCTCCCAGGGCATGCGTCCACCCCCTGCAAACTCAATGTTTAATGACCCCCCTCCCACAACTGAGACTGGCATTATGTCAGTGGCCGTAAAAGACAAATTGTCGTCAAAAGTCATTTTGTAGTTTAGTGTTGATGGTGTCAGCAGCCATCCTGGATCTCAGCTGACTTGGTGTGACAGGTTTGGTACACCCTGGACCCTGGATTAATGTTTTTTTTAAATTACACTGCATTGTAAGATGAGAAGGAATGGCAACATCGCTAGAGGGGAACTTTATTGCTGAATTACCTCGTTTTAAGAGTGCAGAGTGCTTGTTTTTTTTTTTTACTACTAGGTACACGTTAGCATGTTCGCACACACTATGCAAAATCAAAGCAAGGCTCTCTCAAATTGCAGGAAGCTACTTTGTCCCCCCCCCCCCCAACAAGTCACGTTTCACAGCCATGCATTAAAACCGCTATTCCGTTTGAATACGGACAAACAAACGGACGCGTTCAGAGATCGTCGGTCTCTCCGTCAAAGGGGATGGCGTCCAGGTCCATGTGGATGTGCGTGATGTCCTCGTTGCACACCCAGCCGATGGGCGTGCGGTTGAACGAGGGCCGTGAGCTGATGTCGGCCTGTAGGGAGGGCAGAGGCTCGAGCTCGTCGAGGTCGGCGCCGAGGTCGGGCAGCTCAAACACAGTCAGCTGAGAGACCTTTTCCGCCCCGCCGAAGGGCAGCGCCGTCCTGGGGGGGGGGGGGGGGGGGGGGGGGGGGGGAGCGGAAAAAAAAATGTCGTGAAAATAGTCCAGGGACACCAGGATTAGGACAGGTGCAGGACAAGAGAAGAAAAAAAATGAATTGATTAACAGGTGGGTCCCAATACTTTTGTCCACCTAGTGTCCTTTAAATGTCATTGTACGCCTGCTGTGGTTCCTAATGTCACCGCCCGCCCCCCCCCCTCCCCCGCACTGACCATTAAGAGCATTAGGCGAAGATCAAGGGATCACATTAGCTTTGAGATAATCACATCTGGGCCGAACATGTCGTCTCAGTGGGAAACCTCATCACTGGTGCATTTGCGCATCCCAGAAAAGCCTCCCGAGTTAAAAATAATAATAATAATAATAATCTGTTGTCCTAGCAATGCATACAAATCCGTGCCAATGTAAACAATGACGAAGAAATGTTATTTCAGGGTGTACCTGTTGAAGCTCTTGTACTGAGGGAAGTGGACTCTGCCGGGTCCAGGCATACTGGTTCTCATGGTGGCCGTCAGCTCCTGGTTCCCTTTCATGGCCCGTTCCCATGGCGACACGTAGGTGCGAACGTACTCCCTCCTCCTCCTCTCCTTCTCGGACTCCTTGTCCACCACCTCGTCCTCCTGCGCCGCTGAGGACGGGCAATAAGACAAAAGAATCTGTATTTTCTCCCAACATCATCAAAGTAACGCTGGTCACGAACGCTTTATTGGTCAGTCTACGTGCCAATCATGATACAGAGCACCTGTGATTGGTTGATGACATCACATTTGTTGTTGAGAAAAGCAGGTGATGTAAATCTGAAGTCTCACCTTCTTCCTTTGGCATCTCAGGCTTTGGAGGGACAGGAGGAGGTGACATCAGAAGGTTCTGCAGGTTCTGCTGGAGTACAGAAGAGAAGATTCAAGTCCCCGCGACCACTCGACTTGTTTGCCGCGCCATGGTTTTCTCCCACCATATTCTCGTTGGTCGTGATGAACTTGTCGACCCGCTGCTGCCTCTTGCGGAACATCTTGGAGCCTTTGTTGGTAAGTAGCGAGAGCTCCTCAAGCATCACATCTTTGGGGGTCTTGATCTTGGTGCCCAGGTCCAGCTCGGAGGCTTCGGGGTCAGACTCATCATCTGACGGGCAGCCGAGGGACGAAAACAAACTCTTGATTTACTTCTCAATTCATTTGAAGCTTTTTGATTGACCTTACGGGATCCAACGTGAGACAGCCGCGGATATTCAAAAATGTTGGACGACATGAAAAAGATTTCCCTGCATGCTAACACTGATACAAGATACAAGTTAGCGTAGCATGGTGATTTGGATTTAGTTTTGTTGTTTTTTTGGGTTGTTGAAAAGGAACTCATCCGGTCCCACGATTTTGATGTAAATCCCGCAAAAAAACAAACAAGAATTTCACATCAGGCTCAATGATCGTATTTGCTAGCATACAGTCCTAGCCTAAACAAAATGCTAGCACAAAGTGACGTACTCCGCACTAGCGTAAATGTTGTTATAGCTTTAAATTTAGCCTTTGGTGATGCCACATAAAATAATTTTTGGAATATGATAACGGCACTGTCGATTCCACGGCGGCATCGGCATTGTTCCCGATAAAGTATTGCGAAAACCTGTTTTGCGACGTTTGAAGATGTGGGCTTGCGAAACCACGGGGAACGCTAAAAATCAGTAGGTCAGGGTAATCAGACAAACGGCCCCGTAGGGGTTGGGGAGGGGATGTCACGGTTTGGTTTTCATGCTCGGACAGTGGGAAATCCTCACCCATGCCGCCACACTCTCTTTCTGAGACGGATGTGATGGATTTTTCCGCTTCCTATAAAACGGGGAGTTGGCATTGCAATGCTGCGGAGAGACATTCGCCGGGGGGCTCGTAAATCAGACCTGTGCAAGTGGATGTCTGTTGAGCGTGTGTATGTGTGTGTGTGGGAGGGAGAGAGAGAGAAAATAATTGAGGCTGCTGAGCAAAGTGAACTCTCCTGTGGGGATATTGATTTGAGCGTTAATTCCGAAGAACGTGAAACCGGAGCTTGACTGCTGACTGGGAGGAAATCGGACAGACGGGTGGGTGGAGGATGGCGAGGGAGAAAGGGGGGGGGGGGTGTATTCGTATAAGGGGTTTTGAGTCTGACGGACATGATCGAGGCACGGGGGGGGGGGGGGGGGGGGGGGATAAAAGGGCCAACAGCGACAAGAGATGATGGATGGATGAGTGGGCATTAACTGGAGCAAAATACGGGGATAAAGCGGGATAAGCCGCCGTGCGAGCGGAAGCACACAAATGTTGTATGTTGGCGCAGATGTGATAACAATAAGAAGACGCAAAGTGACAGCAGGTCACAACCTCTATTGAGCCAAAGTACGGATTTTATCGATGCCGTAGCACGCCGCTAGACAAAAATGACACCCAAAAAAAAAAATCTATTCACTTTTGTGTGTGTCTTACCATTCTGGCTGATGTTGGTAAAGTCTGTGATGATCTTGTTGGCCTTCTTCCTCTTGTTGGATGAGGCACCACTTGCCACCGACATGGCTAACTACAAAAAAAACAACAACAACAAAAGACACGTGTTGAAGTGAAAGTCTTTAAGCGTGTTGTTTTGCTTCCCTGTACTCATCCATCCTCTTGTAAGAGCTAAACGCATTTGGAGACGAGCATTTAAAGCAATTAGAGAAACACACCGGGAAGTAAATGGTGGCCTTGACTCCTTTTGGAAGGCAATTTGTCGCCAGTAACAAGTAGCCAACACTTCTTAAAAGGACTTTAAAGTTTTGTTTCAACCAGCTGGTACAGGCACAGACACGTACAAATATAATAAATTGATCCATTTCCTTTTTTATAAATGTACCAAATTATTCACATAATTGCTCTTATCTCAAATCATCACATTTTATTTTAAATTGATTCTTTTTCTTGAATCAAAAGGAATCTCAATGATGATATGAATGGTGTGCTGGAGGGTTTAAGTGAGCGGGGGGTTGGGGGTGAGGGGACATGACCATGACGGATTTAGCAACATGGCACTGTTTGACTGGCAGTGAAATGTGATCCAATTAAGGGCGGTATGCAGCCACGGCGTAATAAATAAAAGAGCACATTGGTGACGATAAAGTTGCACGACAGCCACCGGCTTCTTGCCAGCTCCGCCATGAGAACGTAAAGGACGCTGAGTGCGGCAGCGGCGCGCGAAGCGTGCAAGGCCCTTTGCCTTCAGGACGCTAATTCCCCAGCCGAGGCCTTCGTCTCCTGATGTAGGATGGCAGTGCGTCGCCGATGGAAAGCAATTACGTAAGGCGGGTGGGGGGGGGGGGGTCCCTGTTCGTGGTGGAAGGGGCTCATCCGCGGGGAGGGCGCTTCATGTAATTGCGTTTTATCTCTGTAATTGAAGCCATTTCCCAAGCCTGGGATTCAGCTATCCTACATGTTCACGTGACTGAAGATGAATACGCCGTAATGCCTGCTTTTGATTTTTTTTTTTACAGGTGCTTCTCTGCAATATTCTGGTTGCTGCGAGGCGCGAAGAGGTCCTGTTACCACATCAGCCCCTCGATCACACTTAACACCCGCCCACCCACGATAACCCGCCTGTTTTAGTGCCAAGAGAAATCTTGGAAGGGGACAGCTGAGGAGGAAGTAGGTGGCATCACGTCAGCGCATTCCCATATCAGCAGCATCCTCCAGAATGCCAACTAAAAACTCCTCCAAGGTGAGTTAACGTTCTGTCCAGGACGCCTCCATTCTCAAACTCCAAACATGGTGGCATAGATGCATCAGGAAACGGTTATCTTTGCTTGAGCGGTAACGAAACTAGTGTCATTAGGAGAGCTCGGACTCACACCCAAAATCCGCGTTGGCTAATCGTTTATCATCTAAGAAGTGAATAGCGAACCAACTTCAATGGGTTCCGGTGGGGCCGGACGGTGGGGGGGGAGTTGTCTCCTCCAAGGCCTTGCCAACATTTGCTGACAACACAAATCAAATGCATCTGACTGTTAAAAAAAAAATCCTCTCTTGAATTATTCAACAGCACCGATTGCATCGGTGCCAGATCATCCACCATGCAGCAGCGCTCAAGTCCTCTATAATCCACACAAACACACGTCTTACCCAAGACTTGACGTGTAAAACACAGGAGGTCGATCAGCTCCCGCAAGGTTCCCGCAGGAGAGAATTTTCCCCACCAGACTGAAGTCCTGGAGTTTTGTGTTGTGCCAGCGACTCTCGTCTTGGCCACCGGGGACGGAGTGAAACCTTATCAGGAGGTTCACTCCTGAGCTGTGAACATGTGTCCTCCTGTGGAGGGTGTGAAAGAGGGGTGGGGGTGGCCCAGGGGCGTGGGTGTGTTGTTCCAAGTTCAGAAGCCGTTTACGTATGATGTCCAAGGACCAACGTCCCAATCGTCACATGCCAATCATGAGATGTGAATTGATCGAAAGGATAAATGAAAAGAGCTGCGTTGTCTCCTCAAAAAGACCATCTGTTATTTCCAGAAGGTTCTTCCGGAATGGGGCTTTCCAAAAGTTTTACGGCGCAAGGCGCACATGACAAACTGAAACACAGACACTGAAACCTCTTGAATGTTTATTTTCATCTTTGAGAGCATGAATGAATCAACGACACGAAACTGAAAACGGGTGCGTGAGGACAGGAGCTTTTTGATCGTCATGCGAAGGGGCAGGATGACACCCCCCCCCAAGCCCTCTGCTCTCAATCACGCCGTGAAAAAAAAAAACATCGGAATTAAGAGTTTAACACTGTGCCAAATAGCCGCAGATTAACGGCTCCAGAAATAGGTGAAACCGGCGATTGTGTGCAGGGCAGCGAGCCGTGAATGAAAAGGGAAGAAGAGCCAAGCGCTTAAAAAGTCGTTTGAGGGAGAAGTTACAAATTGTGGAACGTGATGTCTGACTCTCCTCCTTGAAGCCTTCTTTATACATCCACTTATGGTCAAAATCTGAGTGTGTGTTGCTGAATCAGAGCAACTCGCTGCGTTCACAACTGTCGCGCATCCCCATTCACAGCCTCCATTCACAACTTTGGGTTCTCGCTTTGATTTTCATAAATCCCGTTATGAGGGACGTATGGTCCCAGATGAGGTATATTTTCTCTCTTCTGAGCTCGGGCCCTAATAAACAGCGGGTGCGAGGTTCTTCACCAAAGGCCACAAGCGGGCTTGTGTCTGGGCAGAACGAGTGAGCTTCAAGTGTCTCAACAGTCTTACACTGCCCCCATGTGGTAGAGATGGAAATAATTCACAAGATGAAATTATATTTCATTCCACCATGATACTTTGTGTGTTGCAGGTTCTTCAGCCGCCGGACCTGTTTAGACCAGACGAAACTTGGGTCTCAACTTTCCCCCGGACTTGCCCTGATCAACAAAGCGTCTTGAAACTTTGAACAAAGTTGGACTCACGATGGCATTATGAAGGTAAATACTGGTGGGGTTGAGGGGTTATTTATTAGGTTTGAGTGCCGTCACGAAGTTCAGGGAAGACTCAAGTTCGCCACCTCTGAAAGCCTTCACCTCAATATTTCATAATATTAGAAAGAAAACAAAAACAAAAAAAAAAACAACACAATATATTGTTAGATAATTACAAGCAAGCTTGGACTTGGCATTTCTACTTTGAACGCTCCGACAACACGAAGTTCATTGGATCTTCTCGTATTTCGTTCACCTTCCAATCAACAACTAAAATCTGTCTCTTTCCACATCCTCCGCACTTAATTCAACATCATTCCGCTGCCTTTCGAAGTAGCTAATCCTTTAATCTCTCTCTGGTACATTTGTTCCACCACCGCGTTGCCTTTAAATTTTCGCAAACTGTGTCAAAATGGCCAAATCAAAGCGTCTGCCCCAACCGCCTCCCTTACAAAAAGAAAATGGATCATTTTTGCTCGTGTTGCCCGTCCAAACTGCTCTTGAGATAAAACACGTGTCCGCGGACATGAAAAAGAATGTTACCAAACTCAAAACACGTGGACTTCCTTTTAAAATCAAATGCTTTACGTTCAGTGCAGACGAGAATGTTCAAGCTCAGTGCGCGGTGGAGCCGGGGCGCCACACGCAAGGCTGCAGGCCCAGGTTGGAGGTGCTGAATCTGGGTCGAGGAACCCTGCTGTACTGGCTGCCGGTGGATGCCTGCCGGGGGCCGCCAGGGGGTCCAAGAGGGCTCAGATCTGGGGCGCTTTTGAACTGCCTGTCAGCTCGTTGAGGCTGGGGATGGGAAAACGTGGGGGACTGGACTGCATTTGAAGGCGATGCGAAGGTGGGAAGCTGAGGGAGCGGAACTTTGGGCGCGGGGGGCGGCGGAGGAGACGGCGGTCCCGGGGACCACTGAGATTGGTACAGGGTAGGAGGCGTTTGAGGGTGCCGGGCGCTTTGTGGTGGCGGGGAGACAGCGTCGGAATGCCACAGTGGTTCTCCGAGAGTCGTGGCTGATCGAGGGACGATCACCTTCAGGGCAGGACTGGTGGCCTTTGGTGGGGGTGTGGAAAAGCGTTTCACCTCGTACACTCGTGCCGTCTTCTGAGGACCACCTCGCTGCTGCTGACCGGCGAACGAGTCCCGGGGCCCCCCATAGGTGAACAGAGACGAGTTGAGCTGGTAGGGCTGGTGGTTCGTGACATCCACCTGCTTTTTGGCACCTTTCTTCCCTTTGGATCCAGCCGGTGCTGACTTTGTCACCTCCGCCTTCTTTTGTGCTTTGGGGGGGCACGAGGGTGACAGGAGAGGATTGTAATTGATGGGAGGAGGGGCACGGATGTTGGAAGAGTACTTCCAGGTGGCCGGGAGGGACGGCGTTGGTGAAGGCTCCCTGGTTTGGGAAGGAGAGAACGGTGCCGGTGCAACAGAGGGACTCCGCTCAACAACATAGCGATCCATCCGGTTCTGTCGGCGGGCGAACAACTGACCCCCTTTCCCCCCCAGCTGAGGTGCCTGAGGGGCATGCGGTTTCGGGGCCACGGGCGGCGGCCCGCTTCCCCGCTGAGCCTGCATGAAGTTGCAAGCCTCCGCCCCCAGCCGCATCCAGTCCTCCTCAGGGCCCGACTCGTGACCGGCCTCACCGCCCGTTCCAACGCCTGACTCCGCCCCCGCTGTTTTCACAAAGCGGTCATCCATGTTTTGCACCATGGACATCAAGGCAGGGTTGGGAGACACATCTTTGCTCCGGATGGCGCTGAACATCGGCTTTTTGTTGCTGCGACCGCGGGCGTCATGCAGGATGCCAGTGCGGGCAGCTGGCACGGAGATGCGCTGTTCGCGAGTAGCCAGTGAATCTGAGGCCGGGGTTTGAGGGGGAGATGCAGGAGTCGTGGCAGCGGGGGCGTAGGGATGGCCAGCGGGGGAAAGCTGAGTGGGAGGAACCGTGGAGACTTGGACCTGGGAGGTGGGAGACACTCCCGGCGAAGGGGGGGAGTGAAATGGTTGCGGAGGGGAGAAGGGTTGAGCAGGCCGGGCTGCGGAACCTTGAGGAGCGACGAGGCCGGAGGGGCGCAAAGACGAAGGGGGCGAAAGAGCCGAGGAGCCGACCGAGGGAGCGGCGCCGTTGTTGCGAGGCGGGATGTAGAGTGAGGTGCTGGAAACCGCTCTCCTCCCATCCACTGCCGGATATTGAGTAGGCGTGATGGTCACCGTGGAGACGGCCGCTGCCGGTTTGGGCTGGGGAGGGCGGAACATCACGGAGGTCACCGACGGGCGGGGCGTCGCGGCGCCAGGAGTGTAGGGCCGAGCCGAGCGATTGAGAGCAGCGGAATTTAAATGTTGGTCAAGGTTTGGACTCGGACTGGGATTGACATGTGGGTTTTGATGAAGAGGGGGCGTCAAAGTCAAAGGGGGTGGGCTTAATTTCACACTGGCCCGGCTTATGGCGACGGGACCCCCATTGACAAGAGGCACATCTGGAGCTGAAGGCACAGCGGCGTCCGGTTGCTTCACGGCCTCCAGCCCGAACACCTCCAAGCTTGGAATTTGATTGACAGGTGCCTCGAAGCTGAAATGATCAGGCCCCGGGTGACCATTGCCAGCTGTCGGTGTGGCAGGCGGGCAGGCGGCGCTCCTCCTGTCCAGCAGGTCTAAGTAACCGCTGTCCCACGTGGGGTCAAACGAGGCTGAGAAACCCTCCTCGTCCACTTCGGAGCTCTGGATGGAGCTCCCGCCTTCCTCCTCCGTCTCCCCCTCGGTGCTTTCCCCCCCGTCCTCAGCCTTGCCGAAGCAGGTCAGCGTGTACTTCTTGGCTCTCTGCCGCCGTTTCTTGAACATAAGCACCCCCTTGGAGTTTGGGTTGGGAGCATCGGTCAGCAGCGAAGCGATGGAGCGGCATTTGGTGCGAGCTTCTTTCACCTGCTTCTCCACCAAACTCTCCCCGCGCTGCAACTCTGTGTAAGAACAAAGGAAAATGGAGGTCAGTACAGGGGAAAAAGCAGTTATGAAAGTCACAAGTATTTTGTTAGCAAGACTTACTCAATGTAAGATTTTTTTTTTTATTGTCTTAAGTATTGATGGCTGGTATCGGCAGCCTCCACGAGAGCCCGATACTTTAAAATAAGGTCGTATCAGACTAATAGTCTGATTTCTGTTCTATCAGGTATCAATACATACCCATCCCTAATCTGTAGTTGTACTTGGCAAAAAGTAGTCCGACCCCAAACTGGTTGACTAATTCCGTACGGTGACAGTGAACATTAGCAGTGACAGACAGCCGTATGTGTTACGGATTTACAAAAAAGAATTCCTGCTGCTCTTCCAACGATGAGCCACGCAGTCCACGATGGTTAGATCACAGAGACCGTTCTGTACACAGATGCTGTGTACAGTATGTCACCCCTGTTGAGTCTGACCCTATTTAAAACTATGATAATCTTTGCTAGTCTCACATGGATTACAAACAAAAATAATACAATCAATAAGTACGACACATAAAAAAACAAACAAACCCTATCATTGCTGACCAATGAAAAAACGTTTTTAAATAGTTAAAAAAAACTGTAAATAAAAGAAAAATATTTTTTATACAAAAACACGAACGTTGTTTCAAAATATAATTTTTAAATGTTTTTTTAATCACAACTGGAGCTACGTTCATGGATTTCATTGAAAAACAAAACAGAAGAAATTATTTACAAATAAATCTACAGCGAGGGAGACTGATTCTTTTAATTTAACAAATATCATATCCATATATTTGGACATATTTTTAATCACAAAATTTAGAGCGACATGCTTTTAATTGAACAGCAAAAAAAAAAACGTATTCAATATGACAGTTTAGTTCTATTTTGAGCACTGTGTTAGATGTATCCTGAAAGCTCTAAATATAAACATTAAATCCAAGGAGTGGTAACTTCAAAATCAATTTTAAATAATCAAACATTGATCTTAATATTTGATTCATCATCAGTGTCAAGACAGATGCTGCATTCACCATAAGAAGAACAGTGTTTGCATTTCCTCCAGTTAGGCATTTTTGGCTTACCTTTCTGTCGGCTTGTGTGTCCACCTGCTGAATGAGACGTCGGGTCCCTCATCTTTCAAGACTTTTTTTTTTTTTTTTGCGCACGTGTGTATGTTTATCCTCCCCCAGGCAATCCTACAATGCTCATATACACACACATACACACTCACGCACTGTGCCACTTGGAGGCACTTAGTAGCTGCTCTCTCTCTCTCTCTCAGTGTTAAAGACCTTTTGTTGTCTCTGTCCCGCCACCCAAAGTGACGCATGATGTCAAGCCACTATTCCCGTCCGCCTGACCCGCGTTAAAACACCTGTCATACACACACGCGCGCGCGCACATAGAAGCAGGAGACCCTCACCAGGAAATATTTAGGCAGCGATGTCATCTTTTTGGCCATGTCTGCGCATGGGAATATAATACAGTACGGTCGGGAGATGTGAGGCAGCGCTGGACGTTTTGCATGACAAACTAAAATATGTGAGCCGTACAATCTTTTCGCATTTCAAAAGGCCTTTTTTTTTTTTTTTGACCTAGTCCAACTCGACTTTAGAAACCAATGTAACGTGAATGTTAACATGATATGCATCCAGTTATAGATCATCGGGCATATGCTTCCTCATAACTTTGCTGACTCCCACCGCATATGCACAGCGCCACTCGACGCTATGGCCATCTGAATGTGTAACACGAGACATGGCGTGTCCCCCGAACGCTTCGTGCAATATTTTACCCTTACCTACATATACAGTCAACATTTTATTCCACATGAAGTCACAGCTATCAACTATCACAACAATACTGCCGAGAGGTGAGGTTGACACTTATTGGACACGTCAGCATCCCAAATGTCATCACAATCATGCATACTTATGATTTCTAGCGTACGGTGCATTCATGTGCCCCGCCGGTGTGGCTCTATAAATATATTTAGTGATGTGAAGAAGGCTGAGCATACGACAAAATCACCCAGGCCTGGAATAGAGCTTGACGTCACACTGAAATTACAAGAAATAGCCACTAGAGGACAGTGAGGTAACATCAAATGTGGTCTATAAAATTTTAGGCCTAACCCCCTCCCTCTATCTCTCTCTCTTTTTTGTTTTTAATATGAATTGAGATGCAGAATTTTTAATCCTCTTGTAATATTTGTTTCAATGTGTTTTTGTAACCCCCCCCCCCCACTGCATTTATTAAAAAACACAATTTAATTTGTATGTATGTATGTTGAAATCCATACCGCAAACCCTAACACAGGCTATATGTGTTAAATCAATGTAAAATTGTAACCGGTGACGCAAACTTAAAACAGATTTGGCATTTATACTCACTGGCTTGCCGTGCTTTCTCCACGTAGGTGGCGGTGAGCTCCTCGCTCACGGGGCCCTGCTGGGGTCCCACCATGGGCACCAGCTGACTCCTGGACCCCAGCATCAGGGCCTCTTTGGCCCGCTCGGGAGATACCAGTGGTGGGCAGGCAGTGAGTCCCACATAGGCCCCCGCATCCTGGAAGCCGCTGTCTCCTTCGCCCTCGGCCTCCGCCAAGGTCTGTTCCGGGGTTGGGGTGAGTGAATGCGGAGTGACGCTGCTGGTTGGGGTGGTCCATCCCAGTTGGGGGGGTTGATAGATGAAGTCCTTGTGCGGCACGCCGTGCCACTGGCCCTGCATTGGTCCTCCTGATACGTCATTAGCACTCTCATAGCTTCAAGACAAACAAAGGAAAATGGTGAAAGGAAAAGAAACAACAGAAAAGCTGGACTGGTTGTATGAGCTTCAGCAAGTGGGGGAAAAAAACATGACTCACGTGCATCTTTTTATGATAAATTGGCTTTTGGGCCATAAATGCCCCGTGAATTCGGCCTCGGCACAAGTGGCGAAACTGTCGTGATTACATTTTTTCTTTTTTTTTTAAATGTAACTACTTTTTCTTAGAGTGCGGTTATGGACCATGTAGCTGTCTGACTTTGACTGTGATCCTGCTCTCCTCTCTTCCTTACCCACTCATCTCAGACGTCTCCTCCTCTTCCCTCCCGTGGTTGTCGTAGCGAGCAGGTGAGCGGGCGTGAGGAGGCGTGCGGCGCTGGCGGCGTTGCGCCTGCGAGCGCGTGTCAGCATCGCTGTCCGTCTCACCGTAGTAGGCCTCGCTCCCCGGCGGCGAGGTGACGCCGCCGGGTGCGACGGAGGAGCTCACAGAGAGAAGCGGAGGTGAGCAACGAGCAGGGTACAGCGGGGGCCGTTTGACCCTCAGGTGCAGCGTGGCATTCTGGGAATCGATGAGGACCATGGCTTGGGCGTGGCTGAGCTCGGCGCATGAGTGGTCGCCGATGGCAACCAGCTCGTCGTGCTCTTTCAGCCCTGCCCTGCATGCTTTGCTGCGACGCCGTACCTGCACATAGAAACGCTGTTGAAATATGTCACTGTGGATCAAAATCACTCAGCCGGTGTAAGTGTGTGTGCAGGTATTTCTACCCTGTATCTGTCCACACACACACACACACACTTGCACTCATCTTATCAATTAGGTGCAAAGATGAGCATGTTCCCAGTATTTTGCCTTTATCAGCAACGCTGACATGTGCAAGGACAACTCCATCTGAAGTGTTTCCAATTTATTTTTACACACACACACACACACATTCCGTTGATCTATTGGCACACAGCACATGTGAGCAGAATGAAAAAGTCAGTTTGAACAGCTGCATCGCCCGTCTGGACCAAAGGAGGGCATGCCTGTCATTATATGTTGCCTGCATACCCAGAATAAAGCCTTTGCGGGAGAAATCAAATATGTCATGAGAAAAGGCGTAACATACAAGAAAATGTATATGTGACGTGCGTGTGCATGACGTGTCTTTATCTTTGTGTGCGTAAACAGGAGGCCGTTTTTCCATGACTGGCTTCCAGCTCCTCTTAAAGGTGCTATTCTTATCCTGCAGCTCTGTCACCCACCATTCCCCGACCGGGCTTATCTGAGGTATGCGCCACCCCCACCCCCACACACGCACATTTCAACAGCTGGATTCACACACATTGATCTGTAGCGTCAGAGGGCGGGAGCAAGGTCACAATCCAAATGTTCTTATGACAGGCAACACAAAAGTCCTTTTGGATGATTAAGCGTCATTTCAGACTGGCATGACTGCATAAAATCTAATGTGCGTTCATTATCTAAGGTCGGACAGCTACTACGTGCCTCAGTTAAGAAACTTGAGTCCATATCCGATGTGTGTCTGACTGTTTTGACCCATAAACCCGTAAATGAATCGCTCAGGGGCACAGCGGGCATGGCTCAAATAGGACAGCGAGTTGTTTTGAGGAGCACTTGATCATTTATTTTTCAGTCTCGTTGAGAGCAAATGGCTCGTAGGTCCTCGTCGCATTAATAGTGTGTCTATACCGGGCGCCGGATCGAGGACGGATACTATTTTGACTCACTGCATGTGGCTGAAATGGAAAATAGCCTTGGACTTTGACAACATAACCAGAAGATACCAAAAAGGCAAATAGCTTCTAAAGTTATTTTAAAAGGTCATGTTACTCTATCTTTGCGACAACTTACTGTTTTGCGCAATCACCCTGTTGTGAAAAAGGACTCATTAAAACAACTAAGCTCAGAAGAAACTCTGAACAAATGTGAAGGTTTTGAATCAATGGTATGTTCATACGGTCGTACCTTGATGTCACCTGACTCAACATGAAACAGATAATTCCAAATTGTGCATTTAAAACAACGACTTAGGTTTGCCTTAGGAAGTGCGCTTAACTTAATGTTAACAAACAAAGCAAAACGTAACAAGTAACCTGATGCATCGAATAAGTGTTGCTTTTTACAAAAACCGATATTTTGACATATATAGCAATTGTCACAGGCATAAATTCTTCATCCTCTGTGAAGAACCACTAATATGACTGCTGCTTCCTGAGGTGCTATGACAGTCCCCAGGTCTAACCATAGGTCAAGATTATAACGGCAGCCATAGCACACACAGTGTCTGTTGAACTTGAAGAAGAAAATGGGCCAAAAATGATTCAAGCTTTTATAATTTGATGATGTGATTCCAATGCATGTTTTCATTGGAATTGACATTCTTGCTGACTGAAATACCTAACATTAGCTTTATCGCATCATTCCTCAAGTCATTTTTGAGCAATTATGATGTTAGGCTAATATTACAAATGACTGACCATCACAAGTCAACGAATGACCACCATCTTTAGTAGTGCATCTAAAATGGATGACGGTGCCATACCTTTGCCACCTGTAGAGGCTTCTGCTGCTCCCTTCCTCCCTGGAGCCTGAACCCCCACGGCGAGCCCCCTGAAAGGGTAACCACAATCTCCTCCACCACCATCGATGCACCAGGTCGTTTTCAATGTATGTGTGTGTGGGAGAAGGTCTTCGCTTGCTCACACTTTGCCAGTGTCCAACGGCACCCAGCCCAAGTGAGGAAGGAGAGGCGGTGGGGCCTGGCTAGCTTGCATCTGCTTCAGTGGGAATGCTTGGTTGGAGGGCAGGCACTTAGGCAGTGTGTTGTGTGTGTGTGTGTGTCTTCATCATACCCTTTTATTCAACACATGCCATGTCACTCTGAGAGGATGCTTGCTCAGACACCATCCAGAAATAACCCTTCCCACCCACGCACACACACCCGCACACTCATACAGCCGCTTAAGCGAGGAGGGGGGTTCAACATGAGTGGGCCCCGGGTAGCGGTGGGTCTACTTTAAAGAATGTCACTGGGTTTATTGTCTTTTTGGGCTTCCTCAGCCATTCATAATGCTGTAAATTGGCCGATTGACTCTTATCACAATTGGATAACCTTTTAAAAAGGTGTATGTTTTTGTTCTTATATGTTTCGTACTGAAAAAGTGAATTAAAGTTTTGCATTGGATTATTTTTTTAACCAAAGCAACTATATTGTGTTTAATTGACAGTGACGACGCAATATTACTTATAGTTTGTTTAATACATAAATGTATTTAAGTATAATGTGACTACTTTGCCACTTCGGAATTAGATGAAATTAGTCCCTGCAGGCGGAAGTGGCTCCGCGCAGGGCGGATGTGGACGTGGCATACCGCTGCAGCACTTCCGCTGAATGTCCGCTTCTCACCCCAAGAAGGGATTAGGGAGAAACACACGGGAACGACATCCATTTTTCCTTTAGCCCCCCTGTCGCTTAGCCTATTTACGGTTCGCTACGAGCGCAGGGACGCCTTACTATTCACAATACTCTGGAGGTAGGTTTTGATGTGAAAAAACGCTCAAACATGAGCGTGACATCCACGTCCGGCTTTTTTGGGGCCATGTTAGAATGCTAATGCTAATTAGCGTGGCTAAAGTAGCTATGGTGTAAGCAACTGGATGTCACTTAGCTTTAGCTAGCGCGCTAGTCTGCTAGCTACGGTGGTGATATGCAGACAGCTGATTGAAACACCGCTGTCATCAGCGACTTGGCCGACACTCAAAAGTTAGCCGCCCACTCTCCGGGCCGTATTACTTTGGACTTTTGTTGAGTCAACAGTGTTGTACTTTGTCCTAGGTCGTCGCCAGTAAAGGTAAAGTGTGATATCTTGTGTTTGTTGTGGCTATGGTTCGGTCACGTTAGCCCGGCTAGAGAGTTAGCAATGCGGTAGTTAAACCAGGACGCTGCTTACCCTGGGTAGCGTTATCAATTAACTCCACACAGGATTTACTTTTTCAGCCACTTCACTTGACAACGATTTAATACGGCCCAGTGGAGTAATTTTTAATTCAACACAGCCTCAAGTGTCACAATCGTGTGTCACTCGCTACAGGCCCCGTCACGATAAAACGACCATCGCGGCGATTGTGTTTCTCGTCGAAGTTGAATTATTTAAAACTGCGCTCGTTTCTCCTCTGTCTTGATAGATGATACTCTGTTGTAAAAGTTAGGCCTCCAGTTAAAAGGCCTAAATGTCTGCCACTCGAGTACATTTGTTTGCTGAGTGACTGACATTGAATCTAGTGTCATGAACGTGGCCATAAAGTTACCCATCGCTTTCTTCCGGGACAAATGGACTCATTAAAATTTAACAAAAAATAGTCAATATTCTTCTGAGTAACCTCATGATCAATTGTCTGTATTAGGTTGAATAAAGTATTGTGAACCATTGGTTAGTACATCTGTCTCGGTGCCATGTTTGTGGTTCGATTATTGGCTCCATCATACATGGTAGGTTCACTGAACCTATAATATGCAGTTGTGTGCAATATTGTGATTCAGATGCCTTATGTAATTTACTCATTGATGCATGATCTGTGAGGGGTAATGTAAGTATAGACAAACAGGGACCCTATTGGAGTTAATGAAATAAAATATACACTCTTTGGATGATAAAACCCTCCAGATACTATTGCCGAACGGACGGAAATGCTGCTGCCATTGTTTCTCTCTCTCTCTCTAATTATAATAATTGCATATCTTACTGGTGCAGCTCTTGTATACACGACTTGTATTCAATCGTGATGCCACTGTGGTTTTGTTTGGCCAGGAAATATGAAGGGCATGCAATGTCACGGGAATGTGAATTCCCATTACAGCAGTTTCGGGTGTGTATTCGAGTCAAAGCAAATAAAGGTGTTGTCACTAAACTTATAAATATTAGCATCATATGCGCTTCAGTTTGGAGATGGTTAAACAGTGTCTTATAACTGCTATCTATTTAGTGCCAAACAGTTAATGATGTCCCCATGTCGTTCAGATTTCGGGATGAACTGAAGATGAATGTAAACCAGCACACTCCCATGGCCTCTCCTTATGGCCAGCCTCAGCCTGGTTACGGGCAGCCCGCCTTTGCATCCTTGGACACCGGGTACCCGCCCCCCTACGCACCTTACAATAGCCCTGTGTCAGCCTACCAGACTGGAGAGCCACCACAAGGTAAAAACTCGACACACACGTGGCTAGATTTGATATTTGTAGAGGTGTGTCGGGGGCCACACAGAAAATTAAATCAAAAGAGTTACGATTATAATTTTGAGGAGAAAGAAAGTCCAAATGTCAGATATGTTGTAATTTCAAGATGGGGAAAAAAAAATCTGAGTTGGATGAATAAAGCGCATGATTAATTATGATGCATGGTTACGGTTTTACGCTTTCACACCTGTCAACCTTGTTCCCACGATGCTAATCACAATCTGAGCTGCCTTGACGTGACTTGATACTTTCACCCTATCGTGTCCTCCTCCCATTATCAAACTTTTCCCCATTTTTCCTCGCTTGCATTTCAGGTTATTCATCTTTCACCACCTTCCCCTCTAAGGCTGTGCTAGCCAACCCCATCTCAGAGCTCTCCTCTCCTCTTGACCTAGGTAACGCCCTCCTCTGCTTCCTTTCACTTTGCCATCATCCAATCCTCTCCGTAACTGCAGGCGCTTGTTTTTCCCATAATTCGCTCCACAGTAGCAGACTTAAGGGTCATCCCCACCCCTTTTTTGTTTGTTTTTTGGGGTGAATTGAATTTATCCCCATCTTTCAGGTCACGGAAGGGCTCCTCCCACTTCAGGGCCACCGCCGGTATCAGCTCCTCAAGCGTACAATCAGTATGGGGGTCGGCATCAGAGCGACATGCAGAATGGCCCCCCACCTATGACACAGGCACCCGCAAGGTGCTGGAGCAGATTTTATTCTCTCAATTCGCTAGTTTTTATTAAAAGGTGATCATGTTCTATTATGTTTTGTGTTATTTGCAGGCCAGTTGTGTCCCAGTCATACAACCAAGAAAGGGTCAATCTGTCGGGACCACCCTCTTCTTACCCCCAACACTACGGATCCCAGCCCGCAATGTCCCACGTCACCAGCCAGATGAGCGGCATGCAGATTAACTCAGGGCTGCCGAACACCGCCGGGCCCGGATATGGTACAAATGCTTCCAACAACACTCCGGGTGGATCGATGTAGTTTCCCTCGCATGCAAAGGAAATGCTGATTGACGCATGTTGCCGTGTGTGTCTCCTCAGCACCACCTCACAGCTCCAAGCCTCCCGTCAGTAATTCCTTCTCAGCCGCACCTCCCGCCACCTACACGCAAGCTCTGCCCCCAGCGTTGTCCGCGCCCACTCAGGCGCCGCCTACTGCTTCTCAACAGTACTACGGAGGCCCCCCTCCTTCCTCGCAGCCGCCATTCAATTCGTCTCTGCCTCCGACTTCTCAGCAGCCTTTCACCCCCCCTGCTCCTCCTCCCCCATCCAATCAGCCGTCCTTTGCTCCTCCTCCCTCGTATTCGGGTCCCCCGCCGGCTCAGGCTCCCTCCCCATCGATGTCGCAACCTCAGCAGTCCTTCCCCCCCACTCAGTCTGCCTTCTCCTCAGCCCCTCCGGGCTCTTTCCCTCCAAGAGCGCCCCCTCCCACCTCCTCTCAGTATCCTCCTCCTCCGACGTCAACCCCCTCCGGGCAGTACCCGGGCCCCTTGCCGCCTCAGCAGCAACCCCCTTTCTCGTCAGGTCCCTTTCCTCCCAGACCCCAAATGCCTCCGACGTCTATGTCTCAGAGCAACCACTTGCCTCCAGAACCACAGGGCCCGCTCGGCCCTCCTGGACCACTGCAGCAAATGCCCCCACCCCAGCATGTTATGCCAGGAGGGTACCCTCCCCAACAGAATGGTGAGCCAATTGACTGAAAGACGCTGTAGCGACACGCAGTTCATTTAGTCAGCTGCTGAGTATCAGGCATCTTTTTGATGTTCTTTTTTCCACCCCCAGCAAAATATTTTTTCTTTGGGTTGGGGGGATAGTATGTGCATGCAGCCAATCTACAAATAATTTCCAAATGTTGTGTAGCAGCGTTCCTCCTGGAATGCTCCATATGAACTTCAGCTGTTCATACTGCCCCACCTGCTTTGAGGTGCATTCAAGACACGTGTTCATATCGGTCAGACTCAAGTTATTTACCGCTAGCTTTTATTTCCTGAAGTTTACCGAGGCATGGCGCTTATTTGTGGACAACACTACACATGTACACTGTGCACTGATGCTTATCTGTTTTCTTTGTTTGTCTCTTCAGGTGCATTTGGGCAGGTAAGAGGGCCTCAGCCCGGTTTCACAGGCCCTTATCCTGCCCAACCGAATTACGGCGCTCTGGGACCAGCACCGGGCCCCGCCCCATCGACACAGAAAAGACTGGACCCAGATGCCATTCCTAGCCCTGTAAGAAGCTACAAACCACTTTTCACATCCATGCAAACTCTCCTGCCACCGTATTATTTCTCTGTACTTGCGCATGTTCGGCAGTAGCAATAATCTCTTAACAGCTCTACTGACCAATGTATAAAAATAACAATTCTTGCAACATCTCGCTGTCTTTTCACACTGCTGCTCCTTTTTGGGGGTTTTTGTCTTTCAATCTATGGTGTTGATTAATTGTTGTCCTGTTTTGCACAATGTTGCCGGACAAACTCTTTGAATGTAAAGCAAGCGTCGGACATGCCGACCGTGCAGAAATCAAGACATAGAATAGACCCAGACGCTATCCCCAGCCCAGTAAGTGTCCTCGTGTGGCTCTTCCTCTCGTCCCAGTGCTGGCTTTCCCAACGCATCCCCACCACCGCTTGACCTTGCACCGCCAGTTCCAAGCCACTATTTGCTTTTCGTGTTTTGGATCTCTCTGTGTTCACAAATGATTTTATTTTTAGGGACTGATCAGTTTTCTGAACCACCCTCCCCACTTACTCTCCATTCGCTGCATGTTAGTCTTCACTTGCATGCCCGCAGAATCCACCCTCTTTCCTGGGGATATCATTTTGTTTGTCGTGTCAACATTATTAAGTGCGTGTGTGTTAAAAAGCTGAGCGTCTGAGGATGTGTGTGTGTGAAAGGGATAGTGAGAGGAGGAGTGAATGAGTTATAGGCAGAATATGTGAGTGTGTCATAACGGTAATGTAAGAGGGCCTCAGTGTGTGTGAGTGAGAGAGAAGCGTCAGCCAATTGCTCTTCAGAGAGTCTGTATTTTGTCAAACCTCAAAGCAGGTCCCGACTAAGGACCTAAGCTTACCTCTTGCTATTAAATTGCTCACTGAGAACAGAGAGGAGTGAATGTTTTTGTCTGTGAAAAGAGAGAATGTGTTTGTGTTGGGGACAGCGCGTATTTATCATAAAGAGAATAGCCAGTGTGGCATGTTTGTTCAAAGTTGCCGTTGTGTGTTTCGTACATTTTTTTTCCTTCCCCTTCAACCTTTGTATCCATCTTGCAGATCCAAGTAATCGAGGATGACAAGGCCAAGAGCACTGAGCCGTTCAGCACAGGCGTCAGGGGTCAAGCGCCGCCACTGGTCACCACAGACTTCCACGTCAAAGACCAAGGTGAGACCTCCAGCATCCCCTGAGCTTGCTGTCACTCAAAAAATGTCATCCGTCATTTTTCACATTTGCGTGTTTGTAGGGAATGCCAGCCCCAGGTTTATTCGCTGTACAGCCTACAACATTCCCTGCACGGCAGATATGGCCAAGCAGTCTCAGGTGCCGTTGGCTGCCGTCATCAAGCCCCTCGCCACGCTGCCGGTGGATGAGGTCAGCCATCCTCTCGCCTCTGTCCATGCTTACCAAAGGAGTGGGATTCTTGTTTTTTGTGCCTGTAATAAACAAAACATGTGAATGTGTTTTATGAGCACAATTGTTTGATGATATGCAGATGCCGCCGTACCTGGTGGACCACGGCGAAGGAGGTCCCATCCGTTGCAATCGCTGCAAGGCCTACATGTGTCCGTACATGCAATTTATTGAGGGAGGCCGTCGCTTCCAATGCGGCTTTTGCTCTTGTGTCACAGAAGGTGAGTTGGTGCGTGTTATTGGGTTTAATTCGGGCTCATGATGTCCTTTGGGTGTATGTGTGTGTGTTTGTCCAGTTCCTCCTCATTACTTCCAGCATCTGGACCACACTGGGAAAAGAGTGGACTTCTATGACAGACCGGAGCTTTCGCTGGGCAGCTACGAGTTCCTGGCTACCGTCGACTACTGTAAAGTGAGTCCTCTCTAGTCTTGCGACATCCTCAAATACATAAGTCACTCACGTTGCTCTTTTGTTTCTAGAACAACAAGATTCCTCAGCCTCCAGCCTTCATTTTCCTCATTGACGTGTCCTACAACGCCGTCAAGAGCGGCATGGTCGGCATCGTCTGCCAAGAACTCAAGGCCCTCCTGGACCGGCTGCCCAGGTAGGTGCTCATGAATGAATAGAGAGTGGAAGGAATACAGTGAACCTGAGGAAAATCACGTCCCTTTTTGGCAGAGTTAAGAAGCCAGAATGCGGCACAGCTTTCTCTCTTTCGAAAATCAGAAAGGACACACATTATGGCTTTATTCATTTAATATCCCTTCACATCTAAACAAACTAAATTTGAGGCTACAGGCCAAGGACAATTCAATTTGTCGACCCGATGACAGCTCTGCACTCTGATCAGAGGAAATTTGAGGTGTTCCAGGAATGCTTCCCGGCAGTGCAGGAACAGGTCCAGGGAAAGCAAAGCCCTTTTCTTTGTTGTTGACTTTATTTAAGCTGACCTTTCCACTTTCTGGCTCAGAATGGTCGCTGAGACAACTTTTCCAGGAAAAGTTACATGTTTGGCTCCATACACGACTGCAAGGCAGATTTCTCCACAACGAACAGAATTGAAATTAAATATCGATCCAGACTCCAAAGATGTCCCCTTCCACATGTGTAGGAGAGTGGCCCTGACTCTATCCAAGCTCAGGTTTAAAATCCTGTCGAGATGCAGATAATTCACTTTAGATCACACCAAATAGACATTAGGAGCTTTCAGACCTTTTGTTTGTGAAATTTTCTCCAAATGGATCTCTTTCAAGTTTAGTTGAATACTCCTCTTTTAAACTCCAAATATTTCCCAAACTATGATCCTGAAAGACTTAAATATCATTTCAAATTCATCTTACAGCCTGGAAAAACACCGGTGATTCATTTCCTGCTATTCATTTGACTACATTTTTTTAGAGAAAGTCAATTGAAACAAATGTTTTTCAAACGCAAACAATACAGCCACAAAACCCTTTTCGATGTCTGATTTGAAGATGAGAGAAAAATACGTTTTGTTTCAGCAAGAGTCTGTCTCATTGTTGTCTTCTCCAGAGAGAACCCAGACTTGGACTCGACGGTGCGAGTGGGTTTCGTTACCTACAACAAGGTACTCCACTTCTACAACGTCAAGTCCAGCCTGGCCCAACCTCAGATGCTGGTGGTCTCGGACGTGTCGGAAATGTTCGTGCCACTGCTGGACGGTTTCCTCGTCAACGTCGGGGAGAGCCGGCAGGTCATCGAGAGGTGGGTGAGACGTACAAACTGCGGGTTTCCACCAAGCGGGTACGGTTTAGGGTCTATTCCAATTTTAATGGCAGAGGAAGGGGTCATCCATTTTCTATGTTTTGCAGTTTGCTAGACCACATCCCGGAGATGTTTGCAAACACCCGAGAGACGGAGACAGTCTTTGGACCCGTCATACAGGCCGGACTGGAGGCGCTCAAGGTAATTTTTGCCGGTCCAGGTGTTAGGGGCGGTTCTCTGCTGTGAGAGTGTAAAACTGGAAGATGTTCCTCAGGCAGCAGATTGCGCGGGGAAGCTGTTTGTCTTCCACACTTCGCTACCCATTGCCGAGGCCCCCGGAAAACTGAAGAACAGAGAAGATAAGAAGTTGATTGGAACTGATAAGGAGAAGGTAAGAAGTCCAGGATTTCCCTGACATCATATATAAATGCATCTCGAGATACCATGAAATGAAAGGTTGACTGACACGCAAGAATCTGAATCTTTGTTTGTAAATGTCGGTGGCCTCTCCAGTCTCTGTTTCAGCCTCAAGTGAGTTTTTACAACACGTTGGCCAAAGAATGCGTGGCACAGGGATGCTGCGTGGATCTCTTCCTCTTCCCCAACCAGTATGTGGATGTGGCGACGCTCGCCGTGGTCCCAGTCTCCACTGGAGGCTCGGTCTACAAGTACACTTACTTCCAGGTCAGACATTCTTCAGGCTTCATCCTGAACTGTTTCCTGCTGACCTTGTAGCATATTTAGCACCCAAGCAACAGGCTTGACCCTCTCGGAATGGCTGTTCATTATTATCCTTCTGCAAGTGTCCGTTAATTGCTGCTGTCAACGTTAACTTACAATTTCTATCTTTCCAGGCGCAGTCGGACCAGGAGCGGTTCCTGAACGACTTGAGACGAGACGTTCAGAAGCCGATTGGCTTTGATGCTGTCATGAGGGTTCGAACCAGCACAGGTAAATCTCTTGTTGTTTACAGTAAGCCAAAAAGATTTCGATTGTGACCGAGCCCTCCCGAGAATAATAAATCTGTGCATAAGGAATACGAGCGACAGACTTCTTTGGCTCGTTCTTCATGAGCAACACCACCGACGTGGAGCTTGCCGGGCTTGACTGCGACAAGGCGGTCACGGTGGAGTTCAAGCACGACGACAAGCTCAGCGAGGAGACCGGGGCGCTCGTGCAGGCGAGTTCTAATTCTTCGCATTGAAGCCGCTCGTTGTTTCTTTCAGTCTAAACTCGATTGCTTGCGCCCCCTGCAGTGCGCCGTGTTGTACACCAGCTGCGGCGGCCAAAGGCGCCTACGTGTCCACAACATGGCCGTCAACTGCTGCTCCCAGCTGTCCGACCTGTACCGCAATTGCGAGACGGACACAATCATCAACTTCCTCTCCAAATATGGTGAGCACCTACACTCTCACTGGGGGCTTTTTTATTTGTTTTTTTGCAGCCGTCAAATACTGTGTTTTTCTTTTTTTCCCACAGCTTTCCGCGGCATCTTGAACAACCCCACGAAGGCGGTGAGGGACACGCTTGTCAACCAGTGCGCTCATATCCTGGCCTGCTATCGCAAGAACTGCGCCAGCCCCTCGTCGGCTGGTCAGGTATAACCCTAAAATCTCCAACATGAACAAAGAAACGCACAGTCAATATGAATCTGAACTATTCTTAAACAATAAGTCCACTCATGGAAAACGAACCGACATCCTTCTACACCAGCAATGTTTTATTGAATTTTTTTTCTCTTCCAGTTGATCCTCCCCGAGTGCATGAAGCTGCTGCCCGTCTACCTTAATTGTGTGCTGAAGAGTGACGTGCTGCTGCCCGCTGCCGACGTTTCGTTGGACGACAGGGCCTACTTACGACAGCTCATCAGCGGCATGGACGTGTCGGAGACGCACGTCTTCTTCTACCCGCGCCTGCTGCCGCTGGTACGCCCCTTGATAATATCGATGCTTGGTGGGCAGGAAAGAGAAGAACCTAACAAGAGTTTCCAGTCTGCTTGAAGAATAAATAAATGATAAGCGCGGTCTGGACGTTCTTTTTTTCATAGATGAAGCTAGAGAGCGGCTCGTTGCCGGTGGCGGTGCGGGCGTCGGAGGAGAGGCTATCCAAAGGCGGTGTGTACCTGTTGGAGACGGGCCTGCACCTCTTCCTGTGGGTGGGGGCCAACGCGCAGCAGGAACTGCTGCTCAACATTTTCGGGACGTCCAGTTTCGGCCAGATCGACACGACAATGGTGAGAAGATGCCGGTCAGGGCCACTGTTTTCATTTTGAGTGTTTCTCTCCTAGAGTACACTCGTTTCCCTTCCGATTGGTAAACTGCACAGGTGTCGAAATGCATAGTCTCGTGAAATGAGTTCTGTATCTCTATGTATTTGCCATGCGATTTATTATTTTTTTTTTTAATTGAATGTTTCAGACGTCTCTGCCTGTTTTGGATAATCCTTTCTCACAAAGGCTCAGAGACATGATCGACTCCTTCAGAGCCCAGCGGTCACGATACATGAAGGTAAACAGATGCTGCCTTGGTTGTTCATTTCTGTCTTGCACAATATTACTCGATTTAGAACTGAAGCATGTGGCACCAGCCGGAATGTTATTCATCCAAAGTCAGGAAGTCCTGACCATTTTAGGATTGATTTTTGTCATTGCTCACTGGAAGCGTGTTGTGGAATTTCCCTGTTTCATTTTTGCAAGGTCAAAGTCCACAATTTATTATTAATTGTAACTTACTGCATTCCCCCCCCCCCCCCCCCCCCCCGCTTTCTTCTCTCCTGTCGCAGCTGATGTTAGTGAAGCAGGAGGACCGCTCGGAGCTCATATTCCGACACTTCCTGATGGAGGACAAGAACGCGAGTGGCGGCGCGTCCTACGTGGACTTCCTGTGTCACATGCACAAGGAAATCCGCCAGCTCCTCAGCTAGACACTGCCGCCGCCGCCACCACCATCTTCTCCTTCCCTCCTTTTTCTCCTCCTTCCTGTTTTTTTTTTAACTGAATAAACTCCTCATTGTGGAGCACCGCAGCTGGCAGATTACATCGTGTGTGTGTGTGTGTGAGGAAATGTGTGTGGGTGTGAGATAATCTGATGTTAATAGAGCTTCACTCCGCCTCAGATTGACTGCGGGGGAGGAGGATGAAGAGGAGGAGGAGGAGGGAAGGTGATGTATGTATATGTGTACACACACACACACACTTAACACACTGAAGAAAAATGTATGCAACGAGACTGTATGTATTGATTGACTAGCACTGACTAAAGGCTGTTTAAAGCACCCTTTCCCATACATGGCTTTTTATATAGAATCCAATCCCGTTATATCGGAAGTCTCCATAATAGCAAGAAACCAGTGGAATCAAATAAATGCTGTAACCTGATATCCGCCGCCCCCCCCCCTTTTAATCATTGCCTTATAGCGAGCCGCTTCCTCCGTTTGTGTGCGTGTCTGTCACTGTATTGAAAAATAAGTTCCCGTCAGCATCTCAATGGCTTTTTGCCTTTCATTCGGCACGCATTTAATCCCAAAATCTTGCGATGGTTAATTTTCGTTTTGACTAACCCATAAATGCCACAGTTAAAATGTTAAGTCTTTAAAGGCCACCAAAATCGAGCATTATCTCTAATAATTGTGGTTTCCAGGCGTACCTCACGCCGGGTCTTCGCTTTTACAGACTAAATTAGAATTTTCGATCGACACACAAAGGTTTCATGACGACCGGTGTGTTTGAGTGTACCCAATGAAAAGTCCCCTCTTTTATTGCCAGTGCTCGTTTAATTATGCCACAGGAGATGCATGACCTTATGTAAACACCCCTGTGTTGGATCGAATGAGGTTGTGCAGGAGTACCTAATGAAGTGTCCTCGATAATAATGTGATAATTAGCGTATTGCTCATCGAATAATGCCACAAAAACCGCATTGTCTTTTGTACGGTTCCCTTGGGTTAGGCTCCATGATGTGTACCGAATGAAATGTCTCAATTTGAAACTTGGAGGCAACCTCTCAACATTGCGTTTCATAATGCCACCAAAACTAGCCTTTTGTAAAGCAAACATTGGTGTACCAACTGAGGTGTCCACTTGGCACATGGAGGCAAGCGCAATAATTAGCATATTTTCATTTAATAATGCTATGAAAAAAAAACTAAGCCTTGTATTTACGGTAGGTCCCATTAGAGGTCTACCAAATGAAGAGTCCTCATTTCATGTGAGGAAGTGTACAGGTGGGGGGCCGTCCTGCGCTCTAATTTCTGCGCGGCATGATTAAAGCGTACGAATGGACCCTTGCCAAACAGTCTGTGTTTATATATAAATATATCAAATATATATAATCTGTACAGAATTCATAGAGAAAAAGGCTTCTAATCCAAATGTGATGGGTTTTGTTATTTTTTTTGGCCATCGCAAATATAAAAATTGTGGCTTTTACTAATGAACGGGGGTCAATGTCAAGACTGACTTATTTTGATGAGTGAGCGCGTGCGTGTGTCGGTCCTAGTGAACATTCTCTTGAGGAACAGAGGGACCCGCTAACAAACTCACCAAATTAAAGTCAAAATCACTGATCGTTCCTTTTCAAAAATTTGTATAAATGCGTTTGGTGTGTATGTGAAGCCCTGTGTTCCGTTAACTTGATTGAGCCAACGTCTTCACTGTAATCTTCATTGTTTTTGTTCCTTTTTCTGTTTTCTCCTTTATCATTGCTCTTGGGACTGCGAATAAAAAAAAAAATGCTTGTTTCAAAAGTGAAATTCAACGCTAGTCTTCCCATGTTGGCTTCGTTCTGCACATGGCCACCAACTTCAAATGGATGTCGTCATCCCCGTAGAACCGAGGCATTTTTCTCCCAAAACAATCTCATCATAATCCATTTGAATTATAAATAAGCGGAAAAAAAGATTTTTAATCTGCAACTAACTCCACACACTAAATTAAATGTCAAACGTATGGTTCCAGGAATATATTAAAAGAATTTGATGTAATTAATAAATTAAAATGTTGTATAGCAAAAAATATTCTATTGTCGTCCCCCCCTCAAACCCTGAGAAAGTAATACAGGTAGTAAGAAATAGATTTAAAAAAATGATATATATCTTAAATTTTCGACATGCTACATTTTTATAATCCCACTTGATTTTAAATGTCATATTTGTACAATAGTTTAGAAATAAGACTCATAAAAATGAATCAACTATTTTCTCATGTTATGTCTAGTACTAATATATATATATATATATATATATATACACACACTGTATACCAGTCTCTATTGCGAGTAACCCCATTAGGTTTTCCAGTTTCATTTTTCTCCACTGAGAAGCTAAAACAACCTTTGCAGCGCACTGCCACATTTCAAAGCGCACCCTGATACTGTCCTCTTAAATAATGCATCCGGGATGGAATTTCCCCTCAAATGAGTCGTTCAAACTTGTACTTGGCAAAAGACCCAAGCCAACTAAGCCGCAGCAACAGGAAATAAAGAAATCACTTAAACCCTTCTTGGGGTTAAAAAAAAGTGGATTAATTTTGACCCTCCCGCAACCAAGAGAAAGTATTTATGGTGCATCTGTCAGGTTGTTGTTTCAGCTCGCTGAGCGTGGCCAACATTGGTCAGGATTTGACTGCACGCCACAGTTAAGCGTGTGTGTCTCCAGTGATTTTCAATCTTTTTAAAGTAGACATTCTACATTCCCCCTCCCCCTTTCACCATTTAAAACAGTTTTCAGCTGTCATAAGATTTATGTCGCATCAAAAATCCCCCATGGATAAAAAAAAAAAAGACATTTTTACAGTATATTCATTGTCATGGTGAAATTCAAGCAAGTAGCAATTAAACTGCATTCTGACTGCAGAATTTCTTCACCAAGAAATATGCAGACAAAAGATTTACTGGGTTGTTTAATTACAACACTTGATGAGTAGACAGGAAGTACAGACACAACGATTTGTATACAAAACATTAAAAAGTCAATTTTCCAGAATAAATGGGAGTGAAACATTAAAAGCAGGATTGTGCTGCATCAGCACAAAAACCACTGGAGGTCAGCAAAAGCACACTTTCTCATTGTGTTGGGAAATCACTCCCAATTTCGTAAATGGCATTTTAAAATCAATATATATTTTTGAAGCTATCTTAATGTAGTCACTTAGTGAGAAGCAGGCTCGTTATGTATGTGCTTAAATGTATTTTTTTCCCCTCTGCAATTGCGACCGTTCAACAGAGGAAGGACAGGACAAATTCCAGATGATGTGTCCCATTACTTTTGGAAAAACTACTTTCATGAGATTCTCCGAAAGGATTTGGACTTTATGTATGGGTGTAACGTGTCTCAATACTTTTGCCCACTCATTTTATTAGACTCGGAACACATTCTGTGGACTAAACTGATCGGGACCCACGTTCACTGTGCCGTGAGAGCTCTAACGTGCCGCGGCAAATGATCAAATTTCACTTAATTGATGATAAAACGATTTTTTAACAACAAATAATGTCCCTCTATCTATGCCAGTCACTTATAGTGACAAAACAAATAAATGATCTTAGATGGCAAAATGTATGGCATTGATATATGTATCTTATGACTTCAAACTAGTACATCTCAAGGAAAAGAAAACAAGGGGGGTTGTGGTTAGGGGGCAAAGGAAGTGTGTCATTACTCAGCCCAGTGGCCCCATCCACCCTCTCATCATCATCATCTAGTGATGATGTAACACGCACAGCGTCGTGGTCACTACTAGTCTCAATATTTTATATTTTTTTAAGTACAAAAGATGCAACGGTAATGATAATAAAATCAAATGCTGTCTTGATCATGACGCTGCGCTTCGCAAAGATCCCTTTGCTTTTCATTTCGACGCCTCTTCTTGTGGCTAATAATAGCCGTGGACTACACAGACACACAGTGGAGTACTTATGATTCATCAAACGATCAGTTGCCAGGAAAAAAAAAGCCCAAAACGCTGTTTCGCTTGCTCATTTTCAAATGTCTCATGTATTAATGCGCTTACTGTTGCATATGCAGTCATGCTACATAGAAGAAAATTTGTACGACTACTGAGAAAAGATAAGTGAAGAAGTGGGTGTGTTGAATAATACTGTTACTTCAGTACCACGGACAGCTCCGGGGATATATTGAGAGACAATTGCAGAAAACACCCGAATGACGACGTCCGCTTTAGAAAACTGATGCATCGTTTAAAAAAACAAAAACAAATCACTCTTGTATTTGTCTTGTGAGTTTGACTGTAATGGGCAAATTTCGTACTTTGCGTCGGTATTCGAACGCGACATGCGAGCTTCCGATTCCGGCTCAACACTGAAAAAGACCATAATGCTTTTTTCTTCTCGAGGAAGAGCAAAATGCGCAGTTTTTTTCGAGGCTGTCAGCGTGGGAACACACACACACACACACACAAAAAAAAAGCCGCAACACGGAAAAGTTCAAATATGAAGAAGTGGTATCTACATGCGCGGCGTTGTGTGCGCGATGAATAAAAGAAGGCCGACGCGCTCGCGCGTGTGTGCGTCAAGACAAATGAGTCGCGCGCGGAAAAACGTAGGCTGCTGGCCCCGCTCTTGCCCTCCTTTTCCTACGTGCGAACCCTGCCGCCTCGCCTCCTCTTCCACCACCTCCTCAGCCTCCACACGCCGTTACATAACGCTCAACTCCTCAGCCCTTTATTAGCGCACGACAACCACACACTGCGCGCCTCGGCCACCCTCGGCGTTGGATGGAGGAACCCAAAGTCTTCTCCAAAAAGCCAACTAGAGCCAAAATGGACACCACGTGTCTCACTGAGCTGCTTAGAAGACTTCTTATTCAATTCTGGTAACATTTTAGGACAAGGGAACCATATTTGGTCACTTGTGCCAAAATGGATGCCACTCAACACTCTAGTAAATAGTAAAACCCTGTGATTTATGTGATTTGGACCCGAGGAAGACCTTAAAATTCATTTTGATAGCTTTTGTGCTGGGCATGGGTGTGTGCGTTTAGTCCACGGTTGTAGAACCTCTATTCCCACAGTCAAGCAAACCGTATGAGATGTAGCACATCTCATAAGGCCGTAAAACCATGTGATGCAAAGCCTAGGAAGTCCTTAAATTCAATTTTGCTTTTACATAGGATAAGGGAACCATATTTGGTAACTGGAGCCATAATGGATGCCATATACTTAAAAGACAGTGGAGAGGAGAAAGACATGTTCAATTTTGCTATCCTTTTTTTTTTTTATATATAGGTTACGGGCAACTACACAGCCGCAGGAACCGTATTACATTCACATAGCTCGTTGATAAAGGGGAATGAACTATATTGGGTAACCAAAGCCAAAATGGACACGACATGACACATTACCATGACACACTACAAGGCAATGAACCATGTAATGTGTGGGGCATGGAGGACCTCATCCAGTTTTGGTAGCATTTTAATAGCAAGGGATTTTGGTAACTACAGCCAAAATGGATGTCCGACACCCCATATTTCCTATTCTCTTTTTTTTTTTTTTTTTTTTGCAGAGAAGGGTCTAAACATGTCCCAGCTTTCTGGGAGCTCCACGGCCCCCACCCGGCCTGGCCTGCAATGGCCTCACGCCACATTAAACATTTAGCAAGGCACTCTGAAAGTGTCCATTGTCGTCTTTTAGAGCCGCCGAGCTAACAGTGGTGCAGTCCCTCTCTGTGTTGCTATCGCGAGCTAGCTAGCCCATAACTCCCCTGCCCTTCCCTTCGCCCCCCCCCCCCCCCCACACACACAACTACCCCCTCCCTGACTGACACACAACCATATGCAAAAGCAAAATCATTGGCTCGGAAAGGCCAACTATGTTCAGAGCAAGACCTGCATTAATCAATATTGATCCATGCTGTGTGTATCTCTATCTGCCGATACTTATGCAATGTGTGGGTGTGTGAGTGTGTGTTTGAGTGACCAGCCGCCTTGCTGCCGCAGTCAAGTGTTACAAAGGCACCATAGCACAGAGAGTTGTATTGTACCTTTAAAAATGCTTGTTGAGATCCACAATTTATCATAGCAGTCCAAGGAACAACACGCATGAGTTAACATGATTGTGAGTGCTTGTCTCTCAGCATTCAAACATTTTTACAGATTTTAAATAGCATGAATGCTTGTCTGTCATTTTCCCACTATTTTAACGTGCATTAATTATCATTGCTGTGAATACTTATCTCTCAGCCTGTAACATTCAACATTAGTGTTGATGCTTGTCTTTCAGCATTCAACCCCATAATGGCAATACTATGACAAATTGTCTCTTAGCATTCAACAATTTAAACATGGATTCACATGACCATTTTACCACACGTTTTAGTGTGAATGCTTGTCGCGCATTCAACTCGTCGGGGGCTACTATGAATGCTTGTCTCTCAGCATTCAACTATTTTAACACATATTAGTAATCATGATAATACCTGTCCCAGCATGAAATCATTTTAAAATAGTGTGAATGCTTGTCTCTCAGCATTGAATCCACCCTAGCAATGTTATCAATCATTGCCTCTCACTATCCAGACAGATGTTGATTTAACATCACTGTGAACGTTTGTCTCTCTGTAATCCCATAAAAAAATATTCGTGATGTGTTAGCATTAGGTGAAATGAGATTAGATTCTCGCCATTCATGAGGCAAAGTACACATGTTCACACTTGTCTTTTTGGAGTGATTTTATTTCAGCACATCTCGCGAGAACTGCTGCGCTCTGCTCACACGCGCCACCAGCGTCACTCCTCCTCTCGCCAGCTCCTCCCTTTCCGTGTGTGCGTGCGCTGTGCTCTGCTCTTCAGACTTGCCTGCCTGTCACTTCGCTTGTGTCGAAAGGCTAGGCTACGCACCACACGATCGGACCCGCGCACGGAGAGCCAGCCGCCGTCACAACCCCCACCCCTTCCCCGAGGCTCGGGATCGCCCCTCACGGCACCAACCATGGCGACCACCGCAACGTCCACCCGGTTCACTGACGAGTACCAGCTGTACGAGGAGCTCGGGAAGTAAGCGGCAGCCGCGCACACACACACTACACACAAACGCACTGGGTTTGTCTTCCAGTCCCCCACCCCCGCAACAACCTGGCCTCACTTTATTGCAAGGCTGGCCAGCTAGCAGGCTAACCTTTTCTGGTAGCTTTGGGAGGGACCGCCGGGGCTGTGGCAATATGTCGCGCGCGCTCGCTCGGTCGCCGCCGCTAAGGGCAGCAGTTAGTCGGGCTATGGGCTCGAAAGCGATCGCGGTACTCCACTAGCCCTGTTAGCCCCATTTCAATTTTTTAATCCAAGAATGGTGGTTTGTGAACGTAGACGCAACCACCATTTTGTGCCCTCGCGGAGCCCCCTCCGGCCGCTGACATTTCCCCTCTACCCACAACCCCCCACCCCCGTCCCATGGTTTCTTCTTGACAGCTCCGCGCGGGCTCCCTCGTCCGGAGACTGTACTCGTTAGGCGATCGCTTTTTCTGTTTTTTTTTCCGCCTCCCCCCACCCAACACCCGCCCACCCCCAATGAGCAGCTGCAGATGATTTGTGCTCCCGTGTTGAGTAACGTTACATAGCTCCGGATCACCTAATGAGGAAGTCATGCGGTCCCGGCTGCTTTTATAAATGTCTGCGCCGTAACGCCCCGTGCACCAACTGCCCCCCACCAGCGCTGTCCTTGAACGCATCGTGGTTTGCTCTCAGTTTTTGCTGTATTATTTTTAAAATTGGACCTACTAAGCACGCGCACGAGGTGGTGACGTACGTTTTCGCGGTATTTTGATGACGACATCACAACCGCTGCTGTTTCATCATCATCATCCTCCTCATCATCACCCCCCCCCCCGCCCCTCAAAGGCAGCATCAGCCATGCCTCTTATAAAGATGTTGAATACTGACTCTCCTTCAACACTGACCACTCGCTCCTGTTTTTCTTTTTAATCACTAATGCATCTTTTCCACCATCGCTCATTCTCGTCAAGTTATTTCACGTGGGGCCTCATGTCACCCGTCACCTCTCGTTTGCTGCTTAATAATTGAAAGCGAGAGGAGAGTGCTGGTAGTGAGGAGCTGAGTGCTACGGCATTGGCCGCGGTGGATACTCTCATGGGTTGACAGGTCGCCAGGAGCCCCCTCCCCTGTAACTGAGTGCTTACGCAGGAGATGTTGGTGCTCTGAAAATGATGGCGCAGAATCGCGGTGTGGTAGACCGTGGAGTGTTCCATCCGGGGCTGTGTGTAGAATAAACCTCGGGCTGTGTGATTATGACAAATGTAATTCCATCTGCAGCATTGTAGTTGCGTGTCTATGGAAGATTAGTCAGAAGTACTTGGTCGTTGGGCTGTGTAGTCCATGACCTGAGCGGATATTAGGCCATGTTTCCACAGAGAGGTCCTGTTCAGTTAACCACTACATGGTGTGGAGTGGATAAATCCTGACATCAGGTCAATGAGAGCCCGTCTTTTGGCTGCAGTTCGGCGTGAGGGTTGAGGTACCCCCAGTGGTATGGTACGCAATGCACCCCCCAGGGGTCTTCCTGTGACGCTGTCCTCTGAAGGACCCTTCGCAAATGGTGTCCTTCCAAGGCTGCTCCTCGTGGAGCTTGCGCGGATCCCCTAAACTGTGGCAAATTTGGACAGGCCTCGCGACTCACTTGATTGTCTGCTGTACCGCCACAAGATGGCGGCAATGTGCTCGGCTACTAGAGACGAAGTGTTGAAGAAGTGCGGCGTAGAAGAAGAGTGAAGCAGTGTAGGCTATAAAAGGGTCCTGCGAAGCAGCCTACGCTCGGGCCTGTTTCCATGGAAACAATGGTCAGATTTGAAGGGTGGATTTGGACAGCAGTGTCCAGTCGCGGCGCACCGGAAATTACGCCATGTGATCTTTGAATTTGGACTTTGGAGGACACAGTGCAACCAGGGTGGTAGAATACCTATAGGGCCTGGAACGAAAAGGTACCACGTTTCAAATTTTTGAACTAGTGTATAAACCCAAAACATAATTTAGGGGTTAGTATTTAGTTCATACTACCTATTTTCAGCTTTACATTGGAGTATTACCATGGTGGCATCTCAGATGTTGCAGTAGATCTAGTAATGCTTATTTCATATCACTTTGACAGATAAGAGCTGTGTTTCCACCTCCCATTTTCGGGAACTTTTGGTTATTTGTATTTCAAGCAGATTTGTTCCAGGCCTGAAAGGTTCCCGGACCTTTAGTTTCTGGCTCCGGCATTAATGCGATGGAAATGCGCTGAAAAGTGCCTATTTCGTAACTCTCTGGTCTTGTTTTTGTAGGGGAGCTTTTTCAGTGGTACGCCGATGTGTCAAGAAATCCTCCGGACAGGAATACGCCGCCAAAATCATCAACACCAAGAAGCTGTCTGCGCGAGGTATGCTAACATGCACGCACAAAATGGTAGGGGTGTAACAAAAAATTATTTGAATCGGAAAATACGTTTGGATTTAACCCATCCCAGTCAAATCATGACATTACATTACGAACGTACCGTCTTTGAATTGTATCACATCCCATATATCGAATAATCTTTTATGAGAGATGCACACTAGGCATACATCGGTGTGATGTTGCTGATTATTTGCCGTTTCTTGTTGTTGTTTTTTTTTTAGTTTTACCATTTTCAACAGGCAGACTGCATTTTGACTGCACTGCATCACACCAACAACCATTTGATTATCTTCTTTAGTCTTCTTACCTATCTGAATGTGTATATCGCAACAGATGCGAGCTTATGCATCGAATGGAATTAAGATGGTGTGAGTGTACCTAATGAAGTAGTCCAGTGAGTGCCGCATGTATAAAAGCAGGACGCTTTTGTGTTTTGTCTCTTCTTCGCTACCGCCATAATTCCAACAGCTGAGGCGATATCCAATTCAATCATAAGCTTTTATGATCAGCTTTAATGACCCTGCCTTTTTTTCAAAGGCTGTATTAAATAACTTTGTTTCTCCGGACAGCTTCTGTGCCGTCAATTGATCCAAATTTCCAGCGAGGGGTTGGTAGCGTGGTGGTGGTTGGGGGGGGGGGGGGGGGGGGTTGGACAGCACTGCTGGGCTTGCGAGGATGAAATAAAAAACCGCAGCGGTAGCGGCGGAGGGGCAGGATGTGAATCAATGTAATTGTTGCCGTGGCGTCTTCGCGTAGCACTGCAGCTCTCGGGGCCTGAATTTTATATGCCGCCGCATCGCCGCGCAGCTCCACGCCCACACACACACACACACACACACACACAAAGGCTTGCTGCTGCCATGTTGTAAGCATGGCACGGACTTGTGTGGAACCTCCCTTGGCTTCACAAACCTAATTGCCTCCCCCCCACCACTACCCAATTATGCTCCGTGCTAGCATTAACACACATGCTCGCGTCTCCCTTTGTTCTCGTCAAGTCCGTCTTTCACCCGTCTTCCTCGTGGCCTCTCTCTTGTCTCTCCGTAAAAGGGGGATTGAGGCTAATCCATTTATGCTAAATGTATCTCGTCAAGCACTAAGACCCCACAGATTCCATAGGCGCCTCCCCGTTTGCCCTGTTGTCGTCTGACGGCATTTGTGTGTGTACGTGTGCGTGAAGTAACACTAATATAGCACGCATCCGCGAGTGCGCGTTACCACAGTTATTGTTCCATCTCTGGCGTCCAGCAGTGGGCATCTTGGCGTGGGCTTCGGCGATATGGCCTTAAAATAAAATCTCCACGTATTATTTTTACACATCAATCCAATTGTAGTATATTTCTTATCTCAAATTCACTTTCCCCATTGAAATGAATTGAAATGCCATTAATCTGTTCCAACCCTCCCGCAAGAAAATAGCATTCTGTACAATTGTACTTCATAAAAATGTACAATAATGATATAATTGCCCCTTTCGTTAGCTCGGCTGGTGCTTTAAATTGCTTGTTACCATTAAGCTAAGCGGACCTGCCTAAGGCAAAACTTTGTGCTTCTTTTAAATACACAGTGTAATACTATTTATTTATGGGTGCTTATATATCCTATATCCTTTATTTGTGGGACAAATAAAGGATATCTTAATCTTAGACAGTAAACTAACTGGGAGTGGCATTAAACAGCCCGAAGGCTCTTTTTTTTTTGAAGACTTGTTCACTATCTGCCATACTGCTGCTTGTTATGTGTAAGTTGAGTTATGTTGACTGCCACCACACAGTGCTCGTATCTTAAATGTTCCCTTGCAAGTCAAAGTAAAAAGTCATCTATATCCTGTGTTTGTCACATGCGTTGCTATTCCCGTGACTCTACTACACGCGACAATATGCCATAATTCCTTCTCACTTGAATCCTGAAGTTCTGATTCGGTGTTGGTGTTTATTGGCCAATCGGCATCTCAATTCGAGTCACCGCAGATTCACGCGCGGTCCTCACAAATACCCATCAACAGTAATTTAGAAAGATGTGACATAGCGGGGGGGCGCCGGATGAATTGCAGTTTACCGCAAATCTCTATTTCTTCGGCAATGTTCAGCGCGATGTGACTCGGTGTTTGCATTCCCTTGGCCTTCTTTCTCGTCATACGGGAAAACAAAATGTGAAAATGGTTGCCTTCATGTTTCTTAGGGGATAATAAACTTTGTTTTGTCGCAAGAGGGGTCAGAAAAGTTAACTCGGCAACAATGACTGAAACTCGGCTTCTTTTTTTTTTAAACTAGCTCCACTCCATTCGAAGCCTTGCTTTTGAGGCAGTCGGGACAAAATCGTTGCAACATGACATGAAAAAGTCATAATAATATAAAGCCAAAATAAAATGCCGTATATTATTTAAAAATGATGAGTGCTAACTTTAGATTTGAGCGCTATGGCCAGTGCAGCTAAGATTTGCAATAGCAATTATTTTGACCCAAGAACAGATGAATATTCAGTTTCAACTGCCCTTCGTTCACACGAGCGTCCCGGATTATGTTCGACCTTGGAGGTTTCAACCAATTATTAGTGAATTCATTTCATATCGATTTTGTCCCTCATTCAGTGATGCTGGTGTACCTAATGTTTTGTCGGGTGAGAGTTTTTCTAGAAAGGTCAGTTCATTGGCTCGTAGCAGTGGGACAACATCAAGGTGAAGACTCGAGACTCAAGGAGTCGCACAATAGAGTCAAGTGTGGAGAAACCCACACACACACACACACACAGAGTCAAATAGCAGCGCAGTGTGTGCAGCTGCAGTGACATGCACCTACACGCACTACGGCAAATGCAACATCTACTAGTTACTCCCAGGCAGGCTCTGCGTGAGGATTTGACTGGTAGGGGTGGGTTTTTTTTGTTTTTTTTTGGCCCGATGGTGCGAGTGTGACCTCACGCGTGGCCTGGTGGGTAAGTCTCGCAAAGCTCTGGTAAACACTGCAGTAATCTGAGGGGAGGGGAAGGCGGGAGGGAAGGAAAGAGGGTGTCGGGAAGCAGCGAGGCAAACGGAAGCAATGGGAACAGAAAGGAAGTGTTGTTAGGCACTCAAGTTTGTGTGTGGGGGGGTTGTTTTGTTTTTTCGTTTTGCTCCCTCTACTTCCATGAGAGCTTCCTGACTAAAGGCATTCAGAAGGTAGCTTTGAGTCAGGGAGCGGCGTCATTTACATGTTACATGCAGGTTGACAACCCCCCCCCCCCCCCCCCCCGCCCCCCAAATCCTAAATATGAATGATCAGATGTTACCAAGATGATAATGCGGTTTGCGTGTGTGTGTTTTATGGACTGGCAGAACTTGTTGACGCTTCAAGGATTTATTTGATTTGCTTCCAGTGCATGGCAGGTGTTCATGGTGCAGCCACCGGAGGCAAAAAAAAAAAATGTTATAAAAGATCACAAGGATCAAGTCGTAATTTGTCAAATAAAAACTAAAATTGTTTTAAGAACAGTCTTAAGCCCTCCATGATTCTGCAAGAATCTGATACATAGAAAAGTGGTCCTATGAATGACACTCCCTTTTCCTCGAATTATTAATGTACTCCCTGCTGACACTTGGTAACACAATTTTTGCCCAAAAGTAGATCATCGGGCGCCCCGAATTGTCCGTGATGTAAGATGGCCGCAGGGCCCGCCCCCCTGGCAACGCAGATGGCCAATTAGAGAGCATCAGGAAGTTCCAGTGTAATTATACTCCCCCCCCCCCCCCCCCCCCCCCATCTTCTACCAACACACGCACGCACATCAACATATGTGGGTGGGGTGGTGGATTGAATGAATTAGTGAGTGCTGCAGTGACACTGCACCATACCGGGCACGCACTCCCAAACACACACAGGGAAACGTGTGATCCTCTTCGAGCAAATGGACGCCGGGTGTAATCCACCCTCCTTCTCGCTGTCTGTCCCGGCGTCCTGCGTCAGCGGCGTAATTAGGCGGCGCTTCGGGTCTCTCCCTCCATCTCTGGAAATCTACACCTTGCGGGGAGGAAGGAAAAAAAAAGAGACAGTGAAAGAGTGATCCGAAATAACAGACTGTTGCTTTAAAAGCTCTCCGACGTAGCAACAGGTTGGACAAAGCGAAACAAAGAAGCCGCATGACAGCTCGAGAGAAAGTGTGTGTGTGTGTGCATGGAGGTGGAGAGGGGGGGGGGGTCGCTTTTGTTTTTTTGCGTTACATCTTATTAAATGTTGTTATCCTCAAATATGTTAGTGTAAAAGCAGTTTCCTCATAAGATTGTATTCTGTGACAATAAAAGCACTGAACCAACCAAAAGAAAGAGTAGACTCTCTTCTTTCACCAGAACGTTTTTCTAGCTTTTGAGTTCTTTTGTGATCATTCGTCTAACAGAGGTTGCTTTCACCAAAAACACGGGTTTCAGAGCAAGCAGTAGAGAAAGCCGGCTTTTTGTGAAAAGAAACCCGTCAGGAGAAATGTTCCTCCTGTTGCCCACTGCAGATCGCTGTCATCTGCTGAACATGATGGTACCTGGCGGATTCCAGTCGAACCTCGTTTGTCAGACCATCCTTTGCATTACAAAGAGAAAGGGGCTCAGATGGGATCCCTGATGGAGTCCCACCTCCACTGTAACTTCTCTGTCACACCCGCAGCACACTTGACCGCAGTCCTATTGCTCTCATGAGTATCCCGTGCTACTCTAACATACTTGTCTGCCATTCCAGACTGACTTGACTCAATGTCTCGACTTAACTTCTTCTTCATTTGTGTCTTTTATTGAATCCAAAATGACTGCCTAAGTCTCTGACTCTCTTCCATCACACCGCTCTTGGCTGCCAAGCCTTCCTGATAATCTACTAGTTGCAAATGTTGCTACTCTTCCGCTAACATGGCGTCTTTGAATGAATAGTGTGTTTGCGTGGCATCCTCGGGTGGTACAGAAAGAGCACAAGAATATGTAAATGATGACGTTTTTCACTGGATAGTTATTGGGGAAAAAGTAGTGAACTCATGTTCAGACAACATACAACTGTAGACCATTCCAGGAGCCGAACAAATCCATAAAACTGTGCGCACGCGCATTCCCATCCAAAAGTGCAAACGCAGCGAGAATCCACACGGGGATGTTATACACCCTCATTAATTTCCACCTGTCCTTAAATTACCTTAAATAAGAGCACATATGCAAACCTCTTCAGTGAACCCTTTTGCTAACAATAATGTGACTCCTCAGCTGCACGATTGCATTTTTAATTGGTTGGTATCAACCGTGAAGTCCGGCTGACTGATTCTGTGAAGTCAAAACCCTCCATTTTGTCTCTCCTCAGACCACCAGAAGCTGGAGCGCGAGGCTCGCATCTGCCGACTGCTCAAACATCCCAACATTGGTGAGTTTGCTCCTGCGACTCGCCCGCAGAATAGACGCCTCGCCTTCTCATGGGGATGTGAAAAGGGCAAGGAAGGAGGAAATGAGGAAATGACTCAATCAATGACACCTTTCTCATCACGCTCACTTCCTCACGTCCTACATTTCTTTCTTTTTTTTCTTCCTTCTTTACACCCTCGCTCGATGGATTTTCACTCGCTTGCTCGGTTTTGACACATTTTGGCACGGGCTGTGTTAAAAGTTTGGACAAAAGAGGGCACAAGAAAGAGACAGATGGAGAGACGCGAGCGAGGAGAAGGAGACAGATGGAGGAAGGAGCGTGAAGATGGAGGAGGAAAAGGAATGAGCAGTCACTCTGGTTTCTCGCCGCGGGGCCAGCCATCCTACTTGGCCATATTATACAAGTGATATTCTTTTTTTTTTTTTTCTCAACGCAACGATAAGCCTTGACATGCTGAAACGAGGCCTCCGCTGTGTCTCGAGCTGGCCCTCTGACGGTTGCGTGTCGCTTGAACGCTGAACAGTTGACACGATTTCAATTTGGACGGGTGTAAACCCGAATGTGGCGTGAATAGCCTGGCGTCACAACAACAAAGTGAAAGAAGCAGGAAGTTGACACAGTAAACAAAGGAGGACATCTGTGTTCTCGTAGTTACGTTACGGACAGAAGAGCGCACATTTGTGTTCTGACAGCGGCTGCGCAATATGGCCTTTAAAATAAATAGCAGTGAAATAATGGAAATAAATATTGCAGGCTTTCCAGATAGTGAGATTAAGTGCCTCCTCTTGGAAAAAATTCCCCTTAGTCAAAACAAACCGTTTCATAAATGAACATTTTAAATGTTAAACAAATTAACGTCAGTTTTTGCTAAGTGGGCAACATGTAACAATGTTTGGCTTGATTGACTCCACACTTGCCTTCCACCAGGCTCCAATCTTGTCATATGCAAAGCAGTGGGAAGATAATTCCACTTGTGTTTTTCGAAGTCGGAACTCAATAGCTTGTCACTTTTTACAAAAAATCATCTTTATAGGAGCCGGAAAGGTCGGCAGCCAAATTGGCAGCACTGACTCTGCTTTTGAAAACTACCTTAGCGCCGCTGTGTTGTGGTCACAGCCATGTTGTTAGTGTAAGCAGTGCAGGTCAGATGGGACACGTTGATTGATCATTTCTTCCAAAATTCGTACAGATAAAAACTATAATTGTGCAGCCGTTTTTAGTTTTAATTCAGTGGAAACTACAAACGTCAAATGCCCCCAAATTTGTACATTTTGGAGTTCCAACGAAATGTTTTTAAGCAATTAAAAAAAAAAATGAAAACAGTTTTACTCTGGAATGCGATGAATTCACCTTCAGGATTTCAGGATGTTACAATAATAATAATAATAATTATTATTATTATTATTTCCGGATGTTACAATGTGCTCATCAAACTGGAATTTGGGTTTATGAAGGCAGAATCTCTTTGATTGGATTTCATCTGGTGGTGTAGGCGTACCTAATGTTGTGGCTCATTCGTACCCTGTCATGAGCCGACTTCCTGACTCATCCACACATGGTCCGGGGGGGGGGGGTCCCTTGAAGGGAAAATCGCCCGGTTTGATCATCGTCGTCAAAGATGTGGCCTCCTATCTTCATGACAGTGTGTCTAGAATTGGAACAAAATGGTGGTCACTTAGCCACTTACCCGCTAGCGGGGCTGTCACGTTAACGAAATACACAGTGGCGAACAGCCATTTTTGAGAGAAGAAAAAAAAATAGTCATTGTAAAAGCCACATTCATTTGAGGCGTGCCGGCGTGAGGAGCCATGGAATATTCCGTCGAGTTGTGCCTGTGGAGTATCCAAAGAAAACCCACAAAATAGTTCATCGGGTTCAAGAAGAACGTGACGAGTCAATGTCCAGACCTAAACCCGACAGAGAATGTTTTACCTGCTAAAAAAAAAAAAAGGCTTGAATGGAGTAACCAACAAAACAAAGTGTCATTCTTGATTGAAGAGTGTTTTGACCAAAACATGTTTCAGACACTTCTATGAAACACGTTTTAAAGTGTGTGCAAATGATGGTATGTCCTTTTTAAGTGGCAAGTGTACTCATCCACAAGTGTGAACATTCACTCTCCCTCCTCATGTCTTTCAGTGCGCCTGCATGACAGCATTTCAGAAGAGGGCTTTCATTACCTCGTCTTTGACCTGTGAGTCTATTGTGAATACACACACGCAAGCACGCACGCAGACACGTTGACATTTGGTCCACGTGCGTGACTGCGGCTTGTTTGTGTATGCTAAGCACACTCTCCCCCTGCTAACCCCCACCCAGGGTGACAGGAGGGGAGCTTTTTGAAGACATCGTAGCCAGAGAGTACTACAGCGAGGCCGACGCCAGGTACGCGCTTCATCAATGCCGCCATTTATATTTCATAGCCGCCTCTCTTTTATACGTCTTGTAAATTCAACGCCGGCATTCACAGTGACAAATGAGGCGTTTCCGAGGCCGGCGCGTAGCTCGTGCGCGGTGGCCGCCCTCCGATCTCTTTTTCCACTTTTTCCTGCCATTTTGTTTGACACTTAAGTCACATCGTCCTCCTCAGGTTTCCTCGTGTGCTATTTGGGTGGTGCAACAGCTTAAAGAGTTGGGTGGACAACTGGATTAGCGCTCTTTCTCTCTTGCTGCACACCAGGGGGGGGGGGGTGTTTAAAGAGCCACCGAAGCCCCCTCTCACGCACTGTCTTACATTCGAATTAGGCCTCAGCCGCTCTTCTACAGCGACCTTGCCGACGCTAACCTTTTGCAGAGACGTGACACAAACATGAGCCCGGAGCAAGGGGACTCGCCGAGGCCTGACACTGCACACTGCGTAAGACCGTCATCATGATGCGGTCGGGCCGGCTGGCCGGAGGGAACTTTTATTTATTAAAATGTTTTAAAAATTTCATACGAGAGCCTGCACGCTCACGAGGCGAGTGTGAAATTGCGGAATAACAGCAGCTTGCATGGACGCCCCCGCCATTAAGATGGCTTCCCACACGCGTTCCTGGTGTATCGATTGTTTAAACTGCAGCGCCTGTGTTATGTCTCAGAGGAGAACGCCTTGTTTGCGAAAGGCTCGTTATGCAACTTAGTGCAGAGCGCGCTCTTTTCTTTTTGTGTTTGGACATGATTTCATGCGCATTACCGCCGCCATTAACGTAGCGCGGCCCATTATGGCGAATCGCGCCCACAGTTGTGAGTGCAAGGGAAGATTCCCATTCTTGCATCATTTCACATTCCTTAATAGCAAACAAATGCGATGTGATGCATCTATGATATACGTTTTTTTTTTTTCCTTCCCAATGATAGCATCTGACGTGTCTATCTTTGCGCCCCCCCCCCCCCTCCTTCTTTGCTCCCCCAGTCATTGCATTAGTCAGATCTTGGAGAGTGTCAATCATATCCACCAGCATGATATTGTGCACAGAGACCTCAAGGTGAGTGGCTGCCCGTTTCCGTGACAACCGCACTCCCTCACACACGCACGCGCATGCACACACACATGCACACACACACCTCTGCTTGTGGCCATGGCAACACACAGATGGCTCCCGGTTTCTCCATCGCTCGCTTTCTATGGCTCGTCTTTTTTTTTTTTTTTTTTTGGTCCTGCTTTTTCTTCTTCTTCCTCTCACATCCGCTGGTTCATCCTCCATATTTGTTCTCACAGATGATGAGTCATGACCATGTGAACAGCGTGCGTGCGTGTGTGTGCGTGTCACCTATGGCAAGGAAAAAACAAGGACACACACACATACACATTGCACTGACATGGGTGGGTGGTAGAGATATAGATGAACCCCTGAAGTTGCCAGGACAACTCGTGTGACATCACGCCACCCGCGGAGCGAGCAAGGGGAGGGGCTTATTTCACCGGCGTGCTGATTGACACAAACGGCTCCTCTTTTGCCTACTTTGAGGCGATGCGGACAACATGGCCTCGAAGAAGGATAGTCATCATCATAATAATAATAATTGGGATTTTTGTGTCGCTTGTCCCGGGGGCGGGGGGGATGTCAGGTTTTCTTCCCCTTGTTGTAGCATAACGCTATGATCTCGACGCGCTCTGCTCGTCTGATTTGTTGGCCTTTTATCCTGAGTGGGCTTTTACCACAGGCCCTTTATGTCCTCCTGCCCAAACAACGGCCATTTAGAGCGCCGCCTCTTGCTAAGTACACTTTCCATTTAGCGTGCTGTCTGCGGCGCTGCCTAAATAACTCCCCGGTGGTTTCTATGGCGACGGGCTTACGTCCATATAAGGTACTGCTGTTGCTGCTGCTGCTGTGGAGATTCTCAACCCACCCGTCCGCTCTCCGCTCGTCCCCGCCCCTTTTCCCCTGCCATCACTGTGCGCTCTCACACCTTTGCTGCCCGCTCCACACACACACACACACACAAGATCCATATTGAATTCATCTGAAAAATGGCTTCAGCTGAGCGAGGCTGTCACTAACTGTCTCTCACAGTCTTGATCTTCTGTCCTGCATTCTGCTTCACCATGTGTGTCTGCGTGTCTGCTCCCCAGCCTGAGAACCTGTTGTTGGCCAGTAAGATGAAGGGAGCTGCAGTGAAGCTGGCAGACTTCGGCCTGGCTATTGAGGTGCAGGGAGACCAGCAGGCTTGGTTCGGTGAGAAAGCACAAACAGACGTCAGTCATTTTTTTTTCTTTCTTTCAAGATACATTTATTTTTCTTCACCGACTTGTTGGCTATTCTGCTTTTCCTTCTAAGGAGAACAAAAATGTTTGTGCATACGCATCGCTATGTCTTGCCAACGCGGATCACAAAAACAAGCTTGCCCAGTATTTTTCAAACGTTTCGAGTGAACATGTTCTCACCAAACATCCCAAAAAAATTAATTAATTGTTGAAAGTCTGTTGGATTTAATTGACATTTAAAGTAAATATATGATATATAGTGCGAGACATAAAATAGTTTTACAGTGGACTTTGACTTTAACCCATTTGTATTGCCTGCTTTTCTCTAAAGCAGTTGATCACTTAAATTTAGGGACGGTCTCAAGCATTCCATCACGCATAAATGGACATACATATATATACAGTGTATATATATATATATATATATATAAATATGTATATATATATATATATATTTATTTTAAATAATTTTACGTCATTAAGGGTCTTTTGCTTGGCTTCAATGCTTAATTTCACATATTTATTACGGTGACCACTGGAATTGACCCAAGAATGTTATTGCTGTCCGTGAGAAACAAATGTAACAATTATTATTTAGATGGAAACACAAATGAAGGCCCTGGTGGCCTCGTTGCATCGGGCGCATTTCGTCATATTGTTTTGTGTTTTTTGTTATTGTAAAGTGTCCTTGGGTGTCTTGAAAGGCGCTTATAAATAAAATCTATTATTATTATTATTATTAAAACCAACGTAAATTGGTGTGAACGTTTGTTTGTTCACACATGCTCGCACTGATTCCGGTTCACGCTTAGTTCACTGTGTCTTGGCGCAGGCCCGAGCAGCGAGCATTTGGCCGACCGTTAAGCACAGGCCAGATGATTAACGGGCATTCGCTTGTGAATCCGCGCCGTCATAATCTGGCCTTGCATTAGATTCCGGGGCGGTCAGCGGGGTCTGAACACCCATCGCTTGCGCCCAACCCCCTTCACATAAGCACAGGAAAATAGCCTTGATGAGCAATAAAAAGATATGACTTAATTGTGTCCTCTGGCTCATTTTCCCCTGTCGGGCAGGCTTTGCGGGCACGCCTGGCTATCTGTCTCCGGAAGTCCTTCGGAAGGACCCCTATGGCAAGCCCGTGGACATATGGGCTTGTGGTGAGTCGTCCTCCATGAGTGATAGCTTTGAATTTTGCACTGTCAAGATTTGGGTAGGTTGCTTGATGTGACGCAAGCGTCATGAGTCAAACCCAATAACAACTAATAACTAGCAATGAATGCTTTTGCTTGAGAATTTCACCCCTGAATTTCCCTCCCTTTTAGCGCTCACATTTCACGAGGGAATTGTCACTTCTAGTCACCGCAGTAGATTTCACGCTACTCTTTCAGGGACCTGTTGATCAAGTTTCTTTCAATGAAATGAAGGGATTGCATATAACAGTGCTCTGATGTTTTCTGTCAGGTGTTATTCTCTATATATTGTTAGTTGGATATCCTCCATTCTGGGATGAGGATCAGCACAAGCTCTATCAGCAGATCAAAGCCGGAGCTTACGACGTAAGTGTTTGTCTGGATGTGTGCGTAAAGGGGTGGCGTCGCGCGGGTGCGGTCCAGGGCTTTGCGAAGCAATTTTTTTTGGAGTGGGGGCGGGGGGGACTGTTTAACTCATTCAGTACCAGCCAATTCTGGACCAAGTCTGAAAAGACGTTTAAAAACGTCTTTGGGAGTGAATGAGTTAATAGTGTCCAATTGAGAATTGGTCCAAAGCTATTGATCCAGTCCGCCTCCCTGACGCATTGCAGAGATGTATGCGCGCGCATGTGGTCAGTCGTTGTAAAACGGAGACATCCGCCAAAATATGCGCATTTTATATTTGAATTCGGGCTCCGTGGCACTTCATAAATTGCACCCCTGCTATATCGTTGTTGCAGACAGATATGTAGAGAGAGAGAGAGAGACATCAGTCAATTTTAATGCCCTCCCATGTGGGAAAGGAGAGCTACATTACTCCGTGCACTTTTCACTCAGACGCAGACTTACTGTTACGCACCAAAAATCATATGCTTGTACACCCAAAAAGTATGTTTGTGTGTTCATATACATTTACAATGTGTTTAAAAAGTGTATGGGGAGGATGAAATGATGTAAATCCCAAAGTTTATATTCTCTCGCTATATGAGAGCTTTTCACCGACTTGCCGGTGGGTCTGACACGTATCCCTTTCACCGTATGGACATGGCAATCAGCCATTCGTAACCTCCTGTGTCATGACTTTTAGTTCCCCTCCCCCGAGTGGGACACAGTGACCCCCGAGGCCAAGAACCTGATCAACCAGATGTTGACCATCAACCCGGCCAAGAGAATTACTGCCGAGCAGGCTCTCAAGCACCCGTGGGTCTGCGTAAGTCACTCCAAAACAACAGTCATTGAGAGAAAAGAAAATATCGGATAGGAAACACCACCCACGTCTTTGCTATATTAAGAGCTTTTTAACACCCTTGTTGGATGAGTAAATGTGTGAAATTTGTCTCCCCCCCCCCCCATTCTGCAGCACCGCTCCACAGTGGCATCCATGATGCACAGACAGGAAACTGTTGAGTGTCTCCGCAAGTTCAACGCTCGCCGAAAACTCAAGGTACCGAGTGAATCTTCACTTTGTTATATTTTGCCAAGTATGGCCCTCAGGCAGACTTGTAGTGTGGCAGAGTACAAATGCTTTGTGACTGTACGGATGTAGAATATTCACGTATCTGTACATTGGATCATTGAAAATTGTAACATTTCACTTTTACTTTAATACATGTCCTGAATAAAATGCATACTTTTACTCAGTTAAAGTATCCCTAACCATTGACGTGGCTGCAAAATAAAATGTGACTATTGCTAATTGAAGAAACGCCTCAACCGTGGCACAACAGAGCGTGCCATACCTCACTTTTGCGTTGTTGTCACCTATGACTGTGCATTTTGAGCTGTTTTTATTTATTTTTTTAACTCACAAAGCTCCCAGTTTGACTTAGCGAGAAGTTCTTATGCCACCGAGGCAGCTTTGAACAAAGCCAATGCGTCTAAAAGCCACACAAAGCCGTCTTATTCGCTTTCATCACCGAGTGTTAGAAAATAGAGCCGTTGAAATTTGCATTTAGAAACAGAATCGACTGCTTTTTAATTCCCTTCCTCCCTCGCTTCTCCTCCTGCAGGGAGCCATCCTCACCACCATGCTGGTGTCCAGAAACTTCTCAGGTGGGTGTGCCCTTCGCCCTCCTCCTCCCTCCCCCCCACGCAGCACACGCAGAGCAAGGAGAGTTGGATAGAGTTGGAGTCCTCTGCACCTCCCCTGCCTCCCTCCTTACCGCACACGCACACACCTTGAAATAACACGAGTGAACAAACAAGTAGGACCAACGTCAACAGAATTGTGATGTACAGTGGCAGACATGCCGTTATTGATTGTATGTGGTCACTTGTGTCTTTGTCCATTCTAATATGTTTCTCCCTCGTTTGTGTGTGTGTGTGTGTGTGTGTGTGTGTGTGTGTGTGTGTGTGTGTGTGTGTGTGTGTGTGTGTGTGTGTCCCTCTGCTGCCTGTGGAGCATTTGCATGTTTGCAAAATAGTCTAGACAATTAAAAAAAATAATAATATATACATTGGGGCAAGTGTGGTGCCGTAAAAACAAGATTGTTTTTTGTTTTTTTGTCTGAGCCTGCTGCTGAGGATGTCTTGTTTTGGGGCCTTGTTCCCAGGTTTTGATTTCGTTGGATTGATTTTGTTTTTTCCATGGGTAACAATTTCGACCCCAGGCCTGGGAATCCACGGGGTGTGCCTCTTTTTTTTTTTTTTTTTTTTTTTTTTGCTTTCAGTCCACTTCTATCCAGCGCCGGCGATGTAGTCAGCGCTGAATCCGCCCGCCCCGTGGCTTCCTAGACTCCCCTTCGGTCGAAAAGTGCAATTTGCATAGCCCCTCCCAACTGTAGCATTTCTCGTCCAATAGTGGGCCGGCAGCATACCAACTCTGCTGCTGCCGCCTCCTCCACTGCCTCACTGGCTCAGGAAGGTACGTCCCAGAAGACACGCCCATCCACTTCCTCTCCTCACTCACTCCTCACAGACGCACTTTTTTTTTGGGGGGGGGGGTTCATGGTGCTGAGGAGGGGGTGGCTTGTGCATGTGCCTCCACCCTCCGGCGGCATCTTCATGACCACACATCTGCATGCGTACACATTGAGCTCATCTCCACAGGGTGTCTGCAGATCCCACCATGTTGTATGTAGAAAGCTGCGGATGCATACGTCCAGGTGCACTTCAATGATCAGAATGTCAGTGGAAAACTTGATTTCAGTAGTTCGATTCAAAAAGCCAAGTAGTTCATGATTTTATTTTTTAAATTTGGATGATTGGAGTTTGCAGCTGAGGAAAAGCCCCAATTGACCATTTCCATAAATAAGACCACTGTTTAAAAAAAAAAAAAAAGTATTTCCCTCTCTTGAATGAATCTGAATAAGCTACTGTATGTCTAGTTTCCTTTTTCAGCAAACGGTGATTGTGCCACAAACTGAAACTTCAGCATTTCAAACTCGTCTTGCAGTGTCCTTAAAAATCGCTGGCTTCCAGAAGCATGTTTGCACGCACATGCAGCAAAGACTCGCTTTAACCTCCACTTAGCAACCGCAAGCTCACCGGCGCTCATCGGCCTACAAAGATGTTCGTCTTTCACTCAAGATTAACCTTTAACATAGTGCCACTGCACTATTTACTACTTTCCTATTGCCAACGTCATGTGATATCAACTATAGGTGAATTCGTGAATATTGGAGTGAAGTGAACTTTTTTTTTTTTTTTTTTTTTTTTTTTTTTTTGCAACGTTCTAATTTATTGAGCTGTACCTGGACGTGCGTTATCTGATTGAACCTACATGGCCCTCTTTCAATGTCATCTTTAATGAGCGGGAGGCCTTGAAAAGTGACTTTCTGAAGCACGCAGATACCCTGTCCACAAACAAGTGGTTGTCCAATTTGATTTAATGCACCAAAACCACATTTAATGCCAATCAGTTGACCTCCAGAGCAAATCCCCTCCCCCCCACATCAACACCTCACCTCTCGGTCTCCTCACCTTCTGCTCCCCACCACCACCGCCACCACACCGATTCCATCTGCAGAAACGAGCCCATGTCGCCACTGCTGACGGGCTCCATCCAGACCTCCGTCTGACCCTCAGACGCCCTCTGAGCAGGCGTTGGCTTGCGAGGACGGGTTTGGGGGCAGCAGGGGATGAGGAGGGGCGATGTATCCTGGGGGCGAGGAACTGACACTGCAGGGGGCCGGCAAGAGCTGGGTTGGCGTGCTGCCATCGTCGGACCTGGGTCTGCTGGGGAGGGATAAAGGTGCGGATGTAGGAAAGGAGGGGGGGGGGGGAGAGCTTTCGAAGCGAGACGGAAGCTGGGCTTCCGGATAATTCTCTCGTCCCCCGCCCCCATTCCTGTCATCTGTTTTAGTACTTACCACACATGCCTCCGTGAAGGAATGCTTGAATGTAGGGCTGAATGATCTGACTTTTATGCCAACTGTATTCGATAATTGTTGCATTTTTCAGAGTTGTCCAGGGTCGTAGTTTGGCCCTTGGTGTTGCCGTATGATGAAAGAAGAGCATTTAAAAGAACAGCGATTGCAATGGCAAGTAGGTAGTCATTTATTCCATTTTTGTGTACGGATGAAGCAGAAGTTTTGAGTCGTAGCCAATCCCCTCGCCTCACAGTTCTGAGGTTTGTAAAATGGTTTCCTCAGGCAAATGAATGATCAAACAAAGTTTGAGCGCCCCGATCTTCGAACTTGGCGCAGATCAAGTTGTTTTGTCGTGAAGTCAACGCGATGTCAAAATCAATAGCTGCAACGATCTCAGCTCAGCCCGGCTCGTCGTCGTATTTGAAAATTGGATTTGGACGACCTTGCAATCGTATCCCCAATGCCATGAATCATTCAGCCCGACTGCCATCCACCACGGAATACGCGGTGGCAAGTACTGAAATCAGACGGCTCTCATCCCCGCCGGGTGGGAATGTGCGCTGAAGGTCGGCGATTCCGATGGTGGCTCCATTAGATCCGAATGCAGGGCAGTGTAGAGCGCAGCGGGTTCTCCGTCACCGTTGTCAGCCACACGGGAGGGTCCGCTTTGCTCTACACTGAGTGAATCCGAGTGTGATGAAGGCGGATTAAAACGTGAAAACGGGAGGCAGGGCAGGTGTTGCTTTGGGAATGTCTGAGTGGTGTGCTGAGATTCCGGAGGGTGCTTGTGAAGGTTTGTTTGTCAGTTGTGGAGCCCTTTCAAGGTTTGCGGGCTCCCCGGACCAAGTTGCCTGTTTTGTAAGTTGTCCCCCTCCCGCCCCCCCCCTCACCCCTTTTCCTTCTCCTCAATATAAAGTGTGACATGAGCGCTCCTCTTTTGTTTTGCTCTTGCATTTCCTCCCCCACTGATGGTGTCCTGCATCACTGATCCTGTAACTCCTTCTTTGCACCCCTTTTATGCAGACTACAGCCCAAAGTTTGACAGGCTTGAGCCTCATGTTGCCTCTTTGTTATGATTCTTCTTATTATTTAAAGAAGCCTCAATGCCACACGAGTGCGCGTCGTTCCATGCAGGAGCAGTTTGCCTTCCTGCCCCTCGCATGCATTCTAAGTACAGTGGAACCTCTAAGGTCAAACGCAAGCAGTTCCAAGACGCTGCTGGCAACGTCGGACGTATTCAAGTGACTCATGAGAAACGAATTTGTCCGTTTCAGCACGGCACCTTTTATGAAAGGTCCAAGCGATGCTTTCCGCAAGGCATTTTAATGTTCGCGAATGTCTTCAAAGTGTTAAGATAAATTAACCAATGTCATTAAAGTGACGACGAGTGATTGAGAAGCCAGTTTATGCTCACAGCCGAGTCTGCCTACAAAAGTAATTTCACCTAATTGGTCGGAAAATTATTCATTCACGACGAATAACGTTCATCTTACCGTATCGGCGGCATATATTGACAGGCAGAACAATGAAATCCTCAGTACACATTTCAGTGTACTGTATACCCTTTTTTTTTTTTTTTTTTTTTTTTGTAATTGCAGGGATATAGCAGTATTCCACATGCGCTACTTGCGTAACATCCGACGTTCAGAGGTTCCACGTATTTCATCGAATGTTCTCGGAGGCGTCGTCTCTGCCGCTCTCTTGAATCCATCCCGCCCTCCGCCGCCTTCGGATCATCTCCACAAAGTGCGGCGGGGGCGGGGGTGTGTGTGAAGGGGTGATTTTAGCAAGCGTATGAACACAACGCTGGTCACCCCAAATGCTTTTTGTGCGGTTGCTGCATGGAAAGGTTGAAGAGAAATGAAAAGGCAAGCTAAGAATACAAAAGCATGACCTTTTTTTGTTTTTTGTTTTTTGCCGCCTTTCAACTCTGTGCCCCTTTATCTTTATTCTCCCATGTCCGACCCCACTTTCTCTCCCCCCCCCCCCCCACTTTTCCTACTGGAAGGTAAGAAACACAATATTGTTTTTGTGTGTCATAAGATCGAGTCGATTGAAAGGTGACCAGGGCCCTTGAAGAGAAATCAATGGTGATACATTAAGACAGCTTACTGCTCCCCTTTTAGTTGTGGGGGGGGGGGGGGGGGTCCTTCCTTCCAGACAGGAAATGGATTCAGGAAGTTTACTTTTGCGCTTGGGTTGCTTCTCATATCCCCAGGTGATAATGAATGGATTACGATGGGAATGGCTTTAGCGGAGGTTAAAGAAGGAAAAAAAAAAACGGTCGACATGTTTCGTGAGTTTCGCGTGGGTGACGTCATCCTGACGTTTGCTGCCTTTGCGCCCCCCCCCCTCCCAAGAGGCGACCGTTGAATCCATCGCCAAATGTAAAACTCAATTCTCTGCCCGTTTCCCTCCCTGTCTATCCTTCTCTTTTCCCCCTTTTTCTCCTTCTTTTCGCAGCATGCAAAAGTTTACTCAACAAGAAAGCCGACTCTGCTAAGGTAAGTTTGTCTCGTCACCATGATGTAAGCGCCCGCACCCCCCTTTTTTTTCCCCCCCTGTCGAATTATTCCCATTGAGTTGATTGTTCCTGTTTTTAGCTCCCGTGTGTCCTCTGGTTTTGAGAAATCCTTCATGTCCCCGAGACTCAATTTCTTTTGTTCCACCCCTCCATGTAACAAGCAGCCCTTGCTCTATTCAAGATTCACCTTTTTTTTTTTTTGTACTTCTTCACTGCGCTCTTTCCCAAGAAATCCATCTTTGTCGGCTATTAAGCATCATTCCCTCCCCTTGCCTAGCGTCCTCCCGCCCCTGGCGGCTCTGTGCAGTTAAGTGGTCGAGGCATAGAGAGTTATTGAGGCAGTAAAAAGGATGATCTGAAGGCCATTCTGTGGCACTCACCCTCTCATTTGCCCCGTTAGCTCTCTCTCAACAGCTTGCAAGCCTTGACTAACGTGAGCCCCATTTCCTGAACGGCGTATGATTCTCATCTGTGTGTTCACTCCGAGTGTTTGCGTTCTTGTCCCAGCCTTCCACCAACAACAGTAAGAACAGTATAGTGAGCGCCATCAATGCCCTGAAAGACAGCAACATGGCAACCAACGCCCAGATGGTACAGTAGGCCCGCCGCAGTGTTGTTGGTTCCTGCATTTTAACGCCCCGCCCACCCCCTCCCCAGTCCTCGTTTGTAGCGCCATCGTCATTGCATTCGTGACGTCTGTTGTCGTCCTCGTTCATCAGATGTTGCACCCGTCCTCCGTAGGCTCCTCCACTGAGGTGCACATGTGCTATCCTGAATTCAAGATAGAGAAAATGAGGAGGCCCCCACCACTCGGGGCTCTTTTTAGTGAGCCTAGGGACCAAAAATTGGAATGGAGTTGGCGAGCATATGCATCTGACCCGAGGCAACCTTTGGCTGGGCAACATTCCAAGTAGGCCTGGGCTCTCATTCTTGAACTCCACCGACAGGCATTTGGAAAGGGGGAAGGTGAACAAAGAACTGGCGGTAAGAAGGGACTCGCTTCGCGTTTTTGTCCAATGTGAAGCCGATCTTGGGCAGGAAACGTTGCGCGGAAGCCTTGCTCGACGTTCCCTGTGGAGCTCCACCATCGAAAGAAAACAAATAAAATAGTTCTGCAAATCTAATAATGACTTGGAACTTTGATCACTATCGGGCATGGAGGGTTGGGGAGTGAGGATTTGGACTCCTGGCTGTAATATTTATCGACCTAAACAGAAGAAAGAGCATTTGTGAGCCATTACTTTCTTTCTTTGATGGGATACCGATGACATTTAAATGTCAGGATGCACACGTTCACCTTGTTTGGACGTCAAAGGAGAGCACGAGCTCCAAGATGATGTGTCAGTACAGAACTGTAATCTGGGTTCAACTCGCCATGCCTGCTGATTTTTGTACGACAGATCAGTATTGTATGTGGCGACGTAGCACATTCAATCCATTTTGGAAAAACGACCCTTTTGTGACTATCTCCTAGCTTCACCTTACACTTTTCTGTGCCCGACTCGTCTTCCTCCTCCTCTTAGTAACCATGTTAAACCTGACTTGTGTTGCTGCGCCGTTGTGGCATGTTTTTTTTTTGTTTTGTTTTGTTTTCGGGGGGGACAACGAGCACGCATTGCATCACGTAGCTTCCGTAATGCGCAATTTGGTCTGTTTGTCAACCGAAGAAAGGAGGCGAGCGGGACAAGTCAGTTTCCTCAAATCTCAAGTTTAGTCGAGTCCCGATGACCCCATTGGATGAGGCACCGGTCCTTAAAAGGCACATTTCCACCAAGCAGTCCAGTTTAGATCACCCTGATCGAATTTGGAAGGAGTAAGTCACGATCTTGTGTTTCCGTGAGTGGAGCTTGTAGGCAGGATGGCAACACGACCTAAATGGGAAGACTTTGCAATTCACAAGGGAGCTGGCGGTTTGGTAAGGGCTCCAGCAGTCCACGTATTTGTGTACGGCAGCAGTTTGCAGCTTATGTTTCGTTTTAGATAATCGAGTCGAGGGAACTGAACAACTTGGTGGAAACGTGCTTGAAGTGGCGCTTCTCCGCATGACTGACTGACTGGTTTGTTTGTTTGTTTTTTTACGTGGCAGGAATCCCAAAGCACAGTGGTGCACAACCCGCCCGATGGCGTCAAGGTGAGCGGCACGGCACGCACTGCCACTTCTCACCTTGTGACCGGTTGCCGTAATATGTCTTTTTGTGTTTGCGGTTCCGCAGGGATCAACGGAGAGCAACGCCACCAACGACGAGGAAGAAATGAAAGGTAGGCGAGGTTACTCCCGTTTGTTTTTTGACGGTTTGGATTTTTCTGTCCCATCCGGCGGGGCGGGGTGGGGGTATTTTGGGCTGGGGGGGGGGGGTGGATGCGCTCTTGACGGTGTGTTTGTACGTGTTGTGCGTCTGGCTGCATCGTGCGTGCGTACACACGTCTGTGTGTGTGTGTTCTAGCGGACAGTTCAGCGCTGAGTCAGAGCAGCGCCACCGAGGAGATGCCCCCACTTCTGCCCTCACCTCAAAGCTCACCTGCCAGTAAGTTTGCTTTAAAACAGGAAGCTTTGTGGTGGAGCTAACAACCGACCCCCCCCCCCCCTTCAACCTCCCACCGACACCCTCACTTCCTCCCACAAAATCCCACCTTAGCTTCCTCTGGTCACCAGGAGTGATGGCTTGCACATTCACTCTTTCTCACCCGCCAAGCTGCGGGTTCCCACTGCTTGTGGGATTTCAATACATTTTATGATTTTGGGTGGGGGGGAAAGAAAAAAAAATTGCTCACAGGGTTCTCACGGCCCCTTAAAAAAAGGGCTTGAATTTTCAGGATAAAATGCTTTGGTGCCGCTTTGTTCGCTGCGTGGCAATATAAATGAAAACATAAACCTGTGCACAACAGCTTTTCATTCTAATGCGGTCTGTTTTTGTTGGCGTGAAACATAAAACTGTCTCTTTAGCCTGAATTTACACTCGGGTTGTTTTGCCCATTTTCCGTTCTGTATTTTTTATTTTATTTTTTTCCTTCCCAGTGTTCTTGTGTTTACAGATGGGAACGCATAAGCAACCCGCATGCGCACATTCCCAAATTGCACATAAATAACGACACAAGCATCAACACTGGGCAGCAGTAACTCGGAAGAAAACACAAAGGCATAAATAATCCAAGCCATTACAACGTTGCGTTTCGTTGGCCTACGTTGACTCGACCCAATTGAATTTGGCTGTCGACTTAATCATTTGGATTTGATCGAGGCAAAAATCTACGGATTGGCTTGAGTAGTTGAGTCCCTCGCATGTGTGTTGCCGTTGCCGCTTCTCTGCATGGACTACAATAATTGGACCTTCCAGCCGAGGCCCGATCCGTTCTGGCAATGTCGGCGTGTTCCCAAATCGTGTCATGAAATGTCATCTTGACCAACTGTGGCTACCCACCCAAATTACATGGTGGGTGGAGCGGGGGTGGTTTTGGGAGGAAGGGTAGACGTTAAATCCCTACCTTGTGTTGAGACCCTCGAGACTCCCGAGTACCCTCAGCTGTGGCATACACTCCGAACACAAAGCTATTGAAGCCGTCTGGCCCACTGTGGGCACCCTCAAGTGTGTGTGCGTGTCTGCGTGTGTGCGTGCGTCTGCGTCTACCTTGTGTGATCACTGCATTTTCCCCTCTTGTTCCTAACGTGACAGCTCCAGCTGGACGACACCCTCACTCCCCTTGCACCTGCGTGCCCGGGAACCTTTTCACGCCCACTTTTTCCACTACTTTCTCCCCCAACCTCTCTGCTACTATATTAACGCGTGCTTACCTTTTTTTTTTTTTTTATATATCTAATGGTTTTTTAGGAAGACATTTTAGGGAAGTTACAGACCACAAATCGTCTTTCGCTCTGGTCACTTGTTGCTAGGCAGATTTCATATCCCATTCATAACTGCCATCCATCTATGATACCTGTGTTCAAGGGAGCTGGAGCCTTTCGCGGTTGACACGAGCAACCATTCACAGTCATATTGGCAACTCTGGGCAATTTAGATCATTTTTGTGTTGGATTTCAGAGATTCAAACACAGAACCAGTGACTGTGAGGCAGGCTTGCGAACCACATCTACCATGTCCCAACTACATAACCACACCAGAAGTCTTTTTTTGTTTTTTTATTTACAGGACCAGACAACCAAATGCATTACTACTCTGTATTATTTCTAAACTATGTAGTGTACTGAAATGAAAGTTGATAGCGATGTGCATGTTATCCACAAATTATTTTCTTCTTGCTTCCATAGGGCTATATTGGCCTTCCACTTGTGGTTTATAGCGCCACCTGCTGCACTCCCATCCACTCGACCGCCTTGCTGTGTTATAGTATTATTTTAGGACGTCGCCTTAATCTTGTTACTCACCTCTATTGTATTCTGAGAGCTCCCTGCTAATCTTTCATGTCAGAAAAACCTGCACAATCATCCAAAGCCCTGAAAGGCGCGCCCTTAACCGCGGGCGATGCCAACGTCGCCTTCTGTCCTTTCTCCTCAGAGGACACCGTTTCATTGTCGCAAGCATTCAGAGCAGAGTGCGCAGGGCCAGCAGTTACATGCTTTGCACGTCATCATCGGCGCCACGCTCATCCAGCTGCCATCTTGTCTCTGACTCTGTGCGTGTGTGTGTGAGACATTTGTTCTTTCAATTGGCAAATGAAAAGAAAAAAAAATACGGACTGATGTAGTTTTTTTTAATCTCACATGTAAAAAAAAAATAAAATAATCATGTTTCATCTTTTTAAAAACCTTCTGCCATTCAATTGCCAAGTGAAAATGGAAGAAAAAACAAATGTTTCTCCTGTGCACACCTGCTTGTGTCTAACAAATCTTTTTTTTTTTTTTTTTTTTTTAACAGCATGAAATGAGCATTTCAGTGTTTTCCCATAACCTCCCGTCTGTCTTTCCACGCATGGTGGGTGTTGACCATCCATTGTGTGTTTCAGTCCCACCGCATGATGTAAAGCGCATGGCTTGGAACAGCACGGGCAACAGTGACTCTGAACTGTCCTGCGCGCCCGCCGTCGCCACCGCTCCAGTAGGGGGCAACAACTCTGCCGCTGCTCAAAGCAACGTTAAGCAGAGTAAGACCACCTCAGACACTCACGGACCACCTGCGTCGTCTGCCAGCCCGCCACTACTAACTCCCACCCTTGCATTCCCACTGCGATGCTCACCAAATACCTCTCATGCTTTGAAATAACTTGGCTGCAGCCTAATTTAAAGCCGTGACATGATTAGAGACCCTAACTTTAATGCTTAGCCAGATTTGAACCATCAATCCAATAGGGAAATAGTCGGCAGATTTCAGAGTGCTAACAATCCTAACTCTGACTTGAAACCCTGATGTAAATATCCCACACTTATTTGGAACCTTTCCTCAAAACTGGTGCGGGAAATTTGAAGCATGCAATTGTCTGAAAATATAAATTCAGTTTATTTGTTGGACGACTCCGGCTTTCTCTCCGACTTCGGACTGATTAGTTGCCATGTGCACGGAAAAAAAAACACTGTGTGTTGAATTGACTTGATTTTATTTCAAGTGGCTTCTCAAAATGATCTGGATTAAAAACAAAAAAATCTGGATCCAGATGATTTTATTTCGTGCCACCACACCAGTAAATTGAACTCAGACTTTTTTTCAGTGTACGGTGGCGCCCCCTGTCCGTGTTACTCAGCTGGAGTCTTGCTGACGGCCACCCGATAAATGGGGCGGATTCAGTTGATACTTGTCCCGCTCCATCGGCTTTCATGACAAGTAGCAACCTCGTTAGCATTTGTAACCCCGCCCGTGTACTCTTGCATCTTGCAGCCCGCAAGCAGGAGATCATCAAGATCACCGAGCAGCTGATCGAAGCCATCAACAACGGCGACTTTGACGCCTACACGTGAGTGCCCACACGCTTTGGGGCTTTACCCTTTACCGTCTCCTTGATTCTCACATCTCTTTGCGTTGGTCCCGGTCGTTCCCGGCGCAGGAGGATTTGCGATCCCGGGCTCACTTCCTTCGAACCCGAGGCTCTGGGCAACCTGGTGGAGGGCATGGACTTTCACAAGTTCTACTTTGAAAATTGTGAGGTCACGCGCGCACTCGTACACACTGTTTCAGAACCATTTTTGGAAAGTATACTCTTGAAAACCCGAATCCTGTCTTGAAACCGTTCTTTCAAACCTTAACCCCGACTTTACACGTCGCTTTGAAATCCTCGCCCTTTAAAACCCTCATTTTGAAAGCCGAACTCTTGTTTGCCCAAACTTTTTTTTTTTAACTCATTCACTCCCAACGACGTTTTTAAACGTCTTTTCAGACTTGGTACAGAATTGGCTGGTACTGAATGAGTTAATAAACCCTTATTTAAAACCTTGGCGCTACCTTGAAACCCGATCCTGCTAACACCCAATCATTTCCATTTTTCAAAACATTTATTCTAATCAATCTGATAGTTTATTGTAAGGCATATTACATTTTTTTACGTGTTTTGTTTAAAGAAAACAATAATTCTGAATCATTCAGTCATACAAGAAACCTCAATTTGAAATGCTAAACTTGACGTTGAAACTCTAATCGTTTCCTTAAGTCCTACACACTGATTTGAAACCCAACTCCATTCGCTTTGGCGGGGGTCTCTGTTCTTGTTTTGAGCCTCGGACTCGTGGTCAGCAGTTTTTGGAGGAAGTAATCATTTTGAAAATGCCGTGTGTTTCAACCCCGTCTGTCCGCATGGGCGCAGTGCTCAGCAAGAACAATAAGCCGGTGCACACCACCCTGCTCAACCCGCACGTGCACCTGATCGGCGAGGACGCGGCGTGCATCGCGTACATCCGCCTCACGCAGTTCGTGGACTCGGGCGGCCGGCCGCGCTCCAGCCAATCGGAGGAGACCCGCGTGTGGCACCGCCGCGACGGCAAGTGGCTCAACGTTCACTTCCACTGCTCGGGAGCGCCCGCCGCGCCACTACAGTGATCAGGTACGGCCAAAATCACCTTCAAAATGCAAATTGGATGTGCTGAAAAAGTGTGACCCCCTAACCCTTATTTTTCATCAAAACCCTTGACCCGAATCCCCATCCCTGGCTTGAAACCCAAATTGTTAGCATTGGCCTGTAATTGGCATTTTTCTTTTTAATACGTTTCGTCTTGTTGTCGTTTGTTCCCACAGTGGTCCTGAGCCTCCACTGTGCCGGTGGAGGCGTTTTGGGGGGCAGTTTTTTTCCGGCGAGTGTGTTTGGGGGGGCCCCGACCCCCCCGCGCGGATCGGCTAGCGCCAGGAGCCCGGCCGGGCCAGATGGCATCCCTCTCCGCGACCACCAACCGAACCCCGTCTCCTCCTTTGACCCGGCGGGGGGGGGAGGGCGCCGGCCTAGCACAAGACAACGCCCGGCCCCCCCCTGCAGCCCGCCCGCCGCCGCCCCCTCCCCCCACGTGGGATGTGATGCATGCATCTTGGCGCCCGCCTGAGCGCGGAGGGCACGTCTTTGCCCTCCCGTGCCTCCCCTCAGCGGCCGTCTTTGTTCAGCCCCGCCCGCACCTGACGAGGCTTTGCGGGGAGGAGGCGACTTACACTTGTGACAGTTTATGAGTATGAGTTATGAATATACTGTGTAAATTATGACTTAGATGTTCCAGAAAACCACCAAAACCCCAGCAAGCATTTATCTTGTCTGTGTGATGAGGGAGGAGCGGAGACATTGGCTTTTGTCGCGGCAGGAAAGGCGCTTGTGACCGGCAAGTTGACGAGAACGAAGGGAGCGTGCGGCCGAGTCCGAGCGGGTGACGACAAAACTTGATATCACGAAGCACCAAAGTGTAGAACGTTTTTACGCTTTTTACGTGTTTTGCTCGTTTTCTCCCCACCCCACACTTTGGAAAGCCAACTTAAGCTCGTGTTGTGTTTTTAGCGTCCTGTGGCGAGCCTTTACCTCGCTTTTATTTTATTTTATTTTTTTCGTCCGATCGGCTTTGTTTTGAAAAGCGCGTTATAGAAGGGAAAAAAAATGGAGGGATTTTTATCGTGAGTTTAAAAAAAAAGCTTCTCGCGCATGTCCTGTCCTGTCTTGTCTGTATGCAGCAGTGGGGGGTGCAGCAGGGAGAGGGGCTAGCCTCCTCGCGCGAGGCAATTGCATGCGTGCCCCAACCGCCTCGTCCGTCCGTCCTTTGCCTTCCCGTCCGTTTTTCTTTTTTTTTTTTTTTTGGAGCCTGGTTTGTTGCTTCTCACTGTGTAAATACTGTGTAGAAACGTGTATCATATGTACATGCATCCTGTGCACCTTCCTTCAAGAGCGTTTGCAGGTTCCATTACATTTTTATTTATTTTGGGGGTGGGGGGGCGGCCCAAAGCTTTGCATCCCGTCACTTTTTCAGCGTCTCATAACACGCACGCCTGGTGCCGTGTACCGTATCCGCCCCACCCGCCACATCATGTTGTAATCTGCACCCATCCCACCCTTGTTTGATCTGTACTGCCCCCAAAAAAGCGTGTTGTCCACCCCCCCCCCCCCCCCGTCACCATTTTGTGTTAATGCACACCGCCCCAAAACATTGCGAGGTCCACACCGCCTCACAATGTTGCGTGATCCCCAGCCAACACATTATTTGTGATCTTCTGCCGTCCCAAGGTGTTGCAGGATCCACACTTCCTCGCGTTTTATAAACCCCACCAGTCCCACGCTGTTATCTCCGCCCTTCCCACTTTTTGGGTGATTTGTCCTTAACACGCAATGTTGTATTTTCCTCCCGCCCCACAGTGTCGTGATCCAAACCGGCCAGAAACATTGTGATTGACCCCACCTCATTATTTTGTGTGATGCGCACCCACCCCACGATGTCATCTGCACAAGGCCGCAATGTTGTATGATCGCCTCCCCGCCCTCGATGTTGTGCACTCTTTTTCCTCACAGCTTAGCGTCCCTGTGCCTCCTGACAGTTTGTTGCATTGATGTTTTGGGGTTTTTTTGCAACTTGTCGTCGGCTGTCAACTTTTAGGTGTTGTTTTTTTTTTTTTTTTTTTTTTTGGTTGGGTGGGTTTTTTTGTTATTTGCCGAGTTGCCATGGTGGAGTTCTGCACGTGACCCGCAGGAAGTGAGGCAAGGAAATGAACGCGACACACGCAAATACACACACATGCACGGATTTAATACGATTGCGACCTAGAATCCGCCGCCTGGTGGTTTTAAAATGTGCCTGCTCAGTTCTAGAGGTGTGTGGGGGGGAGGGGGGGGATGAGCGAGCAGGAGCACTAGTTATTATGCATGTTTCAGTTACGCATTTCTACCATGTACCTACCTGAATGATGAGGGAGCTCTACTCGTGTTAATTATTATGATGATGACGACGATACTTGCATCTTTTGAGATTTCCTCCATCTCGAATGTGATTAGGTGACATGACAAATATTTTTTTTGAAATCAAAAAAAGAAAAAAAAAACAAACCAAAGGGGGGAGAAAAAAAAGGATGCCGGAGCTGACGCTTTGTATGAGGCCCTCGATGTTTTTTTTCCCCCCTGCATTGTTTATGGTATGATATTTGGGCTGCGCTTTTTTACCCCCCCCCCCCCCCCACCACCACCACCACCATCCTTCCCTTCCCTTACCTTACCCAGCCTTCACGCAGACGCTGGAGTTTTTTTTTTTGTTCCATTTTGGGGTTTATTTGCATGATCATGATGTACAATGAAATACAACAACCATTTGAATTGACGACTATAAAGTGTTTGTCTGAGTGTTAGTTGGTCTTCATCCTTAGCTTTGTTATTCTTCAGACTTGGATCTTGAAAGTATTTAATAAAAATACTATTTCAGCACCCCCCTTGCTCCAGACCCGCCCCCCCCCCCTCATTTGCGATGCTTTTGGGTCTTTTTTTCAGTCATGCGGAGTGACTCTCTCTGAACAGTTTGTCACAATTTTAAAAGATTTCCTCGGCGTGGTAACATGTCCAGCTTGCTTTCGTCAAATGATCAAGAATCAGAGAAATATTTTTACATCCCCCCCCCGACACACTTTGAGAGCATCGCTAAAGATTTAGTGTGCATTATCACATGCAGCATTTCAGCACCAAGCACGTGTCAGTGGAGCCGTGTAATGCACGGCACCAACAAATGTATGCACCTCAACCGCATCTTCAACTTAGCTGGACGTTATTCGAAGATTTTGATCAGAAGCTGATGCATCTCTGCTTACCTTATGCCTTTGACACGATCCCCGCTGCGGCACCACTGACCGATTCTCCAAAAGTGGCGTCTGACTAAAGATATAATGGATGTTGTTTTTTTTACATTTAATGAGTGGGCTCACTCTCCAGACACAATTTCTGTGTATACAAGACATTTTAAAAATAGATTTTCCGTAACGTGTCGTCTTTGGCTTCTGTAATTGTCTGTCATTCTGGTAAATCCGCCTCATCTCCTGAATAACCCCCACGAGGCCCTCGACCGCTTGACAGTTTGTTCATCACTCGCTGCCTCCCTTCTCGGATCTTGACTAATGCGGCGGTCTTATTTTTGAAAAAGGTGTCATTTATGACGGCAGTCCACGGGATGTAGGACAGCTCCCACTGGTTCATCTGGCGGCCGTGATTAATGAGCCCCGGCGCTTTTTTATTCCCCCCCCCCCCCCTCGCTCTCTCTCTTTCTCAAAGACGCACAAAGTCAAAGAAGTCTGCGGGGACGTGCTCTGGTTAGCTCACCGTGAACTCCCAAGTCAGGGAAAGGTCGCTTCACACAGACTGCCAAGAAACTGCGGCTGGTCGTGCAGAAATTACTTGACTTTTGTTTGAGAGTCATCAGTGCTTTTGCAGTGACGAAATGTGAAATCCAGGTGAAAGGAAACTCAACTGTCTTTAGAGAGAACAGTTAAAGGTCAGTGGTGACCATCCGAACTTGAAACTTGAATGTTGATTATGTCCAGAAGCAAAAGTTCTGGAAGTTTGGATTTTTATGATGTGCAGAATCAAAAGTGCTGAAAGCTTCAGCGTTGATGCTTTAATGTTAATTCTGTTGAGAAGTGCTTCAAGCTTCATTGGTGATTATGTATCGATGGTTTTGTTAGATGCTGATGGTCGATGATAACCCGCAGACGGAATCTTTAATGTGGCTCGCGTACAGAATCAGATGCCATCTGCTTGTGTGTTGAACTGCTGAAGGAAGCTTTATGTCGATTGCGATCATCAGAAGTCGAATGTCGATTATGTGCACAACAGAACCGGGATGATCTTTGCCGAGGCCTGCTGCCGGAAGCATTATTATGTACAGAATCGCCAGCAGAATGTCATGATTGAGCCGCTGATGGAAGGTTTTAATGTTGATTATGTTCACACTCGGAAGCACCGGTGACCTCCGCTGCCGAGACGCAATGAATCACAACACGACGCACAAAGTCCCAAACTATTACAGCGCACTGATTACGAATCGACAAAAATCATACAGACAAAACGGGCCGTGGCGCCATCTAGTAGTCGGAAGCTGTATTCTCATTGAAATGTTCACAGGCCACACTAACTCTTATCTAGCTCTACTCCAGGGGTGTCCAAAGTCGGTTCTCAAAGGGCCCGCGCCCCGCCCGTTTTCCAGGCCTCCCGACCGCAACACACCTGATTCCGGTGATCAGCTCGTCAGCCGGCTCCGAAGCAGCATTCGAACGACGCTGATGATTCGAATCAGGTGTGTTGCCGCTGGAGAACAGGCAGGACACACGTCCGATGGCGGAGATCGACTCGAGTCTACTCTAATCTCCCCCGACTTTCAATGGCTTTTTATCAAATTCTATATATTAAAGGACCATACCAGTGTTTTTGTTGATGATTACAATATTCATGAATGACTATGTTGCAGAGGCCTGCCTGATCCGGGGACCGCCATCTTCAAGGTAAATCAGGCAAAGCCAAATGATTGTCCTTTATTAATTGTTGTATGCTGCGCTCAAGCTTGATTCTTCTTTCGAGTAAATGCAAACATGAAATAACGCACCCTGATATGTTCGAATGGCCTTATATTGTTCATCAACCACAAATACTCCAATTATGCTGGTCGTCTTATTTCTCACTGGCCACAATATTAGGTACACCTTCGGGGGTTGCACCTTTCTGCGATGTTTGTCACATGTGATGTAGAAGACACTGGTACGGTTCATATTGGAACTAGCTCAGTCATCCGTTAGGAGCCTGCAAAGAAAAGCCCTTTTTTTTTTAATGTCATTGCATGTTTATCAGCTGTACATTAATTAGCAGTTTGCGCTAATTCTAATTGTTGTCTTAATTGAGCACCCTGCCACATGATTGACTGAATTTAGGTTGTGAAAGCACATGCTGATCGGCCATCTTTGTTTGGCCTCTGGTTGGGAAGCAATCAAGAGTTCACATTTTCTCTGGTGGTCCCGTGGCACAGGTTTGGTAAGCCAGTGAGGCCTCGATCAAACCGCCACCTGCCGGTGCCGTGTGTGTTTTGCGTGCGCCTGATGTCCGATGTCGTTTGTTTCCTCTCCTCGTCTGCCATTTTGGGAGTCGGCGCGGATGACGTCATCGATCCAGCTGCGGAAGCGGCTAACGCGCGTGTACAGTGCCGGCGAGGAGGGGTCCGCGCAGCCGTAGCGCCCAGCAACCACTCCCGTCAGCACCCACCGACCGGCCTCGGCGTGACACAGCAGGCCGCCTCCAGAGTTGCCGCTGCAACCTTCGCCGCTGGTGTCCGGGGGGCTGCCGGCGCACACGGTGCCATGGCTGGAGAAGCTGTCGCCGTGGCGCTTCTTGCATTGCCACGATGACATGATCGGAACCCAAGACGCCAGCACAGAGTCTAGGACACAGAAACGTCATCAATAAACGCTTCCAAAGTTAGCTTTAGCACAAGCTGTCATATTTCGATATAAGCTTTTGAAATGAGTTAACTGAACCGGTCGGTGGGCTACATCTGGCCTGCCACAACTTTTTCTTTTTATCGGATGAAGAGGGGAACGTTGGCTTCCGACATGAGCTTCAACATCACCCACCTGATGCGCTCCACCGTGTGGTCACCAGGACGACGCAGGCAGCCGGCATGCTGCTGTGGTCATCGTCGGGCAGGCAAGCGGCATTGACGTGGGGATCAAAGGTAAAGCATTGACCCTTCTGTGCGCCGGGCAGTTTGAGCAAGGCTAGGTCATGACCTCCGCTCTGGCCTTTGAACTTCTTGTGGACGACCACGCGCTCTGGGGTCAGAGTCCGCTCAGAAGCCCCGACCCGCACCACATACCTGGATGGCTCCGTTCCAAACCTGATGGTGATGTATGTTCTAAAAGCAGTAGGGTGATGATGCTCGAGACCGGTATTTGGAGTTACCTGGCGAAACAGGTGGCGGATGTGAGGGCCCAGCAGGAGCCGATCAGAGTGGCGCTGCAGAGGGGGCCGCTATCTTGACTTTGGGACTGAAGCCACACGGACGCCTGCCAAGGCCACGATATCCTGCAACAAGTGGTTTGCAAATGCGATCAAGATCTGCTCGTGTATATTATTTCCAATATATTCCATTTCATTAATTTGACTTTGTTTCATTCATGATTTTTGTACATTTCCAAATGGCTCTGAATCAGGTCATCGGACGTGCAGTGACCCATGACATCCACCAGGTAGCGCTAAAACCAGCAAACTAGTGGAAGACCACCCACCTGAGCGTGTTTCCTCCTCCCTCTCCGGCCTTGCTTTCACCACCGTCCTCCTGAAGCTTCCTCACCCCACAGCTGGCCTCCAGGTGGCGTCCTTGAACCATCGGGTAGGACGTGGAAGCAGCGGAGGTGTCACACTTGACCCCAGCCACTTGCCCATGCCGGCAGCCCACCATGTTCAGGCCCAGGGAGGGACATTCCCCCAGGAACTCCTCCTTGCCTGTGCACCTCACTTGGTCCAGGTGGACCGGTCCTTTGCCCTGCCCGAAGCCCCGAGCCACCAGAGCGCCGCCACTGGCGAAGAAGGAAGACCGACTTTAGCTTCCAATGTTAGCTTCGGAGTTGGCTTCTCATGTTACCTAACGATAAAGCCTAGGAAGACCAACTTTAGCATGAAATGTTTGATTCTGAAGTTACCTTGCACTCTTAGCTTCTGAAGTTCGCTTCTAAAAGCCATAGCATTGAGACTAACATTGTTAGCTTCTCAATTTAGATTCTTAGATTAGCATTCGATGTGAGCTTCAGAGTTGGCTTCACGTTTTCCTAACGATAAAGCTTAGAAGACCAACTTTAGCTGCAAATATTTGATTTTGAAGTTTCTAATGTGCCATAGCATTGAGACGAACATACAAAGTGCTGTACATGGAGCAACTAACATATATACAACAATAAAGATATCAGAAATAAAGCTTCAGAGTTGGCTTCTCCTGTTACTTAACGATAAAGCTTAGGAAGACCAACTTTAGCTTCAAATGTTTGATTCTGAAGTTAGCTTCCAATGTAACCTAGCCATAGCATTGAGACGAACATTGTTTGCCGTCTCCATTGTTGGCTTCCCAATTTAGATTCTGAAATTAGCATTCATTCTTAGCTTCAGAATTGGCTTCAAATGTGACATAAAGCATAGGAAGACCACATTTAGCTTCCAGTGTTCCTGAAGTTGGTTTCTAATTTGACCGAAACAAAGCACCAAGGAAGACTAATAATGCCAGCTTCCAAAGTTGCCTTCTTTGTTGCCCCCCATGTTGCTCGTCACCTGTGGCCCAGTTGCCTGCACACCACAGCGGCGTTGAGGTCGTTCCACCCCGAGTCACAGATTGTCCCCCAGTCACCGTGGAGATAGACCTCCACACGCCCCTCCTTCCTATCGGCCCCCCCAGCAAGACGCAACAGAGGACCTGAAAATATTCCGAAAAATATTAGCTTTGATTACAGTGGCGAAAGACGCCCGCAATCACAAGGTTTGTGTTTCTTTTGTTCTTATTTTTCATCGTATTCGTCTTTCATTTATATACAGTAGAATTGGAAATGCTGTGTAATCATGTGACATATTTAATGTTTTGATCTTTTTGTGGATCTAGAAAGTGGCAAAAGTATCCATCAAAAGTGAGCATCGCATTGCACCTATTGAAGTGTCCCATGCGCACCAAGCCTCATCACCTGCGGATGGGGCGACAACGGGCACATCGTTGGTCTCGTCTTCAGGCTTCCCTCTGCAACGCACGCCAACGTCCTCGGCGTGGGAGCAGTCGGTGCGACCCCAGATGCCGCGGCGGCAGTCCAGCAGAGACCTCTCGGAGCCGTCGCAGTGGACGTCATCCAGCAGGATGAGACCGGCCCCCTCCCCAAACGTCCCGCCTGACACTACCTCAGCATAACCCCTTTGAGAAGAGAAAAAGAACGGTGAACCCCCGTCTATTTTTGGTTTGTGTTCACAAATTCACTTAATTGTCCCTTTTCTGTTGCCCGAAAATCAATTGTATTTTGCGCTCCTTCCATCATGCCCAAAGATGCCACAAAATGACGCCAAAGCCCTAGAAAAGTCACCGGTGCCAAGGAATGTTGGAAAAAAAAAAAAACAACTCTTTGCATGATGGGAAGGAGCCAAGTTTCGCCCCGGTTGTTTGTGGAAATTAGTTTTCCCGGCAAGTGCACTTAAACGCGGAGTTCTGCAAGCTAATTTGGCCAAAGTAACTACTTTTACAAATTAGCTTCAGTCTTTTCATTTGTAATCAAATTGGCTTACAGGGAAGTTGTTTGAAGAACCAGACACATCAGCGAAGACACGATTTGAACTACGGACGCCCAGGCCTAATATATAGATAGGGAGGTGTGTGTGTCTGTCATACATGCATGCATCATCCATCTGTAACGCGTACCTGTATCCCAGTTGCCCACACACCACCTGCGCGTGCTCTTGCGTCCAGTGGTCGTCACACACCGTCCCCCAGTCGCCGTTGTGGAGCACCTCCACGCGGCCCTCCCAGGGATTGTCGCCCCCCACCAGACGAACCACTCCGTCTGAAAGCATCAAATATGGTATAGTTAGAACACTCACAATGTTCATGACCATGTTTATGAATTTCATGTTAGGCCATTTGTTTTTTTTCCCCAACATGCACCTTAAAACATCCGTTATTTTCCTTTTTTTCTTTTAACGTACTTGTTTTCCTACTCATCTATGGGCCATCACTCTGTGTATCGCCGAACCTGAGATCTGGTGTGTGCATCCTCTGTGTTAATCAGCCGCTCCATCACCGCGGCTGGGTTTTCGCTTTGTAATTATTTATTGATGTAGAGGATATAAATAGAAACTATTAGGGGTGTGTGTGTGTGTGTATACATGCACTTGTGCGTCATGCCTGTGTAAGGGCTGCAGGAGACTCCGGCGTCTTCCATGTGATCGCAGTTGTGCTGCTCCCAGTGCCCGTGTGGACACTGATCCAGGAAGAGTTCGTTTCCCGTGCACTTGACGGCATCCAGCAGGATTGGACCCGAACCCTGACCGAAGTGAGCCCATGCCCACGCCTTGGCCACACCGCTAAGACACGTACACAATCAATACTCTCTCTCCATATATATATGAAAAATCATATTTAGTGACTTGGCAGCACCCACCTGAAGCCCAGCTGCCGGCACACCACCTCCGCGTCGCTGTCGTCCCATTGGTCGTCGCATATGGAGCCCCACCTGCCGCCGTGGAAGACCTCCACACGTCCTTCAAAGTCTTCCTCACCTCCGACGAGTCGTAGCGGAGGTCCGCTACCTGGTAAATGGCACGTTTACAATTTACTTGTTTGATGTATTTTCCATTTCATACAGAAAGTGGGTGTGTGCGTTCACGTGTGAAATTCTCCTGTCTGACCTTCAGGAGGCGCGCACAGGACGGCCGCCTCGTTTCCATGGTTACAGTCCCCGGTGATGAACGTCCTGCTTGCGCAGGCGCTCACGCTGTTCTCGTCACCGCGGCAACCCAGACGCTCAAAGTGGAAGAGGCCGGAACCCGAGGCAAGCTGGGAGTGTCGCAACACCGTGCCGATGTCGCTGCCCAAAGGAAAAAAAAAAAAAAACGATCGGGTGTGTCTGACGTACAGGGCGTGGGAAGCGACGAGACCGGATCGTCCTACCTTAAGCCCACCTGCCTGCAGATCACGCTGGCGTCACGGTCGCTCCAGTGAGAATCGCATATCGCTCCCCATTGGCCATTCAAGTACACTTCAACCCGCCCAGTGTTGGACGACGAGTCGCCGACCAGCCTGACGGCACCTATTGGACGAGATAGTTGAAGGTGCGTAAACGTCAAAGAAGATTACGACCTTCAATTTAGTCTTTGGAAGTGACGGCTCTCGACGTAAAACGATTTAATCGAGCGCAGACCAAGATACGTCTTTTTAAAAATGAGAGACAATTTTGAGCCTTTGAAATCAACATCTTTTGGTTAAACGGCAGACATCCGAATTTTAGGTCCCAAATTTGATGTACGTCTTTTGAAAACCTCAAATAGTCATCAAAAGTAACTGATGTCGTCGTGAACCTCAAAGACGGTCCACAGTGCGTAAACGATTCTGAGCAAAGTCCTTTTCAAACATCAAAAACCTACGAAAGAAACCGCTTCAAATACAAAATTCTTGATTGTTCAAATTTTTTTTTTTTTTGCCATACCTTGGTGACAGTCACAGTAGGCCCATCCGATGGCGCCCGAGTTTTGCCGGAAGAAGCACCAGGGGTTGGACTCGCGGTCCGGGTTCCGGCAGTAGCTGTGCTCGCCGAGGCCGCGTCCCGGGTACTGCACCACGTAGTCGGGGAACTCGGTCCACTTGAGGCACGGGGCACCCGAATCCGTCTGGGACACGGTGCCGTTGTAGTAACCCAGCTCGGTGAAACCCTCGGAGCAAGATAGGGGGACTGACGGGGAGGGGCCGGGATGACGAGATCAAAAGAGAGGATTCCAAGAGCGTTCTTGACATTTTGTGGCTTCTTCACAGAGTAGCTACCAAGCAAACCTCTTTGAAGTTTTTGCCATTTTTCAATGAGTATAAATATTAGATCAGTAGACGGTACACAAACGGGAGACGACAAAGAATCGTTTTGGGGGTGCAAAGTTAACGAGGATTTTAGTGAACAGCTCTGCCCAAAAATGTGCATCTGATTGTTGTTGTCGCGCAGACACACCGTGCGCTTGTGATCTCGGCAGCAGCTCGTGTCCCGTTCGAATACGACGCTTTGCGTATCGCTCCGCTATCGTCTTGTACGTCGTCATTAATTCATGTCGGACCGCTCCACGAACAAAGTACTTTTACGTGGTAAAAATGGACTCCTCTTGTGTGTCTATTTACTCACTTTTTTTTTTTATTCCCAGTAACAGGAAATTTGGGCGATTGAATCCTAAAAATATTTTTATAAAAATGACGAACAGACTTAACCTCCCCCATCCTGCAGCGCGCACGCACGCATTTGCGCTCTCCATCATCGCCACGACAACAACCCTCTCCCCATCGCCATGGGAACACTCAGCCTCTCTGCTCGTATAATCCATTTCCCCGCCACAAAGCGCGTTCGACACGCTCCGCACTTGCTGTATAAAGGGTTTGGGGGGGGGGGGTTATTTGGGGGGGAGGGTGTTTATCGACGGAGCCAAACCAATAACCACAATGTGTCGTAACAGCTGCACTGGCGACCACCTGCAGGTGTACCTCACTCTGCGCGTGAAAGCCTTTTTGATTTTCTCACCCAATATGCCCCCCCACCCCCGCCCCGACTTGGACGTACGCCATGCCCCCCTCCCGTTCACACCCCCTCTCCAAGGGAAAAAATAAAAAAATGGTGGAAGGCTTCCTGCTGGAGGCGAATACGAAAGAGGAGCTTCCTCCCGTCCAAACAATGCGAGAATAGGAAATGGCGGCGAGGTCAATTTGGGAAAGGGGGGGGGGGGGGCCAGACAGAATCATAGGATGCACCGGTCACCTACCTGAGTTCTGCACCTCGTTTAAGTACGTCTCGTCAGCAACCACCTAAACACACACACGGCAATAAATTAGACCATTAAAAAAAATATATATATATATACTTTGATTATCCTTGACTTTGTGAATGTTCTTTTTTTAAAGTGATGATGATGATGTCCTTTTTAAAAATAAGCACTGGGTAAAAAGTCCATTTATTTGCCATTCCCATACAATACACGCACACAGACCCTCGCCTCGCATACCAGCACGCCTCTAATAGCTTGCGAGCAGGAACATGTGAACCTTGCTGGTGAGAACACGGACGGCGATATCACCAATCATGTCGATCACACGCCTCCGTTACCAACCTAATGTGCTGTGATGCGCTTGCACCTGCTACCTCCGTACTCACGCGCACATGGCGCGCGCACCCGTGAACACAGACGCAGGCCCCCGATTCACAAGGTGCCAGAGGGGGAGGCACGCTGAATGTAAGATGAATAAAAATCAATCAAATAAGCGTATGCTGTATATTCAAAATGAAGCTGAAATGATTTAAATGACCTTAATTTTTTTTTTCAATTTTTCAACTTGGGTAACGATTAAAAATTAAATCAAGACATTCACGCGCCCCCCCCCCTCCCAAAAAATATATAAAAATACACATAAGTACCAATTTCATATGACAATATAGTAAATAATAAAATAAAGAATCATGAGGTTTTAAAAAAATCTAAATGTTAAAAAGTTGAAATGTGGCACTACTGATGAGTGAAAGCATGTTGGCAGATGTTACCAAAGTTCAACTCATGTGTTTTGCTTATTTGGAGGAACATCTTGTGTGCGTTGCTGTGCTGCTGTTGTCTTAATTAGCAACAATGTGGGAATCTGCTCGTCTTCTATTTGGTGAGTATCATTAATTTCCCCGCACCCTGTTTTGCGATAATGAGTCCACACACACACACTTGTACAACACGAGCAGCAAAGCGAAACGTTATCTCCCGATTAATTGATTCCTTGATCGTTTTTTGATGTCCTCTCAAGCAAAGTCAAACATATTGGATCCCTGTGGCGTCAACCTCGGTCTGACTTGTCATTCGCAAGCTCTCGTAATATCACAAGACTGGGGGGAGGAAGAAGGAAGTGAAGGCTCTCCAAAAGAGAGCCCTCACAAGAGTAAATGTCTCCCAAATTTCTACTATGTCGAGTATGTATGAGGACAAGGTGAGAAAATACCGTCGCGTCCAAACATTTATTGCCTGCAAATTCTGCCACATCCTGATTTTTCTGCAGGCAGAAGGTTCCCTTGCGCCGGTTTGTCAATTTGGCAGGCTGCTCTGTGCCATGCTGGACGTTGCGTAAAGATGCGGAATTTGGTGGCTGGAAGTCGACAAGCACGCCTGCTTCCACCACGTCTATCGCTGCAGGTAGTGTCACATGGATGACAACGGGCAACAAATCTTCTGAATCGTTACCAGCTCATTTAACGGGGGCACCTTTTTATGTTGTCTGTTGCCATACCGGTGAAAAGCAGTGACGATGTTCCGGTCACGCACCATGCACAGAGATTTCTGCATGTGAAACGTGAGTACGCCACATTTAAAGGGAGACTCTTTGATTGGCAACGAATGATGTTGGCTGTGTTCACACCCACAGCGGCGCAAACTGCCCTTTTTTGAAAATGAGCGCGTTTGAATCTGATTCAATTTTATTGCCATTTGCAGTGAAAGGTACATTCACAACTATGAGTTTTTATACGGGCCAACTGTGCATCATAAAACATAAATGATAATAATAATATAAGAAAAAAATGTAATAAGCTATGCCTGTCCAAAATTAAAGTCTGCACATATACGCTGCACACCACTCTTGATTTATGACAATCTCAAAAGTAGAGCCCTGTGCATGAATTTCGAGAAACTAGACGGCATGTGTTAGCAATGAGAAGAAGAAAAAATAGTGCATGGTTGAACAAATTTTTTTTTTTAAATAGTGTGCTTTTAGAAATAGAAGAAAATTGACCCTACGCATTAAAAAAATAAACGGCATGATTTGAGAAATAACGGCATCCTTTCAGAAAAAGAAGAAAATAACCAGTGTGCAGAACAAAACAAGGAAATGGAAAACATGCATTAAGACAGAATAAACCGACAGTATAGACGGTAGCTTTGCATTGAGAAATAGAAGAAAACGGATGCTGTTATAAAAGAATATAATGAGTAATGAAAGAAAATAGTCTACAAAGAAAATACAAAGTGTTCATCAAAATATGGACAAAAATAATGGTGCTTAGAAACGCAGCTAAACAGTGTGGTCAACAATAGGCCAAAACCAATGTGTGCATGGAAATATGGAGATAAATGGACAAAAATATAAACAAGCGGCGAAAATCAATTATGCAAATACAGAGAAAGTACAGTAATGCAGTATATCAATACATGAGCTAATTTTCCTCTTTTCCTCATACCCTCCATTGATTTGACACAGAACAAGCATCATCATCATCATCGTAATGCTCCTCATCCTCAATTGACACGTCTACTCTATGTCCACATGTGACGAGGGGACGATCGTACCTGCGCGCCCAACGGCAAGGGCAGCCCCAGGCAGGCGGCCCCGATCAGGCACAAGAACCGACGGCCGCTTGGAGACATCTTTTCCCGCCTTGCGTGGCCGCGTCCGTGGCAGGCAGACACCAACGCGCCGAGTGACGTGAGAGGATGAGGCGGATGCTGGTGGTGGGGCTGCTTTGGGAGAGGTCTCAACCGACCACAGGGTGCGGCACCGGATGGGAATGGAAGAGTGCGCGCACACACACACGCACACAATCTGGAAAGGAATTGTGTTGAGCTCTGCATAAAGCACCCTCTACCCCCCCCCCCCTACGTCTCTCGCTCTCTCTCTGTCTCTCTCTCTCTCCCCCCCCCCCCCCCCTCTTGTGTGTGTATTGGCAGGATTATAGTCTAAAAAAATATGATTTATTAACCTGACTATATTTGCATTCATTAGGCCAAAGTGGGTGAGTTGAAGAGGGGTGAGCTTTCGGAATGGGTTGTTACATACACGAACATCACCGCTTAATGGGCACTCGTTTATGAATCGTATATGGTGAATCAGCCTCACAAAAGATGTATATGACAAAATTAAGAATGAATACAAATGTCATGAAGATCAACAAATCTTGACATATTTGATGAATTTTGGTTCAACCATATCATTGTGATTTTATTTCATTGCATTTTGAACTTTGAGTTTTGTTTTTACATTTTATCGACTCCTATATTTGGAAGACTCCTATTTATTTTGCACGACTGCCATCATGAAAGGAGTAAGTGAAGGCCTTGTTTTTCCTTCAGCTAATGGTGTTTGTGTTTTTGTCTTTTTAGGTGAAGTCTGTGCCATCAAACTATTAACCTCCTCCTGCTCCCCCCTCGGGTGGTTTCGTAGGTCAAAAACCCGTTGAAGTCATCCATATTCAGTAGTGACATCTTTGTTCTTTCATTTTTCTTATCTCTCTTCCTGCATGCTGCGATGCCTTCCAGCTGTGAGCTTAAATCTACTCATCCGTTTCACACACTTTGCTTGTACCCACCCGCTCCAGGCTGGGAGATTAGCTTTTTTTTTTAAATTTCCTTTTTAAGTTTCGTGGGGGGGGGGGGGGGGGGGGTTCCCCCTGCCAATGCAACCAAGCACAGCCCGCTATCTTTTAACCCAAATTGTTTGTCATCGTTCCTTGCTTTGATTATCTCGGCTGGGTGCTTTTTGAGCCATTTCTAATATTTTTACAATTTCTTGTGGCTTAAAAACAAATCGGCTCAAATGCTAACAGTTGACATGCTAACATAGCAAGATAGACGTTACAGTAAAGAAAGTGCTGAGGGAGCTATGTTTACCTGTGCGTGTGTGTTCATTGTGTACACGCACACAATGTATTTGTGTCTGCGTGTTTCTCTCTATCTCTTTTGTCAGACCCCCAAAAAGAAGCTGGTTGTCATGGCAACACACCAACCTCCTCTCACAATGGGACTGTACTGTATGACGACCCAAAAAAAAGTCATGTATTATAAATTTGATTATTACACACACACACACACACTGTTTTTGTGCTAAAGTTGTCGCCAGGAGCCTTTTTATCGCCAATCCTGTTACACGCTCTTCGTCCCTGATGCTTATTGCCACGGCGACCGGCACGGCAAGGCAGCAAATTTGGCCATAACTGTTCGTGTCAGGAAGAGAAATTGTGTGCGTGTGTTGGGGCGGGGGGAATTACACATTGTGACACACACACTAGACCCCCACTGTGCTCTGTGATGTTTCAATTTCCTTCCCTGGCATTTATCTGACTTCCTCTCCCTTGAAGAGACTTCAGATACCAGTCTCTCTCTAACACACACAAACACGCCCTCACATACACATATATCAAATAAAGAGGGCTTGTCGGTGACTTTGTCGATTTGCCTTTAAACGAGTGGAAACAAGAAGCCGTTTGCAGATCAGAAATGTGCCTCACTTCATTCTCTCCGCCGTCCCCTCTCATGTTTGTCAAAGCACAGATGGGGGAGGACGGAAGACCCCTGGAAGATGGACAAATGGGAGCTGGCGTCCCACAACTGTGAGTAATTTGAATCCGTTAAATGCCATGTTATTTATTATTAGCACATGTTCCAGTCAAAGCACGATTGAGGTTTGGACATGGTTAATTTATTTGTGTTTTAAAGGCACAAGGTCACTGATGGTGTAGTGGTCCATTGGCGTGACTTTGGCGCAGGCAGCGTGGCTTCAGTTCCCACTCGGTGGCAGGGTGAGTGCGAATGAGTGTCGCTGTCTATATGTGCCCTGTGATTGACTGGCGGCCAATCTGGGGTGTCACCTGTCTTTCGACTGAAGTCAGATGGGGTGGACTCCAGCTACCCCGATAGAAATGTAGTTTTGTATTACTTTTTATTTCTCAACTCAACTGAATTTATAGAGCACTTTTAAACGGCCATCGGTGCATACAAACTTCTAAAATATATCATTTGTTTCGTATAGTTTTTTCACCAAGTCATTTTTACTCCTATCACCTACCACTTTAGCGTCTTTAATTTAGTGCACAGTATTCATCTGGATTTTGAAGCAAATTTTTCCCCTCGATTGAAAATAATGGATTGTTTTTGCCGCATCAGCGCCCTCTTGTGGACAAACTCACTGCGCACAGTTAATTAATGATGCACATATAGAGCCGCAGGTGCAGGCGAGCTAAGTCGGTTTCTATACAGGCACAGCAGTACCGGAAGCGTCTTTCAAACCTTCGACGTAAAATGTAAGGCTGAAATAACCAATGAACAACGCCAATAAAAACGCGGGTAATAACAATACTGTTGTAAACACTCATTCAGGGCTTCAATTTGCGCTTCGAAACTTAATCGAAACGATTTACCACGCCTCTTTGAGCGGCCTCTATTATCCAGAGCTTTTAGTTTGAAGTCACTTAACAACATGTCAATACTTGACACATCAGACTTTCTTATTAGCGTTATCCGGCGATGCTTGGTGCACCGGTACAGCGGCTGCAGCGAGCAGGAGCAGCGACGCCGTTACCAGTAAAATAAATGCATAAATAAAATCACCCCTAGAAGCCCGCGTGCACCATGCCAATTCGGACGAGGATTTGACACTGAACGAGGGTGAGTATTTGTGGAAATTGTAGCCAGCCGCCGAGATGTTGACGGACATGAGCGTGGAAGAGGAGTTCGAGCTGAAGGAGGAAGAGCCTTGGTACGACAAGCAAGACCTCGAACAAGGTAACCTTCCCAACCTCTGTTTGCTTTCGGTTGAGTTCAGGCCGCGTTTTTATTGATTGCGCTCCTTCTTAATTTGACTAATTGGAGGAAAGCTTAGTAGTACTGTACTGCCAATGGGGCCAATTCACATGAACACAAGTGGGTCAGTGAATCACACCTCGCACAGTTTGGACACTCACTTTTGTGGCTTTATGCGTTTATGCAGTCTGTGTTCATGTCAAAATAGTAACAATGTCCACGCTGTCTTGTTTGTGTCCGAACACAGATGTTTGGGCACACTATTACGGTGTCCAAACCAAGCCGGTGTGCATGTCTGTTTCCAAACTGTAAATGTATCCAAACTATGTCCGAACTGTAAACAATCGTCACCAAAATTCAAATGGACATCTGCGGTGATGTCCACTTCAGCCTCTGAAATGATTTGAACGATTGCCTCACTCGCCCGAGTCGCTCACGAGTGATAAATTATGCTTGGTGAGGAAAACACTTGATGCCCATAAAATCCAAATTATTGGGGCGATCATTTTAATACTTTCAGAAGTTGAGGTGGGCACGATTCGAGCTGTGACCGTTGATCATAGTTTTCTAACATGAATCGATCAGTGTCGTTTTCCCCACCGGTTCTTTCCTCTGCAGACCTTCAGCTGGCCGCCGAGGTGGGCAAGTCACTGCTGGAGAGGAACCGTGAGCTGGAGCAGAGCCTGCAGCAGATGTACTCCACCAATCAAGAGCAAGTGCAAGAGATTGAGGTAAGACCCCGCCCCCCCAGGACCCTGACAACCGGGTTGCCGAGGTTACGCTCATCGGCCGTCGGACACGCCCAAAGTCTTTGGAATGTCTCTACTTCCAAAAAAATTAATCTTTTCAGCAAAACAAAAAAAATGTGATTAAAATTGAAAATGTTTGCAGACAAGCATGTTTGAGCACATTTTTATTAGTGCTCCTGTTTTTTGTTGTTGTTGTATTTGTGCATTTGAGTTTCAAGAGAAGCCGTAAAACCTCAAAAGGTCCTTTAAGAAGTCCTTAATTTTAGCCCAGTTCAACTCTATTGGCTTGTTGACATTTACTGTCAGTCAAGTGTGACGTCGAAGATCGATCAGAGGACCCCCCCCATGCATGAGGGCGGAAGTGAATATTTAGTGGACTGTTTGGACTCGTGGGGGAATTACTTTAATGTCCCCTAAGTCGGCTTTGTCTGACTGGCGAGCCCTTCCCGACGCTGACGTGTCGAATTAATCCCACAAATCCTAAACGGAGACGTGATGGCACCCACGCGCACCCGTGGCGCTTCTTGAGATTGTGCGTGTGTGTCAAGAGTGAAGGCAATGTTCATTGACAACGGGTTCAAATTGCCGTTCCGATAAGATAAAAGCCATCCAGCCATCTTTGGCTCAATTTGTCGATAATGCACGGAGCTCTTTCGAAGCAGAAATATTTCCATGTACCAAATGACATGTCCTTGCAGAAGCTTTTGCTGATGTCGGAACAGCGCAGTTGTCGTAAATGACATTTGAAGGCCACCTCAAGGCAAAGATATGTCCGCACTTTAGTCGTTGTTGTACAATGTATTTCCAGTAATTGTTCAATGACCAAAAACGGGAAAGGCACGTGGCACGGAATAGTTTTGAAATGTCCAATGTCTTGGTGTATTTGATTTCTGGTCCTTTTTATTATTATTTTTTGGTGGACCAGTACCTGGCCAAGCAGGTGGAGCTCCTGCGGCAGGTGAACGACCAGCACGCCAAAGCGTACGAGCAGCTGGACGTGGCGTCTCGCGAGCTGGAGCAGAGCAACCGCGCGCTGACTCGGGACAATCGCACTGCCCAGCACAAGATCCGCGGGTTGGTCTCCGCTCGCTAAAAATCGCATTTTAGGATTTCAGCCCGACGCGAAAGGTGCTCCCAAGTGTCATTTGTTACGCGCAGGCTGACGGAAACGGCGGACGAGCTGCAGACGCGCGTGGACGAGCTGCAGCGGGAGGCGGACGACATGAAGCTGGGACCCTCGCAAGTGGCCCGGGGGGACCGGCGGAGGTGGCGCGGCGGCCAGAGTCTGGAGCAACTGCCAAAACTCAGGTTTAAGACGAAACGGCTTCTCGGCTGACCGTTGGGGTGGATCGCGAAATAGCCGCGAGCGCCGGCGCGGACTAAAAGCGGAATTTGGGAATTTTTAAAAACATGCGGGATGTGACTTTTGAATAATACTGGAAAAAGTGAAGCGGCGTGAAGGGTTCTGCTGCCGTATTGTAAATCCGAACGTCGGCCTCTTATCGCCTCCCGCGCTCGAGATAAAACTTAAATATGATGACTAGTACGCCGTATAATAAGGTGGAGGTAGGAGAAAATTGTGTTCTCTCAAGAGTGCAAAGTGCACGTTGCATCATGCCCCGCACTGCACTTTTACTTCAGCTTTCAAACCAAAACTTTGAAGCTTTCACGAGCTTCTATTATTATTCCTGAATTTGATTCTTAGACGTTTTGACATTTTGAGTCCAATGTTACTTACAAAGATTTTTCAAATATGTATTGATCGGCTCATATTTCATCGGGCGAAACCTCCGCCGTGGTCTTTTGTCTTTCTTAACAATATCTGATGAAAAGAACGCAACAATGTGCGTCTTCGCGGAGGAAAGGACGACGCCCCCCTCCGACAATTGGTGACCCCGACGTGATTTCGGACCGAGGTTTCGGTCAACGGACAGAACATCGGGCGCCCAACAGATTGACAAGAGAAGGGGAACATTATCCTCTCAATTGATCTTCTGTCTGTTGGCCGAGATCGAGGGAAGAATGACGTCTCGGGTTGACATTGGAAAAAGAGAACTTGCGGCTGGATGAACGGCGAAATGCGCAATTGTAATTTTACCCGAGGAGAGGCAGGGGCGGTTCTGGATCAATTTCACTGAGGGGGCCGGGCTGGGGCCAGGGGTTTTGATGGGGGGGCACATTCAACCCAGGGCTAAAAAGACAGATTTGAAATCTTATTTGACTTTTTATTTCTTCAGACTTTGAAATTGTAGTCATAACATTGCAGTGATGAGAAAAAAACAGTATTAGGAGGGCTAAAATGTCTGCAAGCGTAACAATACGCCGTGTCCATCTGTTGAGAATATTCAAGCCAGGGGATGATATGGTACCAGCCCGCCGGGGACAACCATTGCAAATACACTGAAGCTAGATGTTTTACATGCATATAATTATCCAAATTTTAAAAGGCAATGTCTTATATATTGATCCTGTTAAATAAAAATTAAAATAAAAAGGGAGACTAAAAAAGTTACACGCGCGCACACACGCGCACACGCACACACACACGCAAATAGCACTCGTGTCGTGGTAATATCCTTCTCTGCGGACTGCTTCTCATTTTCCCGCTCATTTTTAAATGGCGCAGCGCACTAAAGGGTCCGACTAGAATGTTAAATCACGCACTTTGGTTCCACCTTTCACGTCGGCGACTCGGCACGACTGCGTAATCTGCGCTCGGAGGGGGGGCCAGAATCGGTGCTACAGGGGCACTGGCCCCCGCTGCCCCCCCCCCCGAACCGCCACTGAGGAGAGGTTGTTTAGTTCTGTCAAAGAATCCTTAGAAATGAGAATTCCTCGAATAAAATCAAAACATTTTAAGAATATGTTTGGAGTTAAGGGATTGGGTGTTTTTGCGTGAGAAAAAAGAATCGAACCCCTTTGGAATAAAGATTGGAGTACCCCGATCTACCATCGGGACCGGATACTTTGGAAAAAGAGGATCGAGTACTTTTTGCTCTTTTTAATTGAACATAACCAAATTGTCTCAACGCTGAGCAAACATGAACAAAAGCAGCGAGATTAGATTTTTCAGATTCTTCCCAGAACCGTATGATTGTTCTATTTCTTTTTTCCCCCTCAAATTTGCAAGCAAAAAAAAAAAATTGTCATTTTATCATGACTTCAGTTTTTATTGAGACGCTCTCCTGAATAAGTTGCCCCGAGTATTCGAATAAAGTGAGTCAGTAACTTGCGAGTGCCGCCATTTAATATTGCACATCCCTTCAATCACGTCTTGAAGGCGGGCATTTTGATTTCTCCCCGTCCATTTTTGTAGGCGCTGTGACGACGATCCAGAAGAAGCCCATCTCGGCGTAGACTGGCGCGACGGCGTGCGGCGGTGGCACGAGGAGCAGCAGGCGTCGCTGCGCCGCTCGCTACGCAGCCTCCAGGCTCGGTACGCGGGAGAACGCGCTCGGCGGGAGGAGGCCGAGCGGGAGGCGGGGCTGCTGAGCAGGCAGAACGAGGCGCTCGAGCGCCAGCTGGCCGGCATGGAGACGTGCAGGGTACGCGACCGGGTCGCCTTCAAATGTCGCTGTACGCGTCCTCACTTGTTTTGCGTTTGCGCGTGCGCAGCTGCGAGTGTCCGAGTTGGAGCGAGAGGCCGAGGAACTTCGTCACCTCCGGAAGTCCGAATCCTTCTCTCCGCTGAATGTGGCTTACGCCCTCCCCGAGGAAGAGGCGGAAGTGGAGTGCGACGGCGAAGCGCACCCCCGCGGCCGGCGGCCCCTCAAGCGCTGGGCGAGCGAGCTTCTCCTTCGAGCCGAGCACGAGTGCCGGTGCGCTCAAAGGGCCGCGGAGGAGGAGCGGGGCGGCATCTCGCTGCTCAACGAGGTGGACGCCCAGTACGGCGCCTTGCGGGTCAAGTATGAGGAGCTCCTCAGGCACTTTGGATTACAGCAACATCACCGAGAGGAGCCGAGGCACGAGGCCGTCCAGGCCGCCGAGCGCAACGCCGGCTTCCGGCAGCCCGAGTACAAGGAACTGTTCCGAGAAATTTTTGCTCGCATCCAGAAAACCAAAGAGGACCTGGAGAAGAGGGCCAGGCCGCCCCGCACCCGATGCCAGGCGTCGGGGGAGATCAAAAGCAGGTGAAAGACACGCTTTGAATGGCAACCCAAATTTCTTTTGGGCCGGGCCATGCGGCCTGAACATCGGTGACCATTCGATTGCCACTTTTGTCTGCTTTTTGCAACGTTGCAGTGAGCGCCGCGTCTCGGCGGGAGGACTTCCTCCGGGGTCCTTTTCATGTCAACAACGCGCTACGTGAAAATGACGGCGGCTTCCCCAGAGGTGAATTTGTTGCTTTTTAAAAAGAAAAACGAAGGTCAAGGAAGCCACTGCTTGTTTCGACTGGCTCCCCTCTGTTTGCGGCGACGATGTCAAACGGGACGATAAGACTAAATTGATGAATCACCCGACCCGAACTTGTACTTTTAGTTTGTGGAGAAAACTGTGGCTACCCCACTGTTTGTGAATGAAAGGGAATGATCATTAAAAAGAAATAATCATGAAAAGTAGTAAGACATTGAATAGAAATGATGCTCAGACATCGCTTGCGCTTTGCCGTTAAACGGCCGTATGGATTTATTTTTGAAATAAAGCCACGAAACGGGGCCGGACCAAACCGACGGCACCATCGGAAGAGACTTTTTCCTCTCCCTCCAGGAAGCAAGCAGAGGAAGGAGGTCGGCTCGGAGACGACGCACGCGGTGACTCATCAAAGTGCGCCGCGCAGGTGCGGCAAGATGGCGACCGCCCGGTGGCCTCTTTTTCTCAGCAGGCGAGCAAGGAAGTGAAGTTTATTGCCCTTCCTCCCAATGAGATTTTGCACAATTTGCACACTTTGGGGTTTGAGCTCAGCACGTCACAATTGACCTGGCTTTGCCGGATTGACCACTGTCCGTTTCTTCTTCCACCGTTTCAAATGTGTCCGGGTTGCTTGTTTGCTCTGAATGCCGGCTAATTGTCTTGCATTGTTGTAATTTTTTTGAAAACCAGACCAGAAAGAGGAAGGCGTTTTCAGAAAAGGCCGTGAATAGGAAAGTGTTTTTGCTGGGGAAAAAAAAGTGTACAGTCAAGCTTCTTTTTTTTAATGACAATGCCAGGGTTCCCACAGGTCCTTAAAGTTCCTAAAAATCCATGAAAAAAGTTGTAAAATGATGTTCTTAATTGTCCTTAACTGTTGCGGAACGCTTCTAAAATCATGAAAAGAATTGACCTGCGGTGTTCATTTTTGTGTATGTCACTGAATAAAGATGTGCCCTTCCTTTGGCAGCAATGATTTGAGCGCCAGCTCAGCGACATGTGGCTTTCTGTCCATTCAATCCACCGTGAATCCCCTGCCGAATGGAGAAAAAGGCCTTAAGAAATGGCTGAATTAGCCCTCATAAGGTCCAAAATAAAAAGCAAGTGGAATAGTGGGAAGCCTGCAAATGCCCTCGCCCCAAAACATTCCCAAAAACCACAAAACGTCCCCAAAATGCCACCAAACGTTCCCTAAATGCCACAAAACGCCCCCCCCCCCCCAAACGTCCCCACTAATGCCCAAACCCCAATTCAGGCTTCCCACTCTCCCACTTGCTTTTTATTTTGGGGCCTTTTAAGGACTTCTGAGGACTAATGTAGCCATTTCTTAAGGCCTTTTTCGCCATTCAGCAGGGTGGGATTCACGGTGGATTGATTGAACAGAAAGCCACATGTCGCTGAGCTGGCGCTCAAATCATTGCTGCCAAAGGAAGTGCACATTTTTATTTTTAGGGGCAATCAGCTAGCCCTTTGACATACTGCGGCTCATTTTGGGCCAATTTGACAAAGTGATCAGCGATCATCATCGGTACTGATCGGAGACTGCGGGAAAAGCAGAGCGCGAACCAGGAAGGCATACACAAATGAAATGAACACCACAGGTTAATTTTTAAGGACACAACCCTGTACAGTCAGGCGTTTTCAAAGAAAATGATCATGTAAATAAGGACAAAAACGACCATGTATAGTAAGGCGTTTTTGACTGAAAAAAAACAATGCGACCATAATTATTTTTTCCCAAGATGGTGCCTGTATAGGCAGCTGGCAACTAATCTTCAAGAGGCTCGCGTTAGTTGTTTTTGTATTTTATCACATGTTACGTTGTGTGAATTGTTTTTCAGCATTTTGGCTCATGAGATTCATCAAAGAAGAAGAATCTGTGCTTGGTGGTTGCGCCTTCTCAACAGCATGCTTGTACCGCCACTTGTTTTTTTTATTGGTAGGAATGTCGGCGCCATTTGACTGTTGTTGCTGAACAGCCCGGGGGCGCTTGTTTTGCGCCTGTAATGGGCAGCATTTTCACAGCCCCGCTTTGCTCGTCGAAAAGATGGTCGCCGTTGGACAGTCTGCGGCCGGATGGATGCATGGCTTGAGGAGCCGACGATGAGAAGAAAGGAGCGTCAGCGGAATTGCATCATCACCACTCAGTGACATGAAAAAAAAATCGGTGCCAAATGTGAGTAAAGCGCAGATTAAGTCACAGTCGCTCGCCGGCGTTGGGTGCAGGCAGCGCGGGTTCAAACCCTGCTTGGTGACATGTGAAAATAAAACGTGTTCCTTTTTCCTGCTAAACCTCAAAACGTGTGAAATTAATAACTAGAAACCTCAATTGTGGTGTCAAATACGACCACGGTGCAGGACTAGTCACCGCCACCGGTAGTGTAGAGATATACAACTGGTGTTCGGTGCAGGCAACCCCGGTTCAAATCCTGCTAGGTGGCATGTGAAAATCGAGTCCTTTTTTACATGTGACACGCAAAAACGCGTGAAAAAAACAACTGGAAAGCTGAATTGCGACGCCAAATGCGCCCTCTGCGCCGGCCAAGTCAACGTCACTGCGGTGTAGAGGTAACACAACTGCGTGTGGAGCAGTCGGCGTGGGTTCGCAACCCACCTTAGTGACAGATCACAAGGCTAAGGCTGGGATAGGCTCCAGCACAGAGCGAGAAGGCGAGGAGACCACCCCCCCCTTCCTTGGGGGGTGGGGGGGGTGTTAGAGAAGGGTCCAGCGGGTGCGCGGGGTAGGAGCCGGCAGGGAGTTGTAGAGCAGGCAAGCGTCAGAAATAGGGGTTATAGTGCAGAGGGGAACCTTTTGCCTAGCAGCACTTAGGAGAAATTTCTCCTAGGTGTTGCTGCGCAGTCAGACACGCACACATGTGCCATTACACTCTGCCGCAACTTCTTGCATTAACTATCCGTCTTGCATCTGTTATGTATTGAATTATCATGTACAACAATATTATAAATTTGATTTTTCTTTCCCCCCCCCCCAGTCTTTTGCGGGTCACAAACATTTCCCATTTCCCCTCTGACGGTGCGGGTCTCCTTGCCGCCTCGCTCTGTCCTGGAGCCTTACCAGCGTTGGCGGTTTTATCTGGTCACCGAGGAGGGGTTGCGAACCCGTGCTGACTGCTCCACACGCAGTCGTATAACCTCTACAGTGACGTTGACTTGTTTTCGACCATAGGCGTATTTGACATGCACCTTCGGGAAAAAAAAACGCACAAACTAAGCGGGGTTGCCTGCACCGAACACCAGTGTGTATACCTCTACACTGGCGGTGACTTGTTCTGCACCGTAGGCGTATTCGACACCACAATTGAGGTTTCTAATTTTTACACATTTCGAGGTTTCACTGGAAAAAGGAACTCAAGTTTTATTTTCACATGGTTATGTTTATTCCCGGCACTAAATACAAAAACAGACCACATATTGTAAGATCTTTTCAGCCTAAATGAATGACCGAGTACAGTAAGGGGGGGGGGGGGGTCGCTCAAAAACTCCTTACTATACATGGTCATCTTTTTCGGTCAAAAACACCTGACAATATTGGTCGTTTTTTCGGGGTTGAAACACCTTACAAATCAAGTACAACTTTGTCAAATGTTTCTTCCCTCTCAACCGGACAACAAAAAGAGCCGCTGCGCATGCCGCCATCGAATAAAGAGTTAACATCGTGACAAAATACAACACAAGACACAGACAGTCGTGCTATCTTAACCACTTTTCCATGAAAGAAGTGAATCCAAGTGTCCTTTTCACCCACCGGTGGATCGACGACATCATGCTGAAATGTGCGCACTTCTTCTGCAAGCTAGTTTGAAGGCAACTAGAAGCTGTAGTCCATTCAAAAGACATTGGTTTTGATCTCCTGTCCCATGTAAATCCGCTTCAAGTCCAAGCCTCGACTCGCGGCTGCGCAACCGCCAAGCACAGATTCTCCTTCTTTGATGAATCTCATGGGCAAAAATGCTGAAAAACAATTCACAACAGGTCCACACAATGTACCATGTGATAAAATACAAAAACAACTAACGCGAGCCTCTTCAAGAGTACTTGGCAGCTGCCTACTCAGGCACCATCTTGGGAAAAAATAATTAATGGTCGCATCGTTTTTTTCGGCTTAAAAACGCCTTTCTAGACATGGCCGTTTTTTTCGTCTTAAAAACACCTTACTATGCATGGCTGTTTATTTTCAGCTAAAAGCGCCTTAATATACATGGTTGTTACTGTGTTCGCCCGGTCGGGGGTCAGTGGGGGCCTTCGGGCTCCTCACTGGAGGGCCGGAGCGAGAGCGAGCCTTGCACCTCTGCGCTAAACAGTGGACCGCAGTTGAACTCTGTTTACTTTCATTATATACTTTGCTGTTTTCCAATGTCTCTTAAAATATTCAAATTACTTGCGCTGCCAAACTCAACACTTCCAACAAAACGTTTGCGTTTTATTGATCATCCGCAACTGTTCCTGTGCATCCAGGAGAAAGGCAAACAAAATGCAGCAGTTAAACATTTCTCCCTTCTTTCAAACCACCGTCGTGGTGAACACAAGTCCGGGTGCAAAAAGTCACAAATGACCTTTTCTGAGCCGCGACCGGCTCTCACCTCGGTCGCGTTCCCTTGGGACACTGTGTTTGGCTCAGGGTGCGGGGCGCTTGGGTCAAGACTGGATGGTTCCCTTCAGGTACCACATACCGGCGTGGCTGCTGCAGCATTCCTGGAGAACAACAAAAATCCATAAAATGAAAAAGAACAGTCAGTTCACTTTTGGGGGCGGGATGAAAAGACAAAAGACACGGCTCGCCGTCTCAACGGGAGGGATTCACCTTGAGCAGCCGGTCCACGTCGGCCTTGGCGACGTCGCCCAACTCTTCGCCAAGTCGGGCTTGCACCGCGCTCCGTTTCACACGGTAGGTTTTGGTGAACATCTCGTAAAGCAGGTGCCGATGCTATGCTCCCCCCCGCCCCAACCCCAGGAGAAATACATTAGCTGAGCATAAGATGAGCTGGTTTTGTTGTGGTAAAATGAAACTATGCATTGCACCTATTTTCTTTGAAAACGCCTTAGTGTTCATGTTTTATTTAAAAAAGCCTTAGTATTCATTGTCTTTTTTTAAGGCCTTATGATACATGGTTGTGGGGGAAAAAACGCCTTACTATACATTTGGCCTTATTTACATGATTATTTTCTTTGAAAACGGCTTACTAAAAATTCACATGGTTTAAAAAAAGAAAAAGCCTTCCTATCCGTGGTTGTGGAAAACAATAACTCCTTACTATTCATGGTCTTTTTGTGGCTTGGTTTACATTACTTTGAAAACGCCTTAGTATACAGGGTTGTAAAATATATAATTTTTTAAAAACCCCTAAGCCAAAATTCCCACATGTCCTTCAAGTTCATCAAAATAAGTTTGAGATGTCATTTTCCCCCACCCTTCCAATTCAGTTTTGTCGGAAAATGCGAACACCAGCTCAGCGACATGTGGCTTTCTGTCCATTCAATCCACCGTGAATTCCACCCTGCTGAATGGAGAAAAAGGCCTTAAGAAATGGCTGAATTAGCCCTCCAAAGACCTGAAAAGGTCCAGAAATAAAAAGCGAGTGGAAGAGTGGGAAGCCTGAATTGGGGTTTGGGAAATTGTTTTTTTCAGGGACATTTTAGGAGGTTTTTGGGGACGTTTATGGGTTTTTTTGGGGTGAGGGAGTTTGCAGGGTTCCCACTCTTCCACTTGCTTTTTATTTATGGACTTTTTAAGGACTTTCGAGGGCTAATTCAGCCATTTCTTAAGGCCTTTTTCGCCATTCAGCAGGGTGGAATTCACGGTGGATTGAATGGACAGAAAGCCACATGTCGCTGAGCTGGTGTTCAAATCATTGCTGCCAAAGGGCACATCTTTATTCAGTGACATACACAAATGAAATGACCACCGCAGATTAATTTTTAAGGATTCTTAATATTAGAAGCGTTCCTCAAAAATTAAGGACATTTAAGAACATAATTTTACAACTTTTTTCATGGATTTTTATAAACTTTAATGACCCGTGGGAACTGTAGCCTTACTATACATGGTCTTTTTTAGGCCATATTTTAAAAAAACACATTACTACACAGTCGTTTAAAAAGCCTATTTTCGGATTTGTTCACATGGTTGTTTTCTTCTCTGGTTTACCTTGTCGACGTCCTCTCCGGTCTCCCACAAGCCGAACACCTTTTGCTCATCGGCAGAAGCTGCGGTCAGAGCGGGAAACTGCATACATTTCGGAGAAACAACAGTGTTAAGTTTCAGCAAAGCAAACATTTCTATGTCGCACACTTCCGACACAGGGCAACATCTAAAAGCAACAATAATAATAGTACTGAAGACATTCGCAGAGCAGGGAGGACAAAAGCAGCTGGTTGAAATGACTAAAAGAAGAGCATATTTTCACGAATGCACATGTGCAACCAAGAGAAAAGAGGTAAAATAAAAGACCTTAAAGCATTCTGGATTTGGGCAATAATTGTGTTCGGTGGCCAGATGAGGCTGCAGTGGGGCTAAAATTTAACCCATAACTCGGGACAAGATTTCAAAGGCGGTAAATGCGGCAAAATTGACCAGAAGATGGAGAGCGGTTGACCGGCATAAAGACTCACAGGCACCATGATCTGTCTGCAGCGGCTGAGCAGCACGGCGTCCTGCAGCATGTGGTCCGACACGGGTCCGAAGGGGATGTGTCCCGCCGGCATGGCGGCCAGGTGGAGGCTAAAGAGCCTCTTGAGCTCGTTGAGCGTCAGGACGGGATTCTTACCAAAGGTCTTTGTCACAAAGCCCAGCAGCTCTGGCGAGGGCGCGCTGGCGGGGCTGCCGCCGTTCGCGTGCTCGGCGCCGACGTAACCGTTGAGGACGCCCGACCGGGACGCCGGAGGAGAGGACGTGTCCATGGGCTCGGCTTCGCCGTCGCTGAGGGGCTCCTGTTTGACGCGGACGCCGCCGGCTCGCTTGGCCTCCAGATCCTTTTGGAGAGAAGCCCGTTTCTCCTGAGCGCGCTCGTGGGCTAACTTCAGACGCTGCTCGCCGCTGATGTGGACCGACTCTGCACTTGCTACAGTGATCGAGAATCAGAATCATTTGTATGAACGGCAAACAAGCTTCTTTGACTATTTTCCGTTTTCTCGGCATGATCTAGTCATTTATTTTATCCGGCAAGCAAGCCAGCAATTCATTCAGGTCCAACCAAACGGCAACCTAAAAGGAGTTTCATCCAAATTTTGGAGGGGAGGTTCCTATTGAAGTCGCTTAGATCACCTTTTTGGGCTCTTACAATTTTGGGAACTAAAACGCCTTACTGGTGTTTTAATCATCATTGGGGTCGAAAGCATCAGCATTACTATTCTGATTATACTCATTGTAAAAACTCTCACTCGGAATTATTAGCATTACCGGGGCCTGAGCCAGAGATGGGATTGCCATTGCCTTGATGCTAGCACCGAAAGCTCCTTTTTTAACACCTTACATAATATATAATATATATAAGATTCTATGAGTGTTAGCAACTTTTCATGGTTATGCACAGAGGCACGACTACTTTTTTTGGGGGGGGGGGGGCGTTTATTCTTCTCGGCATTCCAATGATGGATGAAGCATCTCGTATTAGGATTCTCTGCTGGCTGAAGCGGCTCTTTACATACCAGACTGGGGAGCCTTCTTTGGCACAAAGTCATCTTTCGAGAAGTTGAAGACTTTTTCCAACCTTCACAGGCAATAGACCAAAAATAGATCAAAAGTTGTACAAAGTCCCTTGGCGAAAACTTGCGACGCGACCCACTTGCTCTGGATGCCCAGCCAAAGCATGTGCTGCCGGTGGCCCACGTCGGCGTGCTTCTTGACAAAGTCGGGGTCGGAGGGCAGCAGGAACTCCCAGCCGCGGTTCACGCGTGGCACCGCCACCTGCTCGAGGAAATCCTTCACATCCTCTGGAGGAAGCTGCAAAAAAAGAGCAAGAAGGGAGAGGAAGCACTCACTTACGTTCACCTGAACGATTACATTTGAGCATGTTTGTTTGAGGACATTGGAAGGTAGCAATACCAAACTAATTCAACGACAGAGGCTTACTTTGATCACGGCCGCCACTTCCTTCCTCATCAGGGAGCGTTCCAGAGTAAACCGCCACATCTGCAGAGTGACAATTTTAGGAGGGCGGGGGGGCAATGACTTCGGCTTGGCCATTATGGCCTTCAAATATTTTAGAAAATACAACATTTTAAACGAGTGTTTGTGCCTTGTTGTGACTTAGATGGTCAGATCACATTTTACCAGCGAGCCGCGAAGAAATCCAGTTAATTCCAATGGGATCACCTTTATGGTTCGCTTTTTTTTTTGGTTGCAAATTTAAAACTAGCATGGAAAAAAAAAACACTGGTAAAGTAAAAATCCATCACCACAAAGTCTCGCGCCCGACACAGCACGTCAGCCGGAACTCCGCTGTGAGGACTGCATGTGTTTCTGGGATACAGAACGTCACTGAAAGGATAAAAATAAAAAAGAACAATTCAAACTAGCCGTCTCCGACTTTTACAAAGTAGCTGGGCCTCGTACCTCTTTACCACCCAATTGCCCTGGACTAGCAGCGCCACTTGTTGGATGCAGCGTAGCACAGCGGTGGCATCGGTGCCCGAGGCCAGCAGGCCCATCAGGCTGGCAAACTGGATCACCTTGACTGCAGGCGACAAAGACGACACAATCTTTTGTCCTTTTAAAACGAACATGGAAGGCAAAACATTGATAGGTGAGCTTAAAAAAAGATATACACACACAAGAATCCTTGTATCACCCCTCGGGTAGTGTCCATCCCCCATTCAGCTCGAGTCCTCTACCAGAGGCCAGGAAGCTTGAGGGTTCTGCGCAGTTGCTGTTCCCAGGACTGCGCATTTCTGGACCGAGATGTCCGATGTTCCCGGGATACGTTGCAACCACTCACCTAGTTTGGGGGTCACTGACCACCCCAGGCACGACCGTCACCTTTACCTTCCAGGCTCTCTCCATCTCCTCTCTGAGCCCTTGGTATTTCTCTAGTTCCTCATGTTCCTTCTTTCTGAGGTTTCCATTTGGGACCCCTACATCCACTACAACAGCTTTGCCCTTGATCCATGGTCACGATATCTAGTTGGTTCGCCATTACCGTCTCGTCAGTCGGCATCTGGAAGTCCCACAGGATCTTCGCTTGGTCATTCACCACCTTTGGAGGCGTTTCCAGTCCATACTCCGCACAGACGATGGTCCCTCTTCTAGCACCTCATCCTCCGTTCCCCATTATCTGAGACATTCCGAGTACGCCATCCGTCTGAGCCTTGATGTATTCTTGGAGCTTGGACGTTTCATCCTGGACAGTGGCTCTTACGCTCACTAGACCCCGGCCTCCTTCCTTACAGCTTGCGTACAGTCTCAGGGTGCTGGATTTGGGGTGGAACCCTCCATGCATGGTTAGGAACTTCCGAGGTACATGTAGCCGTCCTCAAGGTTTACTTTTATATATATATTATACCGTATTTTCCGCACTCAAAGGCGCACTTCAATGAATGGCCTATTTTGTCATTTTTTTCATATACTGGACGCACTGGATTATAAGACGCAAACTACAATGCATCCATTAGATGGAGCTATGCTCCTTCCGTTCGACTCTGAAAAACGCAAATTAACGATTACTTCAATGAAACTACAAAAATGTAATCATGCATCAAAACAGAAAATCAAGCGAGTAAATGACAAAATTAATTCTGTAGCCCCCCCCCTACAGAATTTATTTGGGCATTTCCGTGAGCATAGCTCAACAGAGCTATCACTCGTCAGTAAAATGGAGGAGACTTGACTGTCTCAGAAGTGTTTATTCTTTGTTGTGTACTGTATTCACAAATGAAGAAATCACAAAATAAATTCTGTAGGGGGGCTACAGAATTTATTTTGTGATATTCTGTTTTGATGCATTATTTTAAATTTTTGTAGTTTCATTGAAGGAATCGTTCATTTACGTTTTTCGGAGGCGGTCGTGAACGCCTCGAGTCGAACGGAAGAAGAGAAGGCACAGAGACGAACAAAGACGTAGCTGTATTTGTTGAGACTGAAAACTATTCGAGTGTTTTGAAAAAAAAAAAAAAACTACACCACAGCTCTCCTTTTTTCGGAGCTGCAACAAAAGCTTATTTAATAAAGCAGCGAGACAGTTCACTGAACCAACAGCAAGTTAGAACATTGTAAGCATGTCTCCAGCAAGGAGCCATCTTGGGGTCGTCATTACAGTAATGACCATACACAAGGCGCAAACAGATTTTAAGGCGCGCTGTGTCCATTTGAGAAAACAGAAGACTTTTCGGTGCGCCTTATAGTGCGGGAAATGCAGCATAATTTATTTGATAAAAGTAAACAAATAGTGAATCATACAATTTAGGCAACCCATTTTCATACAAAAAAAAAATAAAAGGAATCACGCAACAAATAGTCCTTATTCTCCTCTGGGAAATGTAAATGCTCGCCGAGTCAAATACATACTGTATATTCATTTGTGTTAGCTCACCGTTCTTCATCAACGTCCTGATCTGCTCGCCGAGCGGCAGCGTGCGCAGCTGCGCCATGGAGAGCACGTTGCTCGGGCCAATGGGCTTCACGCTGCCACGGGAACAAGGACGGAGGTCATGAAAAAAAAAAATTTTTATTAAAATAAAAATTTGGTGCGAAATAAGAGACCAACACTTACACTTTTTCCTCTGCCAGCGGTGGCATCAGCATGGTGAGGTACTCCCTGCCAGGACAAAAAAAAAAAAGTTCATTGTTCTCACCAAACTTTAAAAAAAGACATCTTGTACTGGATGTCTATTTTGTATCTCTGATTGTGTCGATGTATTTAATGGAGGCTCTGCCATAAATATATAACGTCCTAAAACACTACACCGTAATTGATGACGAGGACCTCGGTTTTGGTCGCGTGAATAAAGAGACGCCTGGCATCAAATAAACGCGACAAGGGGCACTTTCTGAAATTCACATTTTTCTTGAACGGCGATAAAATCAGCCCCCTCTCCACCGAATTCCCTATTGACAGATTGTAGTAACACTGTATGATGGAGAGAAACATCTGCCATAAAGTGGAGCAAATAAATGGCTAAAGGGCCACAATGTGAGGAAATCCTATCTGCGACTCGAAAGCACTCACATGGGCGTTTTGACCAGCTCAGAGTTGTCAGAGGCGTCCCCGTGCCGACAGAACAAATACTGCCTCTCATGTTCCGACCGCCCATCCTGAGGCCATACAAAATGGTGGACCCACATTAGCGGCAGTCAAACGATACTTGGTGGGCGGCGGCGGGGCTGTCGTCAAGACATGTTACATGGACGCCGTGGTGCTGCAAATGGATCCAGGGCTCCTCGGCTTGCTTCTTCTGGAGGTGCTCGTATGACTGGATCCTCCTCTGGCGCGCTTGCTCCGACTCGGGCCGAGCGAATCTCACCTGCGGGCGCAGGAAAAAAACAGGGTAGACGTGAAGTTATATCGTGATGCGTTTTGAGTCAGCAGAAGTGTTTTATTTCAATTTCCCCGCCGCCACCCGGGCATATGAAATTTGGAAGCAGCCACCTCCGACTCATTTTGTGCGCTTCCGCGAACCCGCAAAGGCACAGGCCTGCAGTTGAGCCAAGTTAATTCTTCATTTTTGTATTCTTACTCCATATTTGAATAAGATTTAATCACAATAAATTTCACGATACGTTGAAATACTTGAGGGGTGCACGGGCGCTCAACCGCTGATCAGTTTGAGAGGGGGGGGGGAAAGTCAGCACTTGCCGAAATAGCTTTGGCTTCATCCTCGCCTTCGTCCTGGGACGAGTCTCCACCTGCGTGGAAGGGAATACAACATATGGAAGCGTAAAAGTAAAAACACGGGAGGGGCTCGTTTAAGTCAACTCGCACCTTCATTGGCCGCCTCTCGCTCCCGGGTTCTGTTGTCGGCCTTGTCCATGTACGCAAAGTTGGGCCTCATCTGCAGGATTCCCGTCAGCGGAGTCATGTGAAGCTCGCCTGTGGACAACGGCGGCGGCAACAACAACAAGCTGCATCTAAACTTCCATTGTACGGAATCAGAACTAAATGCTTTTAATGCCACGTTAAAAAGGGGATATTCTTCGATGAGCACAATGGGCCCCTCTGGGCATTTTCCTCACGGGTCCCAATTTGCATTTTTCTTTCAAGAAAAAGAACAAGTTGATACCTTTTCGGAAGACGGCAGCGGCGTATCGGGAAGTGTTGGTGGTGGCCTGGATGGACGAGAAGATCTGATGGTCCATCATTTTCCTGCACAAAAGACATCGGCTCCGGGGTTACTTATATACGCTTCTTTTTAACAACCTAATAGAAGGACCGCCTGAAAGTCTCATGGAAACCGAATGCGGCACCGAGGGCGACCCCGACTAACGATCACGGAAACCAATGGGCCGATATACGCTTCGGCATCAGTGACCCGAGAGATGCTTGGCTCCCATGGTTGCTCTTCTAGTCATGGCATGTTACCCACCACGGGTTCTCCAGGGTTAAATTATATCATATTGGCAAAAACAGGAAGAGATATTTCATGCTGTTAAAAAAAAGTTTGATAGTTCTTGAAATTTGTTTTCAAGTGTGTTATAGAAATGATACATTTTTATTAAAACTGATTTCCAATAAAAAGTTTTATATATGCAAGTACATTTTTAAAAATAGATATTCATAAATATGTGAATGTAATATTTTTTATTGTACATATAAGACTTGTACAATCCTGACAAAGCCTAAAGATACATTTTTAAATAACGTAGTGTTATTTTTAGTTACCGTAATATAAATTAAACGCGAATGATATTGTAATTTTTTTAATTTTTTTTTTACTACCCCGCCCCCCCACTCCAATCTGGAAATAGCGGCGAAAATATGATAATCAACTTTTACTTGTAAGACAGCGGGACATCGAGCGGTGCTTTCCCAGCCTAACAGAGAAACGCTAAATGTTCTGGAGCAAGGCTCATTTCGCCACAAAAAAAAAAAGAAAAAACCTACACCGAATAGGTGTTGTTCTCGTCGTGGCCCATGCCGTCCACGTTCAGCGCCATCTGCTCGCCCTTGCTGCTGCAGTAGTTGGGGCTCTTGGTGTCCATGGCAACCTGAAGCTCCACCTAGCGGCAAGGACAGCGCCATAATCAAGTCTTTCTGGAATCGCTTTAGAAAAAGGCACGGATGGATTCAAAGGTTTGCTAGCTACCCGCTGCTGCTTGGGTTTGATCTTGGCAGCCCTAAGGCTGATGTTGTCGTAGGTCATGGTGGATGGTCTCACAGGGTACTGTGACGGGAGGAAAAAAAACTAATTTTTTTTTAGTTTATAGAGGGAACCAATTTACCCTCCATGCAAAACCAACGACACCCACCTGTAGTAGATAAAGCTTCTCAGCTAGGCTCTTGGCGAGATAGACGTCAATCTGGAGTGGCAAGGAAAAAAAAAAGTGATCAGCGCTGATTGAGTCAACAGCAAGAATGTTTCATCTTCCCGTGAGCGCATACCTCCTCTATAATGGGGTCGTCGTCATCCCCGCTGGCCATATTTTAGCAAGCAGAATCAGGAGGTATAGGGAGAGTGAATCCAACCTTTCAATAGGAGACACAATGTCTATAATTTTAGACAGTACGGTCAAACATGTCTGTTGTCAAAACACAAAGAATCAAGAGAATTTTCCAGTGTTATTTCTTGCTCTGGTGAAACTGGCTCATTGTAGGGGCGGATCACATCCTATCCTGCTGGGCCAATGACGAGGTCTCCTTTCGTTAGATTGACAACCAGTGGCCTGGATCTCGCCCGGCACTTCCCCGAGGCCTTCTCGTTGCAGAGCTTACAGTGAGAAACTAAAGCGACCGCCCTAAGTAAACAACTCCACAAAGCAATCAAGTGTCACTTATGAGAAACATCTCTTACTCTAAGCGAGCGGCCATTACTTTTCTTTGCATGATTACTTGTGATGCACCATTTTGTCATTGTGAAATGACTTCAGTCGCTCGGACTTTTTAAGTTTATTCCAAGTGAGTGAGCGTGCACCCATTGCATAATATGTTGCATTTTATCACCTGGCCCTTGAAGTCCACGTTATGCAATGAAGCGTTGAGGCAGATGACATCAACAAACAGACACCACGACCTCCCAGGCAGACAATTTTTTGGGGGCTGCCATGTCAAAGTGGCTCTTTGGCTTCCAAACTTTGGGAGAGAAACTTGGCGTGATGGTGGTTATGCTCATTATTGGGCTTGAGGTGCAACACATACAGTAGACACTTATTCAGAGGTACTCAGATAAACGTTTTATATGCTACACTTAATACGTGGCCAAGCACTAAAGAGAAGCAACTATTTGCATACAAACATTAAAAACGCAAATTTTCCATCACGTCAGTTCTAAAAGCTTCAGTGGAACACCCCCCCCCCCCAATTCTGTGAGCCGTGGCAGCTCAAACGATGTTTCACCTGCAAGAAAATCAACTGTTATGCGTCAGAAAGTTACATTTTAATGTCTAAACACGACATTCATGTGATGACTCAGTGCTCGAATGCTAATAGAAGCAGGTAAACGCTACTAATGAGGTAAAACAGGTGATGCAAGACCGTGAAATCGAATTACTTTCCGAGGTCTAAACACGTTCAAACAATCTAACTTACACCGCCGGGCAACAATTATTGATATTAAGGCTTTTTTCGAGTCGTTATTCCGCAAAATACATACATTTCGAGGTGGGTTAGCACATTAGCAAAACACAGCAAATTGTCAGGCGGGCCTGCACGAAAGTCGGCCAAACTAGTAAATAACGTGCAAAAATACCACACTACGTGCGTTTGCAAAACCCGCTACACGAAACCCACGTAAAGAACAATATGTTCGAATAACACACATAAACGTGACGAAATGAGCCTACGTTGGAAGTAGCCGCTAGTTAGCAACTTTAGCATAGCTACCTAGCTTTGATTCACACATGCCGGTTGAAATAACATTTGGGCGAGGTGTGGAGGGGGGGGGGGGCTGATTTCAAGCGTAAATTAGCCCTGTAGCGTATCACACCAACACGAAATAATTTACCTGCACAGAGCCGAGTGTGTCGAGCTATCTCACAAGCGTGACATTTGTCCGACAAACTGGACGCCGCAGAGAAAGGATGAGAGCGAACGCACGTGAAGCGGGTACCATGTTAACTGGGATCCACAGCCGACACGTGGGGAGCGAGGCCGAGCCCACAATGCAAAGCGAGAAAGTTACATTTTAATGTGATCATATTCAGGTGTCACTTTTGGGGTGTTGTCAAAAATCGAGGGGTGGGGCGTTTTTTATGGTTGCATTGTGAGTTTGCGCAACATCGTGTCCCAAAAGGTATGGCAGCGGTGGGATTCGAACCCACGCCTCCGAAGAGACTGGAGCCTTAATCCAGCGCCTTAGACCGCTCGGCCACGCTACCGATACGTGCGGTACCTCCTTCCTATGTACATGAAGAAAACCCAAAGGAAGTTATGCAATGGAGAAAAAAAACAAGAATATATAAACGAAGTCTCAAAATCATACAAAATCGGGTTTCTCAGCTCAAGAGTCAGGGCGCCATTTTAACGGATGCTGATTTTATAATATAGCGTTTGTATCCTCTCTTTATTGTTGTTTTGTTGTTTAACTTTCGTCTTGGTCCCTGTCATTTGTATGGCACTGCAATCCAGTTTGACGTCAAGCATCCATAATCATTGGCGCCCCCCGTTCACATGTGTTCAAGATTGTAAAATGAAATCAGTTATTGCAGAAGGAAACTCTCGTCCTGAGAATTGTAGAAATGGTTCGTCACCCGCAGAATCATGCTGCCCCATGGCCATCCCAGTCCCCAGACCTCAACCCCAGTGAAAACGTGTGGATCTAGCTCAAGGGGAGAATCCATAGGAGAGGACTTTTTTGGGGGGGGGGGGGGGGGGAGCAATGCATCTGCACGGCATGTCCGGGATGAGTGGAACGGACTACAGCCACACAACCTATGATTCAAAAATCCCACAATACCTATAATTAAAAATAAGAACAAAATATTGACTGATAAAATTCAATGCAAACTTTATTTCTTTTTTTTAACAGTCACATTATGATATCCTTTTCTTTGTTTTTAGACACACTCTTCCAATAGAAATGTGTTAAGTAAACAATTGGATTGTTTTTGGCTCCACGGACCACATTCACAGAATACAAACTCAACGATAAAAGAGTAACTTCCCCGAAAAAACGAGAATCTTGCGCTGAAGATTTGAAGAATCTTAAATGGTGAAAGGCTTAAACATGCATAGTCACGCAAAGCACCGTTAGCTAAAAACCTGTTATATAAAAAAAAAATATGTAAACGCAACCCGTTCAGCATCTGGCAGGACATATGAAGCTTTTTTTTTGGGGGGGGGGTGGTAAAAGTGCGCAACGAGTGCCGTTACTCTTCCATCAGCGCCCACGCCTCCTCGGCTTTCATGTAGTACTGGTTTGCCGAGCGCCCTTTCATGGCCTCCATGGCAGCTTCTGCGGCTTCTGTAAACAGATCGCCTGCAGAGAATGATGCGAGAGGTTAAAAGGGTCACGGGGAAACACACCTCAGCGGCCGAGATTTTAAATTTGCCGAGACTGCAAATGCAGGACAACAGAAATGACCCGCCGCTGCATGACTGTTGTCATGACTTCTCTTTGTGGTTCTACCTGCTTTCTGGGGGTCCGCGGCGAGGTTGTACCCCCCCACCATGAACATCTCGGCCTCTCTGGCCAGCAGGAGGTAACGAGGGTCGTCCTGTATGCCGTCGAACTCGCCGCCCTCGTCGTGCTCGTCCATGTTCAACGCGCCGTCGTACCAGCGGATCGCCTCCTCCCAGTCTTGCTGTCTGTTGTGATGAAGAAAAAGGAAAGCGATAGCACAGAGGCTACGTACGCGCTGTAGAAAATTTTTTGCACATTGTGTGACCAGCAACGGATTCAAATATGATCTGATAATCTCTTGGCAATTTGGTTGGGAATCAGGGAACAATAGCAGAGTATTTCCACCAGGGGGCAGTACCTTCACACAAACGGAGGCACAGGCCTCACAGAACTCACTTGTCAGCTGACAGATTCACTCCCGTGTCAAAAGCTCGGGCCACCGTGATCATTGAAGATCTGTCGCCGGCTTCGGCAGCCTGCAGGAGGTAATTGAAGCCTTTCATTCTGTTTCCTGCGTTTTCCTGAAAGCGACACCGCGATTTCAACAGTCAGGCGATGGTCGGAGAGAAAAACGGAGCCGGCGGAAGGGGAATTTGTACCTCCAGCTCCATGTTGGGCAGGATGTGGTGGGGCAGCTGCAGGCAGCACTGGCCGATGGCCACGATGGCCTCCAGCTCGCCGCACTGGGCGGCTCGCTCCAGGTGAAACATGGCCGAGTCCTCGTCCCACTGCTCGTCCTTTTCGCAGAAGCGTCCCGCCTCGTGGTAGCGCACCATGGCCAGGTGAACCTGGACACCAGGAAGCTTCAGATCTCAAAACGCAAACTACTCTTCCGCTCCGTCCTCTTCTACAAAGGCCGCTGTTACCATGGCGAGAGGCCCGATTGCATAATCAGACATACCATATGCGGACGTGGACTTATATTTTTGGACACTGTGGATTATTTTTAAGCGTTATCTTTTCACCTTCCCCAGGATGGACTGCCCGATGTGCTTCTGCATCAGCGAACTGAGTCGCTCCACCTCGGTGACCACGCAGGAGGATCTGTGCACGTGAGCGCGCGATGAGTGGAAGAAGCTCCACTTCTCCTCGGTCAGCTGTGTGGAAAACACACACACACACACACACACACACACACACACACACACACACACACACACACACACACACACACAAATACAAAAACGGTTTAGCGGCGAATTCTTCACGGGGTCCCCATCGATGAAGCTCAATGTGCAGGGTTGTACCCCTCGACTTGATCAACTTGAAGAGTACATCCCTGTTGGTATGAATGGAAAAAAAAATCACACAAGAGGAATAGAAAAATAATGCAAAAACACACACACACACACACACACAAAGCAACAAGTACATGGAGGAAACTGAAGAGGTCGATGGTTGGTTTGCCTTTTTGATTTTTCTGTCCAGTGCAATTAACACCAAATCTCTCATGCTGGATCGATACGACATGGACAAAAGTCTTGAGACAGGCTCTTATTAGCAAGACATTTTTGGACACGCTCTCAAGTTGCTCTTCAATGCGTGTTTGCGTGCTGAGCATCCTGACCTCAAACATGAGTGATTTCCGGTTAGGTGCAACGCTGACCCAAAACTTTCATCCGTATTGTGTATTTGTGCTCTGTGACATTGTACAGAGACATGGCATGCTTGTTTTGGGGGGCGGAATCACCCCTTCTTGGTTTGGATTTAAGATCTCTGAGCCTCTTGGTACTGTATATCAACCGGCGCCCTCTAGTGGAGCAACATGATAAATGTTTGGATTGTGAGGTTAGAAGAGGAATGAGATGCAAAGGAGAGAGGTCGTTTGACCTCCCGCGGTGATGATTACGTGTGGCACACCGGCGTCTCGTATGTTGCTTTACCCGTCTGACACTGTCCTCGTCCGACTCGGAATAATGTCTTTGGTAGTGGTGGCGGGCCTACAGCGTTTCGAGATAGGACATGCATCATAAAAACGACTGCCGTGGGAAGAAATGCGAATGAAATACACAAAAGTAGCAGGGGGGTGGGGGGGGGCGCTAACAGGCTTCAGAATGCATCAATACGTTGGACCGTTTACCCCGTCTGCGTGGTCGTTGGGGTCTCCCTCACTCCTCCTCTCGCTGGGGTAGCCGCTGTCCCCGCCGCTGTCCGACTCCTACGCACACAGACGGCAAAAAAATGTGAGACTTCAGCTCAGTGGACTCCACCCGAACGGCTCAAAGGTTTAATTTCATACCCTGTGTTCCCCTGCGTTGTCGAGTCGTTCCTGTTCGTACATCCCAGTGAAGGATAAGCCTGTAAAAATGGAACCATTTTTTTTTTTTAGAAATAAAATCTAAAATAATCATTTTTAGTGAGTGGATTATCGAGCTTGAAAACGCAAATCGATCTCTCCTTCCTCCGTTGTTATTTTCAGTTGTTCACACGCTAAAAATGCGACGTGGGGCAGAAGTCACGTCACTCCCCCAGAATCCGATGCTAAACTGTGAAGTCCTAGAATGCTTCACTTCAATCTGTAAACAATTCAGTTCATTTTTCTGACGTGTTCCAAATTCGTTATTTGCTATATGCCTTTAATCAAATGTTTCTCACTGCTGCGCCCTTGTGGCGACCGACTGCAATTGCACTTGCCAGCGAATAGCCATTTTAAAGGAGATTGATGTGGGACCTTTTTGTTTTTGCAATATAATAATTACAAAGTAACTTCCGGTGACTTTTATGAGTAACTGTAGAGTGATTACTTCGCATTAGATTAGTCCTTTCTGTACAAAGTGGACATAATAGCGTCATGTTACTTTTTATTTTCGTCGCGTTACGGGCATGACTGGCAAGCATACGCACCGGCTGGAGACCTTGACATGCACACGGGCGCCACCAGAGGGGAGCAAGGCACCGAGTCCACGTCACTCATGCTCTCGTCGACCGACGAGGTCTCCGACAGGCGGGACAGCAACGGCGGCGCCCGGCTCCCGGACATGGTGCGGACGCGGGGGGAACCGCATTGCTCCTCGCAGCCTCTCAGCACCGTCTTTGCGGACTTCTAACGAGAGAGAGAAGGGAAAACGTCAGGAGAGCCCACGCGATCGCAAGCCGCGACGGGATGGCGGCAGGTGCCAGTGAGGGCGGGTAGCCGACCAGCAGTTTGTTGGTACAGTCCAGCTGCTGGCTCTCGGCCGGGGACAGGTCGAAAGGCGTCAGGCCCATGCACTTGCAGATCTTGTTGCACATGTGCGAGTGGAAAAAGAGCGCCATGCCTCGCACGCCTGGTGACGTAAAGACTCCTGACTTCACCGCGCACGATGCCCCGAACATAACAAGGGGGAGAGACATACCCAGATTCCCGTCGCCGAAGTCCGTTCCCTTTTCTGTGTGAATCTGAGGGTCGGTGTAGAGATCGCCGACGCCCTGGATGTCCACCACGATCAGCTGGTGGCCCGAACGCTCAAAGGTGAAGTGGCTAAACGCCTGATGGACAAAAGACAAGTGTGAATACGATGCGGCGCTTTTTCACGATGACCTCGTTCTCACCTGCGGCGTCAGTCTGATGTTATCGTCCCTCACGAAACCCGAGTTGGAGTTGTACTTGATGTACTTGCCCTCGATGTAATGCTCCAGGTGGAAGAGCGGCTTGTCCGGCCTCTCGGTCATCTCCACCACGCACATCTGCATGATGTCCACCTAGCCCGCGTTTCGCCACACCCCCCCCCCCCCCAAGATGTTACGGTTTGCCGCATCTCCGATTGGATTTCAAGCGATGGGGGGCTGGCTTGGGGGGCTCGTCTACCTGCTTGGGAGGCTTGTGGCGATTGAACTCCTCGCCCCAAAGTTTGGCCTCCATCTGCAGACGCACGTCCTCGAAGTAGACGTTCCTGTCCACCGTCTCCATGTAGCGCTTGGCCACGTAGTTGCAGGCCATCTTCCAGTTGTGGCTGTGCGAGAAGCTGGACAGCTTCTTCCTACGAGCGTAGACCACTTTTAGAACCTTCAAGGTGCTCTGACATCACCATGACCACCCCACCCCCCGCCCCCACGCTTTTACAAATAAGTCTGTGTTCACGGTTTACAGTTTGTTGTAATAGCTTCCGAAAGGCAAAAGCGTGCAGATAGGAGCAAATTTAATTTTTACTCCGGGCGACCTCCATGGTGGTGCCGCACGACCTCGACGTTGACGCGTTGCTGTGACGGAGACCCAGAAATGTACTTGGGAGACTTTGCGAAAGCTTACGTTGATGAAATTCCAACGCAACGGAGAGACGGGAGAGCGGCAAGACGCCCGCAATGTCAGGAACTAACCAATCAAAAGAAAGAATGCGGCCACACCCAAAACCGGAGGTGATCGGGATGTGGGTGGGGAAGCCGCCGCCGCCGCAACCAGCTGGGACATGAAATGGAGCCTGCGCTCGTTCACCTTCCGCACGTCAGTTGGACAACCGTAGCCGCAAGTTGTTTGACGCTTGGTGTCTCAGTCACGGACACGTTTTGCTCTCCAGTGCCGAGTTTCACATTTTTCTTGCTTAGTCTGATTCCTGACAACCGCCGGCTCTGTTGTGGGAACTTTTGTTGGGTCTGCGAGTCTCCGTGCAAAAGCTTAAGCATCTTTATGGGTATAGATTCGCGCCTTGTATGGAATTGCTTGGAAGCCCGGGTCAGCAAGACCCCCCGATTTCCTGGCCACACACAGACTGGAACACTCCCAGGAAATAGTTGCACTTACGTTCTGAAGCACTCTCTCATGGCTCCTCTGCCAAACGGCTGTGACAGAAAGAAAAACATTCAGCTCTGTAATCAATTGTAGTATCCAAGCAATGTCTTTCTTCGGGACGTGATCTCATACCTGGGCGGCCATCTTGATGTGGACCCGATCTTGGGCCCACTCGCCCGTGATCGCGTTATACCTGCAATGGATTCAGAATTTGGATTCCTTGTGAGCAAAGAGCATTTTTTTGGTAGTAGTAGTAGACTGTATATTTGACAAGTGCTATTTCTCAATACATGAAAGTTTATAAAGTATTTTTTTTCCCGTTCTTTTAAAGGGAGATTGTTTTATATATATGAATGGGGTTAAACTGCATTCATAAAACTAAAGGTGACGCTGAAAATAGATTTGTTATGCTCTCCAAACTTCACGAGGCACTGCATTATCTCCACGTTCAACTTTGCACGCATACCACCTGGCTAGCGCGCCTGTTTGTTTTGGACCTCGGCGTGCCCTCGTGGAAATGAACAAACACAGTTCAGAATGTCGGAGCGCCGCACAACTCAACAGAGGTTTTACGGTTTTGTTTTTTCGCCTCGCGAAACCACGTCAGGCCGGGAACACGATGTGCCGTTTTGCGCCCCGGCAGAAAGAAGAAGAGGAGGAGGATGGGGAGAGTAAAATTAGCACATGAATAGCCGCCACTCCCCCTCGCTCGACTGTGGCTTATATAAGCGATTCAATGCGAACCGTGCACTCAGCGAAATAAACCCCTCCTGCATTGTGCGTCTGCCAATGGCGTGACGTGGCGCGCGCACGGCCAGATGTGAGCCGGCGCTGAAGCTTTGTGGGGTTCCGCGTCCAAACGCGGCAGGCGCGCAGGCCCCTGCTCTTGCTGACCTCAAAACGAAATACTTTGAAGTTCTTTCCTGTTCACGCGGTCATACCGAAGTTCCTCTTTGCCAAGTCTTTAAAAAGGAAAGGAGGTCAGCGGAGCAACTCTTTTTTTTTTTTCTTTTTTTTTTTTGCGCTTCATGTTGTAAATTTGCTGCGTTCATTTCCCGTTCATAAAGAGTACCAACATGACACGTGACACCGGCCCCCCCCCCTCTCTAAGATTGTTGTCTTCTCCTCTTGCGGCAGAAGTGGACGAGTGAGGAAAACAGTCCCGAGGACGCATTTTTCATGAGATCAACTTACAAGCGGGACCGCTTTGCATCAGAGATTCGCCGGGTTGATTTGGGATTAGAAAGCCGACCGAAGGGCGCCAGTGTAAAAGCTCAGTTGGGTTCACTTCCGAGGTGTCTGAACGGAGGTTTGGAACGTTCACATGAGCTGAAAAATGGTGACTGGTCTGCATTCCATGTTGGTGAAAGAACTGAAAACAAATGTTTTCTGCTTCAAGGCACGCCTCAGATACTCACTGGCGTTTTCTGATCGATAGGATGATCAAATTCAATGTCGAGACATTGACTGGGAACGCAGAGACGTAGCAATCAATCCGATGGTTATTCTGACCTGTAGCGCAAGCAGAGTTCCGTCTCTTTGTCCTCCAGGTGAAATTCGGCCCAGGGGTCCGGCATGGCTTTGGCCTTCACGATGGCATTTTTCCACGTCTCCTTCAGTAACAAGCACATTGCGTTCATTTGTAAATGTGAAATGAGTTCATTTTATAAGCTTGTTTTTTTTTTTAGATGGAAACACAGGCAAGAAGTCAGAAAAAGCATTGGAAATGTCATTTTCCGATTCCGACATAAACCGATGCCGTTTTTAAGTTTTGAATTTCAATCTGGGGTCACAGATTTCAATTTTTTTTGTAAATTTGCGCATCACACGGTGTCACTTTTCCTCATCCGGTGCGTGCGGCAAAAAATGTCGCCGCTCTTTTATTTTTTTTGTGTGTGTCAATTAATTGGCGCAATGAACTCAGGGACACACCTAAGGTAAACTGGCGCTGGGGTGGACTTGTTTGCAACGAAGGAGGCAGCAATTCGGACGGCACGCTGTGCGATGTCGAGGATTGAACCGCGGCCGTGTCTGAAAAGAACTCTCTCAGCGGGGCGGGGTTGGTCGCTCATCATGTCAAGTAATTTAATCCTTCACCGCCCGGGGCAGTGCGCACGTCTCCCTCGTCCGTTGCCACGTTCGCTAACTAACTAGTCAACGTCTCCGACAAAATTCACTTGAGGAATCCTTTCTTGTGCAGGTGTACCTAATGAACCGTCGGTGGAATGTTCCAAAACATAAATCATGCAGATGAATAGAACAGAAAATGGAAACGTTTGAACAAGGATGACAGTTAAAGGGGGGGGGGGCATTACAAAAGAAAGAAGGAAGGTTGGAAATGTGATAAGTAGTAAAGGGGCGATACAGAATAGTAATTGAAATGGTGTAACATACCCGTGCATTCTCGGACAAAACGTGGTACGAACCTTCCGCCAAATGCTCTGTTTGATTCTATGTTGGGGGGGAAAGGTGAGAAAAAATGCACCACTTTTCATCAGCATAGCACATAATGCAACAAGACAAACTATAACGCTTCGGCAAAGCTACACGTGCTCCCCCCAAAAAGATTTGTTCCTAATGACAAAAAAATTCTTATTTAAAATCATTGAAAACAAATGACCGGGGGCGCCTCCTCACCTTATACAAGAATTCTGTCTTAGGCAGTGAGTTTGAAAGCTGGCGGTTGTTGATCAAGTTCTGCATGTACTGGCAGATGTCTCGGACGGGGTCGTCCTCCAGGATGGAGCAGATGAAGGCCTCGTCCTCCTCGCCGTCGTCATCGTCGGTAAGCGAGGACACCCGCTGCTTGGGCGCGCACCTTTTGTCCGAAGACCTGGAGCTGCTGCCCTCTTCCTCCATGCTGAACATCAGCTCGTCTTCCATTATGTCCGCTGGTGTGCTAAAAAAAAAAAAAGACAAAAGACGATGTGATTGGAAATGGTGGAACACCGGCTTGCAACTGAAATGATCAATTTATTTGAATGAAATCAACTTGTTTGTATTTCAGGTGCATTGAGGGGTACTGTTGTCAGTACTGTAAAGTACGCCAAGTACTGTAAAGTATTTGGCGCTACTGTTTTCCACATTCAAAGCATGCAGCAATAGTTGTAAACTTATTTCTGTTTTCAGGAAGGCTGCCTAGCTACTGACATCAATCAAATTCATGGCCAACTTCAAAGTCTTTCCTCTAATAAGACTCCAATTTAAGGAATAAAAGAAATCGAATTCACATTTCATAGGTTTATTACATATTATTTATAATA